>NC_059342.1:81214807-81515769 GCF_018350155.1 Leopardus geoffroyi
AACTGAGCCTTGAAGAGCATCTTGCCCAGAGTCACAGAGTTAGGAAGAGGCTGACGCCCAGTAATGCTCAGGATCACAGAATCCACAGCCCTGAACTCTAGCTGCCAAGCGGCGGGCTGCGGTAATCCTTTGGGGGCAGTTAGACCGTTCCTGGATGGGTAGCATCACAGGCCTCCTCAGGGGTGAGCAAAGCACTGCGTTCGGAGTCTCCACGGCTCCGAACGTTAGCGCACGAAGTCAGTACAGACACAAAGCTACAAGGAGCAGGAACATAACCCGACGCAAGCTGAGAGCCTGGCTCCCTAGGGAAAGGTGGGCCCAAAGGGGAATATGTCTCCCCCAGTCAGAGACCCAAACATTTCTCACCAAGGGTGTAGCTGTCCTAGAAATGTGGAATCTTAAAGGTGAGAATGACCCACAGGCCAGCTGGGCCAGCCTCCCATCCATGCTGGCTTCGTGTTATAATCCTGAGTCAGATACTCTGTCTTCTGGGGCCATCTCGTGAGATTGTGTTTAGGATTAAAGGAGATGTATGCGAAGTGCTTAGCCCAATGACTACCATGTTAAGTAGCAGTAATTAACATATTTAATCCCTTCCTCATTCCTTTAAGCAATACATTTTAAGTCAGAGTCTACTATAAGTACTAGGCTCTGTGGATAAGACCCAAATTCAAGCTTCAGGGCCATGCTTTGGGGGAAAATCATTGGTTCATGAACTAACCCAATCCACAAACATTTACTAATGGGACATCATCGAGACATGTTTAGCAGGAATTACGGCGATGACCACCTTGCATGGTGCTCCCAGCTCATAAAGGGCTTTCGCACTTGCCACGGGATCCTTGCAAAGCAAGCAGAGTCAGATGGTCTAGGTGGGATCCCAGAGTCAGATCCCAGCCGGGATCACACAGCAGGTGTGCAGGTTTGGTTCAAGTGCGACTCTCTGGAACCGAAGCCTGGCCTCTCCCTCCTCTACCTCTTGCCTTCCCTTGCTCTGCATGTGCCCTTTGGTGACAGCAGGGTTCCCAGGCAGCCCTGTTCCACTTTAGAAAACCTGATTATTAGGAAACTTTTGCTCCTATTTATCAAGAAAATCTGCCTGCTGGTACATTCTGTCCATTAGTCTTAGCTCTTCCTGGTGGAACAGTACTGAATAAATGTGCTCTTCCCAGGAGGACCTTCCTACGTGTGAGAATAGGCACCAGTCATCCCAAACCTTCTCTGCCCCAGGTTACATGGCCCGAGTCTTCAATGCTGCCACCTGACAGAGCTACCAGCCCTGCCCCAGCCTCCTCTCTGTGTTTGCCATCTAGGCAGCCAGTACCACTGCACTCACACAAAGGTACTGGAATCATCTGTTTGAGTGTCATTCCCGGCCTGCTGGGCGCTCCCCGGGGCCATGACCAATAATCACCCTATGGCTACTCTTGCTGTGTGCTCACCGTGTACCAGGTACTGTTGTAGGCACTTTCCATTTACTACTTCAAGCATCCAAGATGGGTGCGACTATTTAATTTCCACCCCTGGGCCTGGAAAAGGAGGGGTTTCTAAATTTGTTTAGAATGGAATGAAACTCCAACTCTGCGAACCCTCAAGACCTGGTGCTGAGAATACGGTGTCTCCAGCAGAACAGAGGAAAGAGAGTCTGGCCTAAGAACAGCGTGTGCAGCACGGACCTTCCGGAGAGCCCCGCTCCCCACCGCAATGCTCAAATCCTCCCCGGTCAAGCAGAAAAACAAATGTCATTTAAAAAAAGCAAAACAAAGCAAAGCGAAACAAACCAACAAAAAAACCCCAAAGTGAAACAAAACAACGCAGCTGTGGCTAGATAGTGGCAATAACAGTTGCCAAGGAAGGGGGGCTCCGCCGGTTCCCACCAAACGTCGCCAACGTGGAAGCTGCAAGGGCCTCCCGGAGTCTCCTTCCACACTGTGAGACGTCGCTGTCTCTTCTCAAATGAGTGGGCCCGCCTGAATCGGTGGGCAAACGTAACGGTAAAAGGCGGATAGTAAAACCTCATGGGGTTAGAGCAAACACAAGAAAGTAGCTGGCCGCGGTCGGTCGCACTCAGTAAATGTGAGGTTGTTGACGGTGACGGGAGGGGCCAAGAGGAGGCCGAGTGAAGCCACAGTTTCCCCGTTTTGTCTGGAGCGCGCTTCAAGGTCTGCCTCTGGCCAGTGGAGCTGTCCGAGCCTGACGGCCGCATTCCGGCCTGCGTCAAAGTCCCACTAATCATTTTGTGGCATAAATTAAATGGAGTGAAGATTTCCTAATGGCTGCTACCCAACCCCACGACAGCTTCCAGGAGAATCTACAGAAACAGAGGCCTGGTCATTCTGATACAAGGAAGTCTCTTGTTAATTTAATTTCTTCTTTCCTTCTGGCTCCCGGATCTTCTTTGTAAAAGCTGATAGAGAAGAGATGTATCCAGAACAAGCCACCAGGTACCCCCAGCCTATTTAAATAACTAACTAACACCGTGTAGCCAGAGGATTCAATACTTTATTAATACCACCACTGCAAATAATACTTCTTTATATTTCTATAAAATTGTATCATTTACAAAGGACATTTCTGCACGCTATCTCTTTTGACTTTCTATTATTTATCGAGCACTTACTATGTGCCTGGCATTCTAACACATTATCTCGCTCGACTTTCAGAACGACCGACTCTCTCTGCTGGTTTACAGGAGAGGTTGAGCGAGGTGAAGGAGTTCATCTCTGATCCCACAGCCTGTGGGTGGAGACTAGAGCTTGAACAGGGTCTATCAGACTCCGAAGCCTGCCCTTTTAACCCCAACTACTCTGCTTCCTGTGAGGTGAGTATGGTTGGGTTTTGGGGGGGGACGGGAGACACCGTTTCGCTATCTTGGATGTTTCCTTCCACATGACAGGAGGGACTCAGCAGAACATCTCTGGCCTCTCTCTGCCCCACTCTCACTCTATACCCCTGAGGAAACTAAAGTCCTTTTCTGATTAGTGAGTTTGGAGAGAGAAGCTGGGGGGATGTCACTCAGCCCTTCCTCCTGCCCTCTTAGGGGCACAGATTCTGCCACCAGGGCCGGCTCTGGTTCCCACCGTCCTCCCTGTGTGGGTGGGGGGACCGCTGCCCACGGGACCCTCACTCTGGACTCAGCGTCAGAGGCTCATTTGCCCCTGGACACAAGACACGTTCTCCAACGTCACCTTTTCCATAATGACAGTGATATTTTGGCTCTGATCCCCTTTATTCCTTTGATTCTCAATCACTTCAGAACTCAGGCAGAAAAGAGGGCTGTGGATTGGGCCTTCTTCAAAGATCCGAACCTTTCACAAATAAAGCTTGGAAAGGAGCAGAGCTCTTTCCTAAGGAAGAGCACGTATGTGATAGATTGCCCCAAATAT
The DNA here is from genome assembly GCF_018350155.1 of Leopardus geoffroyi. Lineage (NCBI taxonomy): Eukaryota > Metazoa > Chordata > Mammalia > Carnivora > Felidae > Leopardus > Leopardus geoffroyi. The sequence continues at coordinate 81,218,194 of NC_059342.1, forward strand.
TACTTTGCTATATGAATGCCATCCATTTAATTCAGATTAGGACACAGAGTTTAAGGAGGAGGAAAAAAAAAAGGGAGAATGGGGTGATATCACCCACAATAACTCAAATGTAAAACTAAAAGAGAAAACACAACTTCAAATGACTACATCATAAATCAAGGAGATGCCAGGCCCCTACCAACTCTGAGATCTTAATCTGACGTAATACATAAAGCAATCTGAATGCCACTAAGAGCCCAGAATAGAAAATTAACCAAAGCATTTCTCGACTACCAAGAAGGAGCCAAGAACCAGTTTATGGAAAGCCAACAACGAATTTTATGTGGGGTATAACCAAGCTCGGAAGCTAAACACCCATTTTGGGACCATCTATCATTTGGAACTCATCCAGACATCTGTTGCCAGAGTTCTACCAAAATGCCCACCTGTATAACAAGTCTGAGACTTACTACCACTATTTTCGGTAACTGAGCCACCAGAATGGTAGAACAGAAAGGGTCCTCCGCAATCAAGCCCAAGCCGCTCAGTGAAGAGGTAAGAAAGTCCAGATGATGGAGCTGGGCGGGGGGAGCCGCACGGGATTCTCTTCCCATCCGCAGGCCCCAGCACAGGCCTGGCCCTACCGGGTGTGGCAGAGTCCAGACAAGGGCCCAGGTCTCCTATACCAGCATTCTTTCCCTTTCTTATATTGTGCTGCCCACAGCAATGCTCGTCTGTCCACCTCACTGATATCGTGCATTCACACTATTATGCTATCATAGGACCAGAGGAGAGATTTCCCCCTGGTAGGGAGGAATAGTAGTCATTCTACTGCTAAGACCCAAACCATGGGAGGCACTGTCCACATCTCCAGTAGCTAAGCACAGGGATGTGCACCATTGCAGCGATCATGACCACTGGTTCACCAACTTCAAAGATGGCTAGCAATGAACTCGGACCAAGAATAAAATGTAAAGCCTCCTAATGGCCCTCTGATGAAGCAGCCAGATTATAAGAGCACCAAATGATGGCCTTCTGTATCAGACCTATTTTTAGAAACACAATCCTGTTTCTCCAAACTAATTAACGCTGGTAACCAGGACTAAAGTGTTTCTTCTGAATGCAGTGGAGAAGCAAATCATCCTGTGCGGAAGCAAGAAGCTGGATGGCAAGAGACAGTAAAAGGCACAGAGCAAGTGCATTCGCTCCAGATAATAAACACAACTCCCAATTAAGCCGCTCTCAAATATCTGGCATCTAATACCTGGTGGTTTAAAAGTGACTGGCAAAAATTGCAGAGTCTAAGCGTTTTTAAAGGATAAACTCTTCCTTTTTATGTTTTATCTCTCTCTTTTTTAAGGGCAATAAATCGCAAGCACTTAGAAAATCACAGCATTTTTTTCAGGAGATAGCAGATGCTGGAGATGATCAAACCACGGCCCAGAGAAGTGCGGGGAGCCCCAGAGTCAAGCTCAGGGTGAGGCTCTGGATCCTGACGCCCCGCCCACCTCATCTCCCATGGTCAGGGCTGCCTTTCCATGGAAGACTGTTCTTATTTAAGGTCTCCGTATCCATGCGCAGCGAAGTTCAGCGAAGTTCCTGAAATCTGTGGAACCTATTTTCATTTTAAGGCACAAATTGAACAAATGTTTTGCATCAGGGATTACCTTAATTAAACTATTTATATGAGCACCGTTGATTTACTTTAATCTTGTTAAACTTCATTAAAATGTCCATTTCCTTATGTAAATTCCTGTTGGCTTGCATACCTTACAAAATAAAACACATATAATTTGCACGGGGGAACACAGTGGTTTTGATATATGTCCATCTGTATGCATTATAATGACAATAATGGTAATAATAATTACCATTTATTGAACTCTGTGCTCGGTGCTGTGACAGGCACTTTGTATAATAACAATAAGGATAATTGTCAAATAACTACCACTTCTTAATACATGTCCAGTCATTATGCAGCAGACTTATGTATTTTAATTCACTTAATGATCATAATAATTCTGTTAAGCAGTTATTATATCCTTCACACTTTACAAATGAAAAAAACCTGAGACTTTGAGAAGTCAAGTAAATGCCCCACATTTCAGAGTGAACAAGAAAAAAGTCAACATTCAAATCTAGGCCCACTGGATTCCAGGCCCCTTTGTTTTTTCCACTGTACAACATGACATCTCCCTTCAGAAAAAAAAAAAAAAAAAAAAAAGTATTGCTCTACAATTCCCTTTCCAGCAAGGACATTTTCAGATCCAAGGACAAACTAAATGGTGCTAAGATGACCTGATCTCTATGTCTTAGACTCCTCCGTGGTTTGGAACAAAACAACTCTGTCACCAAATCCCCTGAAGAAAAACAGAGCTCACGGCCTCGCTCCCAAGCTTCAGATCATGCTGAAAATCAGAAGTGGTTCAGAACTACGGTGAAATCTGGGAGTGAAGTACAACTTGTCTATTGTTGCTTTTTAAAATATTCATGAGGCAAGGAAGCATTCATTCCCATTTTCAATAATGAAATGGCTAAAATCTACAGCCTGATATATGCACTGATCGTGAAAGACGCATTCCTAGAAGGACCTAAGTTCGAGTCAGTGGCCCCAGAAGCTGTCATGTTATGGCGCAAAACCAGACAAACGAGACAGAAATGTTGCTGCTGCCTGGAGAAAAAATTTTCCCCACCACTTGTTCTGCTGTAGAGGAAGGCTCAGATTAAGAATGCATCTAGGCCTCTGCCTGCAAACCAGCTGGAAGAGAAGGAAGAGGGGGAAAAAATCTGCAACATTTTCCCTCGTTGGAAGAACGGTTTTAAAAGGGTTTGATTGCACCTTAAAACTTGGATTTTACAATGATTTAATATTGATCTGTCTTAAGAAGCCTGCAGGGAAAGCAAACATGAATGAAAATGTGAATTGAGGAAGTGGCCCTCCTTTGCCTTTTCAGCGCTGTGGGCCTACAGGACACCCGCTAGTGGTGTTATTGGCAAAGCGTCTCCAATGGCCTCCTTCCCCAGGGGCATCGTCTGTCTCTTTTGCTTAAGGATGAGACCTACTGACTACCCAACTGAGAGCACAGGGCCCAAGGGGCTCTGGTCCAGCAGCCTCAGGTGGTCTGGGATGGACACAAGGCCCAGGGCTGGCAGGCAAGTGGTTCTCAAAGTGTTGTGTTGGGCCTTGACCAGCATCACCTGTGACTGTAAGAAACTTAGAAGAACCAGAACTCTGGGGGTGGGACTCGGCCATCTGGGCTTTACCAACCCCCCACCCCAGGTGATTCTGACAGGCTACTAGCGTGGCACCCACCCATCCACAGCCTGTGCCGCCTCCTGGCTCCTCCACCCCTGCTCAGTTGCAGAAGCCCTTAGAACTGCATTTGAAGACTCTGCCTCCACCCAGCCCTACAGCCTGTGCTGGCCTCCGCAGGGCGCGCATGAACAGACTGGAAAGCACCGGTGGAAGGGGGTCCGGGGTAGGCTTGCTGACTCAGACTCAGAGTCTAAGGCCCAGCTGTGCCTTTCCGGCAGCCATGCTGGCCATTTTAGTAGGGCTGCATTTCTAGCTCAAACTCCAGGCTACATGGCCGAGGCCTGGTCCTGGCCACTCTCTCCCCAACTCCGGCCCCCACCTCACTCTCAGGGAAGGCACCTGTGCTCTGAGTTCTTCCTCAGGTGAGCTAGATAGTCTGGAATCAGGAGGCTTTTTCTGCCACTGCCCAGGGACTCCTATGTAACATCCTGCTCATAGATTCCCTCCGCTACCTTGGAAAACCTGACCCCGATTATAATCTGGGCTGCTGGCCCTGTTCCACCCCTCCCTGGGTCCTGGGCCTCTCCCCCCAGTTTCCTGGCTTTGCTCCTTCCTCTCTGCAGGCCACAGAGGCCCTGGAAGAGCTCACGGCTGAGCATACCCGAGATATCTAAGCCGCACCACTTAGGAATCTTGAAGAAGATACTGCACTTAGACCTGACAAGCGGCCCCTGCCCCAGGCTCTCCACTTGAGAGGGTCCTGCTTTAGCCCAGCTCTGGCATCCCCCCTTCCTGTGGGGCAAGGAGTCCCCTAGGCCAAGCAGACATACCCACATGGGGTCTGTGCCCCACACTTTCTGGTACCCAGCACCCTGGGGTTCCCTCCTATTATGGCTGAGTCCATCCTTTCAAGGGAAAATGGTGCTTCTGGTGTGCTCCCCCAGATCTGAGGGATGGCCAAGTTGACCGAGCTTGGGGTGGGGGGTTGGTGTGGACAGAACTTAGGTGTGGGAATAGGAGAATCTCCCCACCCCTTGCAGTGGTGGATGGAGGCAGGAGTGGGAAGAAAAGGAAAGAGTAGGGGGCTCAGACCTTAATGTGCACTCGCTCTCAGGGCCCACTAATGTCAAGGGCAGGCCTGTGTGCAAACTGGTGACAGCTGAAGCACGTAACAGATGTCACACACTCAGTAGGAACTCAAGAGATGCTTGCGGAACGAGTGTACCCAGAGATCTACTTTGGTCCCTATTTGATCCTTGCAGACATCCATCGTCCCACTGTGCAGGGGGGGAGACCCAGACTCTGAGAGATCAGGTGACTTGCCCAAGATCACAAGACCTGGAACTGAACCCGTGTCTGTTTGATCCCAGGGCCGGTTAGTCTTCCCTGCACGTGGCCACTTAGTCTTGGAACTCACATGGAACTCACTACTCCTTGGAGTCAACTTTTATCATTTCAGGCAAGGTAAGGTCGCGTTTTGTTTTTGTGCGTGTGTTTCTTTCCTTGAGCCGAAATAAATCTCTCTGCAAATCTCCATGTTTCCTTGTCCTGCCCATCGGGACCTGCAGAGAGTTGATCCCTCTCCCACGAAACAAGCTACCGACGGTAATGCCGTCCCCGGGGGGTCTTTTATTCTCCTCCGCCCTTTCCTCTGAGTGGAGGGATGTCCAATGTCCAATCCCACTTCCCAGTCAGGCCTCCGAGGACGCTTTCCAGTCGCTATCCCTCAGAGAGGCCCTGGTGTGCAGAAACGCAAGCTGTCTGAAGCCGGGGCTGGCGGATGTGTGCACGCAGGAGAACGTTCCAGACAGCGGTAATTCCCCCTCTCAAACCACGAGCTCAAGACTCTCAGCTGCCTTGTGTCCACCGTCACCTCACTCCAGTTGGTTTTCCTGCTGCAGCCAAAGTGACCTCCTTAAGACACCAATCTCGTCATGCCACCCTGCTGCTTTTACAACATCGCTGCTAGGACAAAAACCAAATGCCTGGCCTGACCCATTAGATCCTGCAGCATCTGGCCCTGTCTCCTGACACCCACCCTGCTTACTTGCTATAATCCTGTCATGCTGGACTTCTTTATTTTACCTGTAAAATTGTGCTATATCACACATACAGGATGGTGTATAAAACAGGGGCGTGTGCTTAAAGAATAATTCCATACTGATGTGGCCACCACCAGGATTGAGAACTAGAGCACGCACGGCCAGGGGCTCCATCCCCCACCTGTGCCCCTCTCGGGTCACACCTCGCTCTCCCCATCGCTACCCAGAAGCAGCTATCTGAAACTCTGCCATCGCTTGCCCTTGCTTTTCTTCCTATTTGGGCCACTTAGGGTTACAGCTCTATAAAATAAAGTTTAGTTTCACCTGTTTTGAGTTTTACTTCATCGGAACTATACTGTAGATACTCTTTTGTAAGTTCCTTCTTTTGCTCAATATCAGTATGGATGCACAAAGCCGTAGTTCACACATTTCCTTTGGCATCTAGTAATCCAGTGAGTGAATGTCCGTGACTGGCCCATGCTTCTGCTGGTGGGCAGTCAGACTGTCCCCAGCCTGGAGCTTGTATGCGCCACACAGCTGGAGTTCTGGACTTCTTTCTGTGCTCAGCGAGCCCCATGCTCTCCTGCCTTGCGGTCCTCATGGGGAACTTGTTTTCTCTGCCCAGGCCCCTCTCACCGCCTCCCTCCTGCTCACCTTGCTGCTGGGGCTCAGGCTCAGGGCCATCCCTGACCCAGCCTTTAGCACATGACCACATGTCACCATCCCTCGACACTCATTCATTCATGCACGCACGCATGCACTCGCGCATGCGCTGGCGGCTCCTCTGGGCTGGCCTCTGGTGCTGCAGAGGCGTGGACAATCTGGAGGAAGAAAGCGATCCTCTCCAGGCAAATGAAGACATCCTCCCAGCGAAGCGCTCCCGCAGCCTAACAGCCAGCTCCACGGCTGATCCTCACTCTTGACGCGAGCGCCCCCGGCGGAGGATGAGGGTGGGGGCGGGTCCCAGCGAACCGAGTGGTTCAAGTTCTGAGTTGCTCCTCCCATCCCCCCTCACAGTAGCCTCTGTGATGAGGGTTGCAAGGGGCCCCTTATGCTGTTTAAAGTGGAGGAAGAATGGAAATTGAGTAAAAAGGAAAGAAAGCAGCTGGAGGATACTGCCCACCGTTTGGTGTGATAACCAAGGGCTTTCAAGTGATGACTAAACCTGGCTTTAATTTTGATCTTTCATTTCTTCTAATCTAGCAGATAATTAGAGGGAAATCAAATCCATCCTAACAGCCAGAGATTAACCTGTCACTGCTGGAGCTCCCTTCCCACCTACTTTGCCAGCTCTTCCTTCACACTTTTTTTTTCCCCTTAAAAAAAGAGAGCCCCCAGGTTACATATATTGTTTGGCTTAATTTAAATACATTCGGATTGGACATTTACCACGACAAAGAGTCTCTTAGGAATAAGTAACATTTGTCTTTCCCCCCAAATTAAGAAGTCCTCATTGCTTTGCAGCTTTAGAAACATCCTATTGCAAACTCCCTTTTATGGATGAAGAAACCAGGGGAGGAAGTTCTGTGCGGTTTTCAGCTGTCAGGATTCACCCCAAAGCAGCTGACTCAGGGGCGCCCACTCTTACCCACTGTGCTCTCTCCTACCTGTGCATTCAAAACATGAGTGGGTCTCCATTCCTGCTTCCTCAGGGGCCCCCTCGATCTTAAGACAACATCTCAAATTGCACACAGCGCTTTAAGCATGAGATTCTGGAAATAAACTGAGCATTCACCAATACGGAGGCAGACTCTGGCCCAGCCATTAATGCAAATGATGTTTATAGAATTGGCTAACAAGAAGGGGAAATTACTGTCACATAAAATGGAGAAAAATAAAAACACACAAAAATTATATAGATCATATGGCCTCAACTATAAAACGATGTAGACAGAGGAAATTATATGATTTTTATGAACTAAAAAGTTAATAAAGGTTAACTCTGGGTGGCTGAATTTGAGGGAGCTTTTTATCTCATGCTATACAGTTTTCAGTATTTTCCAATTTTTCAACAATAAGCACATACTACTTTTATACTGAGGAAAAAAAATTAATAAGAAGGGTGTCGCGGAGAAGAAGCCTCTGTCCTCTCCATCCCAAACAGAGGGCCCTTTTGGAAGCATGACTGGTGGTTCTGGCCAGCCAGGTACCTCCCCAACCCTGCCTCACCCCTCCCACCTCCATCCTTCCTCCCCAAAACGTGTTTCTATTTTCTCACCAAACCAAACCTAAGCAAACAGAAGACCCTCCTCCTTCAAGAAGGCTGCCTTGACCACTCGAGGCCAGCTATTAGCTGGATCATTGGAAGCTGCCATTCTTGTAGATCCAAAACAAAAAGGTCTAATATCCACAATTTCATGTGGTTCGACCTCATGCTTGGCTCACCCTGCCTTCTTCTGAACTCTCCACAGGTTCGCAGTCTGGGATGCACAAGGACAGGCCAGCAATTTTCTGTCTGTCACTGTTGTCTCTCGTGCCATGTGTAGATCCTGCTGTAAGCTGGGGTTCTCCGCACACTGGCTCACATTTTATTCATTCTGGCTTTGAGCATTATTGAAAATGAAGAAACCACCTAGCTGGCCACAGAGCTTCCGCACGGGAGATAACCAATCACGCCATAAGTGCCTACTCATGTTCGGTCCTTGGAGATAAAAAGATGAACCCCTGCCCAAAGGTTACAGTAAAGGCATGAACCCACTCAGGTAATGAGAATACCTTGCGGGCACACATCTCTTTGGTGTGCTAAAGAGCTTCACATCCATTCTTTCTCCAGGCAAGAGCTAGACAGACTCTAGATCTCAGGCTGCTGCTGATCAGTGGTGTGGCCTTGGGCACAGCACTCAACCTCTCCAAGTCTCAGTGTCCTCATCTGTAAAGTAGAAGTGGGACTAGTACCTAGTGCATATGGCTGCCGTGAGCACAAAGTGGGATAGATGTAGACGCCACTGTGCATGCGCGGTAAGCACGCCGGAAAACAGGACCTTGTGAAAGAGGCAGAGCGACTACAATTATTCCCTTGTTTTTCTTCTTCTTCTTGTTTCCGCTGAGGAAGCTGGGTGCAGGAAAGTGGAGCGGCTTATCTGAGGGCCCAGTAGAACTGGTACCAAGACCTTGGTCTCCTGAACCCAGGCCACACTGCCTCCTTCCAAAAAGCTAGCAGCTCCTCATTTTTAAAAGCACGTGAACATTTAAGGCTCCCTGAAGCAAGGCTTAAGGAGATTTCCAAATACATTTGCTACCCCCATCACTACCTGGAGTAACTCTGGAAGGGCCCACGCAGAACTCCGCACTGCCATTTCCCCACAATGGTGACTGGCCATATGCTTGTCTAGTGTCCCATCTGGTCCTAGCGGGGGCGAGAGGGACAGCAGGCCTGCCTGCGGGCGGAGCGGCTCGGCTCCTGTCTAATGGTCTCTGAAATGACACTCTCACGAAGCTCAGGAAATTCTACCTTCCCTATAAGTCTCGGAAATGGTTCCTGCTCAACAAACTTCACGCAAAAGAGGCTTTTACTGGTTACTCCTGACTTAATGCTTAAACACTTTCAAATGGAAGAGAGTTGTTTGGTTTTATTTCTTGCCCATAACATAATGCACTTATCATTAGTCATTTCCTGTCTGTTCTTACTTGAAAATGCACGCATATTTTTCTAGTTTGCTGACTGTCGTCCAAAATGTGAGGCGCTTCGAGGTACAGAGGGCACAATATATCTTGAAGCCCCAACACCCCAACCTTGGATAAATTGCCTCAGCTCCCTATAGCCTCTGATGATAATAGGACTGTTGGGTTCTCAACTATTTCAAAACATGATGAGATGTCTGGCCTCTTTTTCCAGGAAAAAAACACACATACATAAAATCTCGTGTAGTTAATGGGTTCACAGATGCCCTTCAAGCCTTCGTGTACTCTGGATTGAAAACAAGCTTTGATTTTCTTCGCTTGCCATTCGAGGCCATCCTTCTGGCCTCTGGGTCTTTATCCACTTCCCCAGCAGCACCTCCTCTCTATTAACCCACTTCATGCACCTGCCTCTCCAGCTGATTTGAACTCCTAAGTTCCCTCCAACAGGGCCCCGTGACTTTGTTGGGACATCCTTCCGTCCATTTGTATGTTTCAAATATTACTTCTCCTCGGTTCAAGTGCCATTTTCTCCTTGTCAGTTTTTTTAAAAATATTTATTTATTTATTTTGAGAGAGAGAGAGAGAGAAAACATGGGTGGAGGAGGGACAGAGAGAGAGACACAGAATCCAAAGCAGGCCCCTGTCTCTGAGCTGTCTGCACAGAGCCTGATGTAGGGCTTGAACCCACGAACCATGAGATCTTGCTCTGAGCTGAAGTTGGACACTCAACCAACGGAGCCACCCAGGTGCCCCATTTTTTTCAGCTATCCATTAATTATCAGTAAATAATCTTTTCTTGTATTTTTCTCCCTTGACAATTTGTCTTTACCTTTAGAGCACACTTTGCACTTTCCACCTTATAGATCTGTATGTGTGGATCTCTCTCACTTCTCCCACTGGCCTGTGAGCTAATTCAATTTTGTAAGTCTTCTCCCTGGCACACAGTAAGTGCTCAACAAATACCCTAATAGTCCATAGCTGTTTCTCTAATCCTTGACATGAAATGAAGGATTTGCAATGAAATGCAAATAAATATGCAAATATTCGTCTCTCTGTGACCTGGGCTCCTGATTTATGTAGAAATCATCAAAGGTGCCTGGGGTCAGTGTGTCCTGATCTGTAGGGTCTTGCCACAAAGGAATCCTTAGGAATCAGTGAGACCCAGAATTTCAACAACATGTCAGCCGTGCAAGCACGGACGGGCCATTTGTCAGGATGGTTAGATGATTCTTCAGAAAGACTGTTTGCAGAAGAATATTCTCTGATAAGAAAGATAACATCCTGCATTTATGAAGGCATGTTTAGTCTACACGTTTTAAGAGCCCCTCTTCCCTACCATTGAGGGGATTTCAGTAGGATACACTGTCTGTTTAAGTGGCAGAGGTCTGGAGTTAGAGGACCTCTGATTAATGTGTTTTTGATAATCTTCTCCAGGATGGGACAGAGTTACATTCCTTGGTCTTGGTACAAGCCCCAGCTGTGAAACTGAAGCACTGGGAGATTTCTTGGTCTCTTTTCCACTGGGAGATTTCTTGGTCTGTTTTCTCATAGAATGTTCCGCCTTTATCCTAGATTCTATGTGGAATCAAACGAATCTGGGGATTCTTTTAATTTATTGGCTGTAAACATGGTGCAGGATCCAAGGGAGATGCTTGGAGTCAAGGTCAGAAGTGAAGCCTGAGCTCTCAGTGAAGCCTTCAGAGGATAAAGCTGTTTAGATCAGGTCAAAAGCTGCCCCAACGCCCTGATAATACACCTGGTTGTTCCTGTGATAGGAAGTAAATGGAACTGGGAGAGGGCGGTGAGATGTTACTGGGAGAAAAGAGGCCTCCGTGCCTTATGTAAGTCGTGTTCCAAATACACGCTTCTGAATAAGAGATGGGCGGTCTATATAGCAGTTCCCAGGCATTGCATGGCATCACCATATCAAGAAAGTCCCTTTAGACTCCTGCAAGCCTGCCTGTCTCTGACTTCACTTACACTTCTCTGAGGCCCTGAAGGGCTAGGATTCCTGAGAAACGAATTTGGGTCCCAGAAATATCTACATTCAGGAAAACAGGAAAAATGCTACTAAGATGGCTCCCCAAGGTAAACCAATCTTCCAAAATTAATGAATTGATGGAATCATCACTTTGTTTCTAAAATAATCCAGGAATGCGATTTCTTCACTTCTGTTGCAGATAGAAGTTAAAAAAAAAAAAAAAAAAAAAAAAGACTGAGGGCACCCACATACCTTGACAAAAGCAAAACTTTCCATTGATTCTCCTGATTTTCTCCCCTATCTTACAAGCTTAGCTTTGAATCCTTGGAGAAGCTGGAGGTCAGTGGAACAACGTGGCAAAATGGAGAGACACTGGTGTTGAAGTTGGGAGACCCTGGATCTGGTTCCCACTCTGCCTCTGACCAGCTTTGTGACTTGTGACAAGTTACTGACCTTCTCCATCTGGGTTTCGTCTTGTATGATACACGTGTGCAGAACCATTATGTACGACAGGCTGTTTCAGAAGCTGGTGACCTATTTGTCACCATCAGGAGAACCCCGAAGCCTGATTGGCCACTTGGTGGGCCTAAGGACTAGCGTTTGTCTAATGTTTTCAGATGTCATGAGGCTCTCTCAATAGGTGTCACTTCATATGGTGACCATGACAATCCAGTCAAGGAGATATCTCCATCCCCATTGTTAAAGACCAGATGGGAGAACAAAGTCCCTTGGCCAAGCTCATGGCGCAGCGATCAGAGGTGAGGAACTTCACCCCAGACCTGGCTGATGCCACATACAGTGCCTCACCAGGACACGGGCTGCTCCTCTGTCAGGAGGAGATTCCCGAACCAGGGAGCCGACTGGCACATGGTTTCTAGATCCCTTCTGATTCTAACAGTCCGTGCTTCTCTCAATATAATGAGGGGGCTGGAGTAAACCAACAACGTTAAAAAGAGTCTGTGCTCTCAAATGAAATCTCCTGTAGAAGGCCAAAATATGAAATAGATAATTGCTTCCACCCAGATGTCCATCAAGTGACAAACAGATAATAAAATAGAATATACCCATATAACGGAATATTATTTGGCCGTAAAAAGGAATAAAGTACTGATACATGCCACAACATGGGTGAACTTTGAAAACATGCTAAGTGAAAGAAACCAGACACAAAAGACTGCACACTGCATGATTCTACTTATATGACGTGTCTGGAATAGGTCGATCCGGAGACAGAGAGTAGGTTGGGGGAGGTGGGAATGAGGAGTGGCTGCTTCATGGGTATAGGGTTTCCTTTAGGGGTTCACATTTTGGAAGCAGTTAGATAGGGGTGGTGGTTGCATAACACCGTGACTGTACTAAGTGCCATGGAATTTAAATAGTTAATTTTATGCTATGTGAATTTTACCTCCATATATGGGTGTATACGCACAGATATATGATATTTCCAGAGTCCCCCCCCATCAGCCTCCCCCTTCGCATGTCCCTACAATGCCTCCAAAGAACCCTAATGTGTAAATCAGCATCACCTCATATTACAAAATGTCATAGTTCAGACAGCTATTTTATTCCTTCAGGGGCCAAAGGTATTTTTCCTTAATCCAACAAATAAATATGCCTGGGCCAGTAATATCTTGCTACTCAGAAACAGAACCTTCCATTGGCAAACAGCTCCAATGTCCACAGCGGTCCCGTAGCTTCAGTTTTAGGATACGTAACTCAGAATTCTACTCTAAGTATACCCAGAAAGATAACAATAGCTAAGCTTTATTTTTTGGTGTTTTCTTCTCATATTCTAGTAGATTGTTTTATTTTGAGTGGTGAGCTAAGCATGATTAAGTGGCTACTCTGAATAGTTTTTATGTTGTTTCATTTAAATGCCATTTTATAGACAAGGACACTGATAATTTTTTCATTATAAAACTTTATAATTTTATAGAAAAGGACACAGCTCTGCAACAATCCTGAGGTCGGAACTTAAAGCTCATCCCTTCGAGCTCAGGAGAAAGCCTCCAGCTAGGCCACGAAGGGTACATGCAGTCACCAGCTCCTGTGCCCAAGGAAGGCACGAGGGCCACTTTCAGTCCCACCAGGAAAGTGACCCCAGCCTGTCAGCCCCTGAGGTGTGTGAAGATGCCTGATGCATGGACACACGTCCCCTCGGCACCTTCCCAGAGAAGTTGAGAGGCACGAAGAGGTCAGGACCTCTATCTACCATTTCTCCTCAGCGTATATGGGGACAATGAAGACCCACCTCAGTGGTCGCGCTGACGACATGTGCTCAAGGACGAAGTAACGAGGGACATTGCAGACCCTCGTTTGCTAAAGAGTTGTAGGGAAAGGCTAGGAAATCATCTGTTTTTAAAGGTTTAGGTCATGGACGCCTGGGTGGCTCAGTCGGTGGAGCGTCCGACTTCAGCTCAGGTCACGATCTTCGCACCTTGTGAGTTCGAACCCCGCATCCGGCTCTGTGCTGACAGCGTGGAGGCTGCAGCCTGCTTTGGATTCTGTGTCTCCCTCTCTCTCTGCCCCTCCCCTTCTCACATCCTGTCTCTGTCTCTCTCTCAAAAATAAATAAACGTTAAAAAAAATAATAAAAATAAATTAATTTAAAAAAATAAAGGTTTAGGTCAGATCCTATTTAAACACAAGACACTCTGGTTTCTAAAGCTCCCTCCCATCCTAGAAGTCTCTGTGACATCATTTTCTGCACAGTGACACGGTGTCTGATTTGGACACATATGATTCAGCATTACTACACTGGGCATTTTCTGTGGGCATAAGTATGGTGCTTTTTCAAGTTATTCTGAAACATTTCTACACAGAGGAGTTGAGGATAATTTTAGCCTTTTTTATCTGCATGGTAAAGTTACCAAAATGGTAATAATAATTCCTTACATACAAATACACTTTACGGATTACAAAGTACTTTCAGGGACGATCATTACTGTGTTGTTTTTTTTTAAGGTGAAATTTAGGAAAATTATCAGTAAATGACATTTGGCTATTCATACACCCCCTTATATTCTAGGTAAGAAAAGGGGGAGAGGAAAGATTTATATTAGAATTGAGGTCAGGTTCTAGAAATTTTACCTATTCCTGGTTATCAATTTTTAAAACAGCCAGTGCTCCTTCAGTTAAAACAAGGTTCTGCTACTTATGATTGGTAAGCTGCAAATGCCTTGCCCAACCTTCTTGTGGTCCCGTGCCCCGTCGCAATTAAATTTTAGTTGTGCAGCTCACAGAGATGATCCAGAATGCCAGGTGTGGGTAAACAAAACAAAACAAAACAGAACACAAAAAAACTGAAACAACAAGAAGAAAGCTAATCATGTTTCAATATCACTTAATGTGAAAATACAGTGATGTTTTTATATCTTTTCCTGTTTTTCATGGCCACACAATGGCCCCTGGATTTGTTCCCACACACACACACACACACACACACACACACACAAATCAGACTGCTAATGTGTCAAGGTCATCTTCAAAGAGCTGTACCGGCGTGCCATACTGACATGGATAGCCACTGAAACCTCCCCACAGTGCCACACAATCTCCCAAGACCTAACCTCTATCAGGGAGATCGATAACCCTTAGAGAGTAGATGTTCAAGGAATGAGTTTATTGCAATTAATCTGACCAAACTGCAATCCACCTGCTGCCTTTCCTTCGGGATGGCGGAAGAAAGCAGTCACGTGCTCATACGAATGGACACGTTACCCATGGTGTTGGGGTCACACCCAGGATGCGGCAGAGCTGACAGGCCACCACTTTGAAGCTCTAATTGGCCGAAGCCACACCCGGCGGGACTGGCCCTCCAAACTGCAGGTGAATGTTCTCAGCCAGGTCTTGCCAACAATGGCAATCTGTGCTTCCCACGGGGAAGAACGCCCCAGAGGAACACTCAACCGAACAGGCACCATCCAGCCTGACTCAGAATATGATAAATGCTCCTACAGAGTGACATTTCCTGCCAGGCAGTGGCACTCAACCTTGACTGCACGGTAGAATCACCTAGGGAACCTAAAATACTTCTGTGGCCAGCCCTCCAGCCCAGGCTCATTAAAATCGGCGTCTCTAGAAGCGGGGGCCCTCGCACTGGTATTTATGAAAGCTCTCCAGATGGTTCTAACATGCAGCCAAGGGAGAAGCACCAGTGCAGAATATTCTAGCACTGTCTGGGCTTGAGCCCAGCTGGTGAGGTGCTGCAGGAGAGGAACTCGCCAAATACCACTTGCTTAGGAAAGGGAAGTCCACGCTCCCTGAGGTCTCGAGCCATAGCTGACAAGTGCTTTATTTGTCTGCGGGCATTTAGGTCAAGCTGATTTGTTGGGGGGACAAGGAGGGCTTTGATTTTTTTGCCTAAAACAAGCATAACGATATTTACTTTGCGAGAACCAGGAATTTGATAAAAACAAAACAAAATACCCAAATGAGATGCTGTTCATTTCTGGGGTGATTCCGGGGAGGGAGGGGTGGGGCACATACTCTTACCAATGCCCCAACTGGGCTAACGCACCCTGGGGCCCGTGGGATGGAAAAGAACAGTAACTGTAAAGAATACAGAACTCCCAGAACTTCAAGTGGCCCTGCAAACGTCGAAACCAAAAACTTATCCTACAAGGGTATAAACGTCAGAAAGAAAGTGAAAAGGGAAACAATTCTTATCACGTCCAAGCAACCTATGGCCCTCTCCTTGGTTTTGTTTTACTCTCTCCCTATGTTTGGGCATTTCCAAGAAAAGCTCTACGTGAACAGTGGTGGGTGAGAGGAGATTCCACCTCAGGGGAAAGTGGGTTCGTAGAAGAGACTTTCCAGATTCAAATAACAGTCAGCTAAAAATTCATCAGCTGAATCCCAAACGTCGGATTCATATACAAGTCTCCATCTCCTGATTACAAGTCACTATATTTGGAGGCTGACGTCCACAAATGAAAATATGATGGGTGAGATTGTTTAATGTGTAAATCTCACTCCAATGTTACAATGTTCTAAGGGAACTTAGCTGCTTGGGACACTGCCAGCAGAGTTGATAGAAATGAATGACATAAAAAATATACTCACTGGTTCTCTCTTTTCTTCTTAAGTGGGTCCATCAGGCGTAGTGTGTCTCTGATCACGGCCACCTTCACTTCTTCATCGACAAGGCTGGGGACATTTTCAAAGACCCCCGGAGAAAGCTTGAATGGGTAAGGATTCAGTGTTACAGTGGAGAGTGATTCAGTACCAAGTACCTATTAGCACTGGCTCCGGTGGTTGTACTGTTAGGCTTTGCTTATGTTCATCTACAGAAGGTAATTTTTTAAAGACTCCCTTTATGTTACTTTTACAGTGTCAGTTTCCTTTAACAAATCAACAAAATATGTAAAGCGGAAATACATACATAAGGAGCACTATGCCTTTCTAGTTATCAAAATCATGCATGCTCGCTGTAGAAAACTTGGAAATATAGAAGGGGTTAAGAAAATAAAAGAAATCCACATACTCCCCCCAAAACACAATATTAGTATTTGGTGTGTTTCCTTCCAGTCTTTTTTTTATGCACTAACCACTGTTGAATGTGCTATTTATGTTAGTGATTCAAGTATGTCGACATGGCTAAATCATATTCCTAGAATTTCAATTAGTTCGTCTCCTGAGGCTAACTAATTAGTTCACGTCAAAACTGATGGAAAGGTTCAGCTGCCTCGATGTCTGCAGACCTTAAAAATTGGAAGAATGG
The DNA here is from genome assembly GCF_018350155.1 of Leopardus geoffroyi. NCBI lineage: Eukaryota > Metazoa > Chordata > Mammalia > Carnivora > Felidae > Leopardus > Leopardus geoffroyi. The sequence continues at coordinate 81,234,795 of NC_059342.1, forward strand.
CATGCTGAGAAGTTACCAGGGGTCGGAGAGGTCTTGTATTTATAGACTCTGCTCAGAGCTCCACAAAACTGAAACTATTTAGACTGGAACAGAAGTTCACTGTGCACATCTGAGAATGCTGAACCTTGTTTAGCTGGGTGGACAGCATGAGAGGGCGCGTGCAGTTGTATGGCGATATATTCAACGAGGCGTTCAAAATACTTACTTCTTGCTCGTGTTCGATTCTCATGCTGGGATTTGCGTTTACTTCCAGGAGAATAGGCTTCAGATTTTTCATCAGAAGGATGTCAAAGCCTAGAATCTGGGTAGGATACACATAATTCAAGATTACTCCCTCTAGCTACAATTTCTTTTCAGGAATCGAGTATGGTGTTAGGGTCATTAAGGTGACAATAAGTTCAAGCTTGGCCCCCAACCTGCGCCTTGACCCTGGCTTCTCTTGTCCATGGCCCCTCTGCCCCTGGGTGTTCTTGTCAGGCTAAATGGACAGCAGAAAATTTCACAGGAACCTTGATGATGGGATGAGTTCTCCTGGTGCATTTCAGCAATATCGGTGACCTCTTTCTTCCTTAACAGGTTTTTTATTATGTTGAGGATCAGTAGTGCCCATCAATTTCTCCCTCTCCATCTGCTCTCCTCTATTAAGCTGCTACTTAGCTAGATCTCTGAAAACCCAAGGCTACCTTTCATAACCTCAGATGTCCATCAGTATCACTTAAGGAGCCCTTTCAAAACCACCACATATCCCCCAGCTCACACCTACAAGTCAGAATCTTTCAGAGTAGAACCCAGGCAAACTAGTTTTGAAAAACAATGCCCCCCTGCCCCCCACCCCAGTGATTTTGAAAGACGCTCCTTAGCTAAGGAAAGGGAATATTTATTAGGCACCAATTACTCCACGATGCACCAATTATTCATAATCTCGTTTAGTCCTCATGACGGTGTGTTTGAAGGAAGGATCCTGCTCTCCATTTTCCAAAAGCAGAAACTGAGTCTCACAAAGGCCAATGGATTTCCCCAAGCTCACCTAGCGAGTAAGTGACAGAGTTGGATTTCATACCCACGTAAGGCTGGCTCCAGAATTTGTGGGATCCAGTGCAGGATGAAAACACGGTGGGGAGGGGGGGACTTGTTCAAAAAGTACTGACAATTTCATGATGGTGGCAGCAGAGCATTAAACCAAGCACGGAGCCCTTCTGAGCAGGGAGTGCTGTGTCACTGCACGGACCAACACCCAAGGCTAACCCCAACACCATGTGTCCTTGACACCCTCCCTTCCATCCAGCGTGCTGCTTTAGGTGAGGCTTCGTCTTTGGCTTCCTTCAGTTCCTCACAAGCCCTAGGATGGGGTAAGCCACCCTGTGCATCTTTCCCTCTGCCCGAAACGACCCTTCACCTGCATGACATCTCCCAATCCTCAAAATCACTGGTTCTAATTAGATTCAGACTCAAACCACAAGGACGTCAGATTCTCGGGGGGACTCTCCTTATCTCTCTAGGAGGTGATAAGGTAGAAAGCTTCTGACATAATTGACAGAGTCCCAAAGTTTCAAAAAATAAAGTGGAGAATAAAGGAGAGAAAAAGAAAAAGATACAGCTATATCCCCTCCTCTGTGGATCAAGCAGAAAAGATGAAGGGAAACCCATTTACTTGTCTATATAGAATGTGCATTAGTCAGACGGTAATTATCCAACTGTAGCCTCATTCTTATTAATGAAATCAGAGCCCGAATGACCATTTTTGGGGGTAATTCAGGATGAGGTTATTCTTCAGTGAAGGGCAATGAGGATGAGAAGTTGGAAAAAGTCACCCTTGCTCTATTTTTCTTTCCCTGGTCATGAAAAGAAAGGAATGGAAATTCAGTAGAAAATGTTACATGCATTATACATCCACTTAATAATATATGGCAAGTGGCTATGAGTGATGAGGCCTTTAGAAGACTCTGGTGACATCATCAGTCTAACTGCAGACCGGGGCTGAGGCATGTGGTGTTGATGAGGCTACAGAGAACAGCGGGCTGTGGTGCCTGCATTTATCATCCTTAGTCATCATCTGCTTTCTGCTACATCTTAGAAGCTTGGACTCGCTCTTTCTCAGCTTGGTGGGCTCTTTCAGTTCAATGAACAGCGGTTTCCTGAAAATAAAGCTATAGGAAAGCTGGAGAAGGCAAAACCTCAACAGCCATACTGATCTGCACCCACCAATGGCATGGTATTTTCTAGAACCTAAACTTGGGTGCATGTCGTTGAATATGTAGGGTCTTGTACAGAAATGCTTTGGAGTCAGAAATACTTGGCTCCAAACCTACCTCTGCTCTCGCACTAGCTAGACAACTCTAGGTGCAGTGCATAGCCTCTCTGAGCTTCATATACCTCATGAAAAATGAGAGTTGACGATAGCTACCTTGCAGAGTAGCTGATGATGGAAGCAAAAAGCACCTATGACTATGCTCATCATGTAGGAGGTACTCAATATATGCCAGTTCCCTTTGCAGTTTCCTACCAATCCCACCAACAAGAAATGACATTATGTGGCTTTAGAGTCCAGAAGAGCTCATTTCAAATCCTAGCTCTGCCTTTAATGTGCATAACTATGGGCAAGTTACTTAGCAACTCTAAGCCCCAGTTTCTTCATCTGTAAAATGGGAATAAGAATAGTACTTACCTTAGTTCATTAATTCAAAAAAATATTTATTGAGTTCTTTCCTATATCCCAGGAACTATTCTACCTTCTAGAAATATAGCAGTGGACTAGACGAGGTCCCTGACCCCATGGAGCTTACAATCCAATAAATAGTGGGGAGCCAAGACCAAATAAAGATAATGCAATGTAAAATATTTTGCACAGTGCCTGAAACATAGTAAGTATTTAATAAAGGTCATTATTATATTGTTTTCATGAATTCAAGGAAATACAGATTTTCTTTTCAAAAGTTCAATGAAATATGTAGCATCAGTGGATCTCAATAAACAGAATAACGGAACTGGGAGGAGCTTAGAGTTGATCTTGTCATAAAATTCTGGAATAGAGCTAGAAAAAAATCAGGAATTTGGTCCAGTGTTTTTCAAAATGGGGTTCTTTTCTGGGGAAGCACTGGGGAGGCCAGATCAAAGCAACTTTTACCTATCTCATATACTGGATCCCCAGAGAAGAAAGCTTTATGTATATACATATATGTGTGTGTGTGTGTGTGTGTATGTATATATAAAATATAATGTATAATATATATAATATATATATAAAGCTTTCTTCTCTGGGGATCCATATATACATATATATATATATATATATATATATATATATATACACACACACACATATATATATACACACATATATATATGTATATATATATACATATATATATTTTTTTTAAACTACGAATTTAGTCTAACAGCCACTTTATGCAGATCATAAAAGCAGCTTAGAAAGGAGAAAACCTCCCTCCAGTTTGGTGGCACAGCAAGAATTGTCAAAAGGAGAGAGAGGACTTTTCAGTCACGTGATACTCTGCCCTGATGCAAGCAATTATGTGTTGCACACCTCCTACTCGAGGGGTACCCTGGGGATTCAAAGTTATCTGTCTTTCAGCCCTTTTAGAAGCTTCCAAAACAACCTGGGAAGAAAAGGATCCTGCACCATTACTTGTAAACTCATGCCAAGGTCCAAGCTACGTTCCAATGAGGGGGGATTCTCTCTTGAACCCTAGAACTACACATCCATCTGTATCCAGAGTAGTCCCAACTGGGAGGTCCCACAGTCCTCAAATTCAACATATCCAAACTCAGTATCACTATCCAAACTCACTAGCCTCTCAATGACCCCCACCTCGTGGCAATCATGCCCTTGTGTAATCCCTTTCCTTTGAGTGTGAGCTGCACCTAGTGACTTATTTCTAAAAAACAGCATAGGGCAGAAATGATGGGATGTCACTTTCAATATCAGATCATAAGAAGACCAGGGCTTCCATCTTGGAAGGCCTTCTCTTACTCTCTTGCTCACACACTCTGAGGGAAGCTGGCTGCTACGTTGTGGACTGCCCTCCTGGAGGCACAGGTGACAAGGAACTAATGTCTCCAGCCAACAGCCAGGGGGTGCTGAGGCCTACTCCCAGGCTTCTTCCCCAGTCAGGCCTTGAGGTGACTGTAGTCATGGCAGCCTTGTAGGAGACTGAACCAGAGGGAGTCCCCGAAGCCTAGATTCCTGATCCACACACACTGAATGATAATAAATGTTTGTGAGTTTAAGCCGCTAAACTATTACTTTGGGAGTAATTTACTACACAGCCAATTGATCATTAATATAGCACCTTTCTCTAAAATCAACTTTGCCTCCTGTATTCCTTATCCACCCAATTACACAAGTTAAAACTTTCTCCTTCATCTTTTACATCTAGCTGCTCACCAACTCGTGTACATTCTGCCTCCTGAAGAGCTTTCCAGAGCTGGCCCATCCTCACCGCTCCTGGCCTAGATCAGCTCTGCACCAGCTCTCACCTGGACTAATTTAATAGCTTTCCCATTCATTTCCCTGCTTTCGATCTCACACATCTAGTTCACCTGGCACAAGGGGCTGCCAGAGTAATTTCTCTAAAATGCAAACAGAGTATTAGCATTCCTCTGCCTAAAATCCCTGCCTGCAGAATGAAGGCCTAGGTCCACGGCATGTCCTACAAATTTCTCTATGACCTGACATCTGTCTCACATTCCAGCCTTATTTCCTCCCCCTCCCCCCCCCCCCCCCCCGCACATCTTGGGCTGTAATTGTGCTGAACTATTAGCAGTTCTGGGATGCTTTACCGCTTTCTCCTTTATACTCTTCTGCCTGGAAGACAACTTTACTGATGAAATATTTACTGAGCACCTACTAAATACTCAGTACTATTCTAGGCCCTGAGGATAAACCAGTGAACAAGACAAATGAGTGTGATATGGTAGGTGGAGGGGAGGGTTGGTGGTTTAGAAGGATAACTAGGGAAGGTCTTGTCATCCCATCGTCTTCTGGCTTCCACAGTTTCTGATCAGAGTAACTTTTTGGTTATTCTTTGTTCCCCTGAACATAAGATTTTTTTTTTATCACTGGTTTTCCACAATTTGATTCTGTTAAGCTTTGATGTGTGTGTGTGTGTGTGTGTGTGTGTGTGTGTGTGTGTGTGTGTCCTCCTTGGAGTTTCTTGAGCTTCTTGGATTGCAGATTTCTAGTTTTTTCTCAAATTTGGAAATCTGGGGCTATTTCTCCAAAAAAAAAAAAAAAAGTCTTTCTGCATCTTCTTTGTCTCTTCTGCTCGGGGAACTCCAATTATACACATGTTGATATTGTACCAGAGATAAGTGAGGGTCTGTTCACTTATTTTTCCTGTCATTTTCTCTATTCTATTGCTGTGTCTTCAAGTTCACTGATCCATTTCTTCTGCAGTGTCTAATCTGCTAATCTCATTCAGTGAATTTTTCATTTCATATTTTTGTATCTTTCTCTTCTGGAAGTTCATGTGGTTCTTTTTAATAGCTTCCATCTCTCTTCTTCATTAAGCTCATATTTCCCTTTAAAATGTCGTGCATAGTTATAACAGCTGTTGTAACATCCTTCCCCTACTAGTTTCATCGTTGCTGGTAACTCTGGGTCTGTTTGTATTGGTTTCCTCCCTTGGTATGGATTGCCTTACCTGCTCTGTGGAATGCCTGGATGCTGAATGCTGGATGGGAATGGATGCTGGACACTGTGAACATTACAATGCTGAGTGTCTAGGTTTTGTTTTTTAAAAAGTGCTAGGATGGGGCGCCTGGGTGGCGCAGTCGGTTAAGCGTCCGACTTCAGCCAGGTCACGATCTCGCGGTCCGTGAGTTCGAGCCCCGCGTCGGGCTCTGGGCTGATGGCTCAGAGCCTGGAGCCTGTTTCCGATTCTGTGTCTCCCTCTCTCTCTGACCCTCCCCTGTTCATGCTGTCTCTCTCTGTCCCAAAAATAAATAAACGTTGAAAAAAAAAATTAAAAAAAAATAAAATAAAAAAATAAAAAGTGCTAGGCTTTTTTGGCAGTTAGTTATTTGCAGATTAGTTTGATACCTCCAAGGCCTATTTTTTATGTTTATTTATTTATTTTGAGGGGGAGGGGGAGGGCAGAGAGAGAGGGAGAGAGAAAATCCCAAGCAGGGTCCATGCTGTCAGCACGGAGCCCGTTGCAGGATTTGAATCCATGAACCGTGAGATCATGACCTAGGCCGAAATTAAGAGTAGATGTTTAACCAACTGAGCCACTCAGGTGCCCCCAAGGCCTATTGTTTAAACTTCACTAGGGTGGGTCTAGAGTAACTTTCATTCCAGGGAAGAGTCAGTCCATTAAGGCATAACTTCTCCGGAACCTCCACTGAATGCTCCTGATGACCACCAAGGATGAGCCACACTGGCTACTTGGAGTATAAACATCTCTCCCTGCTCTGTGTGGGCACCGGAAGTTGTTTCGCTTATCAGTTCACCGCTCACTCTTTGCCCAGCTTGATTGACCCACACTCCACACATGGTGGCCTAGCACTCAGTAACAACACAGGGGTCTCTGCAGGTTCTGGAGCCCATTCCCTGCTCAGCTCCCTCCTTTTCAGAGTTCTGTCCACAGAACTCCAGATACCTCAGCCTTCCCCAACTTTGATCTCCAACTCTTCAGCTCATTGAGGTCACAGGGCTTGGTTCAGGCTCCTCCCCGCATCCATATCCAGGAGATTGCTCCCAGACAGGAAGTTGTGGCAACCATAGGACTCACCTCAGTTCCATCCCCCACTTCGTCAGGGATCACAGTGCTGAGATGTCTGTTGTCCAAAATCTGAAACCACTTATTTCATGCACATTGTCCAGCTTTCTAGTCATTTTCAAAAGGCTGTTAAGTCCAGATTCGTTGTTGCATCATGACCAGAAGCAAAAGCCTCGAGAGGGGATGCATGAATAGGGACTGAATGAAGTAAGTGGGTAAGTCATTTGAAGAGCTAAGGAAGAGCATTCTAGGCAGAGGGAGCAGCAAGAGCCAAGGTCACTTTTGAACAACAGCAAGGGGTGAGCAAGAGGGACAGTGGTAGGAGATGAGGTCAGATAGAAAGCCAAGGGACAGGTCATGTCGCATCTTGTAGGCCATGGTAAGGAGCCAGGACTTTCAAGTGCAACGAGAAAGCCGTTGGAGAGTTTGCACAAGGGAAGTAATTTGATCTGGCATGTTCTGAAAGAATCACTCTGGCTACGGTGAGAAAAAGAGGCCATAAGCAGCAAGGGTGGGAAACAGGACGTCAATTAGGAGGCTACGGCGGTGGTACAAGTGCAAGGTGACCCCTGCCTGGACTAGGATGGCAGCAGTGGAGCTGGTCAGACGTGGTTACATTTAGGATCTATCTGCAAGCGTTGCTTGTGTATTAGATCTAGGGAGGAGAGGAAAAGAAGAAAGCAGGATGGCTCAGGTTTCCCGTTTGTGGAACTGATCGGACGTCGTGCATTTACCGAAATAGGAAAACAGTGGGAGACGAGGTTTGGGAGGGAATTCAAGAGTTTGATTTTGGACATGTTGGATGTGAAAGTCCCACTAGATGTCTGGGTGAAAAAAAATGAAAGGGGGCAGCTGGATATACCAGCCTGGAGCTCAGGAGAGGTCAAGACTGGAGATAAAAATTCAGGAGTCAACAGCACATAGCTGGTACCTAAAGCCACGGGGCTAAGTGAGGTATTTAGAGAGCGGTTGTACATAAAAGAACTTTCCAGGCACTGAGTCCTGGGAATCCCCAACACTGAAGGTCCAGAGGAGGGGCACAGAAACGGCGGCCAGTGAGGTGGAAGGGAAAAGCAGGTCACTATGGGGACCCTTGCCCCTTTCTGCCTGGCAAATTCTTCTCCATGCTTAAGCTCCAGCTAAAACAGCTCCTCCTCTGGGAAGCCCTCCCTGATTGGGCCAGGCAAAGTTAATTACTCCTTTCTCTGTGACAGGCCCTCTTACAGGATTTACGGCAAAGAAAGGTTAACTTGCAAGCTCACCAGCTAGAGTGGCTGGAAAAAGGAGCCGCTATTAGCTCAAACCCAGGGCGTCTGAGAGCAAACCCCAAGCCCTCGTGTGGCCTTAAGGCTGCTTCTTATCTCCTTCCTATGGGGTGCCTGGGGCTGAAGGCGAGCAGGAGGTCAAGAGGACAGAGAAGAAAGAGAAACGCGTTAGCATTTAGGAAAGGTGTCTCCTCCAGACATCTAAGGGAAAGGATCCTGAGCCGAGGAGAGAATTAGACACAGAGCTAAAGGAAGATACAGACCAAGCAACAGGATTGGGAAAGAATGTTTTTGAAAGCTGAGCGGAAAACCTTTCCTCTGCATGTGTTTTTCTGCCACATGAATCATCTACCCCCAGATGGACCTTACTGCTGAAGCCAGAGTCACACTGCTGCCCCCAAGAAGACTGACATGGGGATGTGTTGTGGCGGCGGAGGGGGGGTGGGTAGCAGTGTGGCTGGGCGATGACGGGGGCCGGGCTGGAATGACAGGGTTGCCACGTTCCCTAGGCAACAGATTACAGGAAACCTGCCCACAGCCTGAGCTGTGCCAGCAGCTGCTCCGGGCCACCACAGTTTCCCAAGTAGTTATTGTGGCTATGATTGGAAAGGGGGCACAATCACATGTTTAAGATAAATGTAATGTGGTTGGCTAGAGTCTATGTCCTGGAATGCTGCAGTGTGGGCCGGGCCCAGGCTACAGGCAAAGGGGGCTTCACGACAAAGAAATAATTTATTATACCTGCACAGCACATTATAGTTTGCAAAGTCCTTTGTACTCTTTATCTCGTGTGGGGTGGACAACAGCACTGTAAGGAGGGTGAGGAAACCGAGGCACAGAGAAGTTAAGTGACTAATGTAAGATCACACAGCAGCTCGATAGCAGAACCATACCTTCTCCCTAAATCTCTGGGTTTCAAATCACTTCAGGTATTTGAGACCCAAACTAACAAGTGTTTTACCAAGTGATAAGAATAAAGTAACTAAGAGAGGCCCCCAAGGGAAAAAGAATAGTATTTTCTCAATCACTGTGAATCTGAAATGCAGGGTAAACCAAATTTCAAACACCTAACACTTTACGCCTTGTCGAAGTTTTTCACCTATAATACTTCTCGCTACCCCTAAGAAGGCAGGTGGGGAGGTGAGTGTAGGCGATTCAGACAGGGAGACAGCAGCCCAGGGTGGTGAAGAAGCTTGCCCAAGGTCACACAGCTGGAAAGAGGAAGAGCTTCTCCTTTGGAGTGTTACATCCAGCCCAGGGCTCATCCCCTGGCCCCCAGGTCTGGAAGCATTTAGTGTGGTCAAGCAATGGAAAACAGATATGGGGGCTGTGGTTCCGTTTGCTAGACGTGATCTGTCCAAACCAGTGGCTCCCTGTCTGCCCTCCAATTCCCCACAGCGTGGGCCCCTGGTTCCACCCCAATGACTGCCCCGTGCGGCCTGTCCACAGCAGGATAGGCAGCGCACAACCACCCTGGCCCCTCCCCCCTGCACGCTCACTGTGCCAGGGCTGTGTGGCTTGGCTGTGCATGCTGGGCCCACATGATACTCCTGGAATAGCTGTCACCGTCAAACAGATGTGACCACATGGTCCCCCGGGATGACCCCTGGATGCCTCCACGTTGCAACTATCTCCTGCCCCCAATCTTCTCATGGCTTGGGATAAGACGTGTTTTCTCTATTCCTATCTCTAAATCCTGCCCACTTACCCTTTCTAATGTGTTAAGCTGCCTACCGGATGGCTGAGCTGGGCATCCCACCTGGGACCCAAAGCCTGAGGTCCAAGTGCCTAAGGACAGATCTTCAGATGACAGCCATCCCCTCCTGGAACTGATCGCTGCCTGAATTGCCCTCCAAAGGGTCCCACCAGCCTGCCTGGAAACCTGCTGACCAGTGCCCAGCCCCAGGGGCTCTCTGTTTGGCCTCTCTGTTTGGCACCTGCACCTGGGGACCAGCCCCCTCTCTTGCTATTGAATTAACAGCCCATCCGTTAGAGACGCTGCCCCACTGCGTCTCCTCTCCTTGCTCCACACCACCCGCTGCTCTCCCGCCTTAGACGGAGGACGAGGAACAGCCCAGACAAATAGTGTGTATTTATACTGGCATCTACACCAATACACAGGAAACAGCCCCAACACCCCACCTCAACATGCAGTGGAAGAGAATGTTGAAAAAGACTGTATACTTTATAGCAGCGTTTTTATAAATCTCAAAACCAAGCAAAATGAAACAATATACTGTTCAGGGATACATTCGTGCATCACAAAAGGATTTTTAAAAACAAGGGGATGATACGCATAAAATTCCGGATAACGTGAGCCCGGGGGTGGGTAGGAAAATGGGATCGGGACAAGCACAGTAGTTGGCAATCTTGAACGGGGCGGGGCGGGGCGGGGGGTGCGTTTGGGATGACCATTCTGTTGTTCTGCTCCGTAGCTTACACACATGTTCTGTGTATTCTATTTATACGTCGATTGCCACAAGTCATTCTAAAGATTAGATGGACAGGGTCCCAGAGGGTCTTGCTATCTGCTCCCCATTCTGATTTATCTGGTGGTGGGAACCTGTGTGTCTCCTGAGCGCCTGGACTCCAGCTTCCCCGACACCCACTTCACAGACAGATGCCCTGAGCAAACCCTCTGCTGTCACTCCCGCTCCCCGCCCCCACCTGGGCTCAGTCCACCACACCGTGGCCCCTGCCCCGTCACTCCCCTGAAGACCGCGAAGCTCAGTGGGCACTTTCAGTTCTGGTCCCGTGTGACATCTCAGCATTCGCCGCTGCCGTTCCCTGCCCGCTCCTTCTCCAGGCGCACCTTCCTTGGCACGTAGGGTGCTTACCCTCCTGATATGCCTTCTATGTCTCAAGCCCCTTCTTGTTGACCTCCTTTGCTGGTCCCCCCACCCGAGCCGCCTCTCCCTTGCCTGAATGGTGGTGCCCACAGAGATCTTCTGAGGCCCCACCTCCCTGCAGCCTCACGTGGCCTGAGTCACTGAATGCTGATGACTTCTCAGCCCAGCCCCGGCCTCTCGCTCCTGAACTCCAGGCCCAGATGTCCGACTGTCCACTCAACCTCTCCACTTGGATGTCACACGGGCACTTCAAGGGCATGGTCAAGTCCAACTCCTGACCTTCCCCACACAAGCCCGGTCCCCTTCCTGAGGTTTGTATCCAACCATCCGAGTGCCTGAGCTCCTGGGAGTCCGTGTTGGCTCTCCGCTGCTCCCTCACCACCACACTCCCCCCACCCCATCTCCAGCCCAGCCCTTCCACTTCCAGAATGGCTCTCAGACCTATTCTCTCCACCCACACCGAGACCTTCCTCACCCTAGTGAACACCACCTCTTGCTTGTATGAAAGCCATCGGTTCATCAGCCTCTGCTCCCAGCCTTGCCCAATCCACTCTCCCCTCTGCCTTTGGTTTCTTCTTTGTAACGTGCGAACCTGAGCATGCCAGTCCCCGCGACCACCCTCTGGGGGGCCCCCTCAGCCTTCCGCGACTCGGCCACTACCGATCTGCCCGGCCTCCTCTTCCCTCGTCTCCCTCCAAGCTCTGCCTCAAACCCTACCTGCCAACCACACTGAGCCTCGTTCAGTTCCTTGAATTGCCTGGTTGCCCCCGGAACACCGTCTCCCCCAGCCCAATCCAGAAATCTCCCGCTCCATCCAATTTCCGCTCCTGCGAAGCCTTCCCAGACCACCCTCACTCTCACCTAGAGGACATTAGATGGCCCCACAATGTCACGGTGCCCAGTACATTTCTTACTCTACTCTAGCACTCGCGACACTTTATACGAGGTGCTTCGTAAACCATGTGTCTCTCATATTAGTAAATTCTATGCCTCGGCCAGTGGAGACCTGACTTACTGTCTCCCTAGTACCTGCGACAGGGCCTGGCCCCTACTAAGCAGGTGGTAAAACATGCTAGAAGGGAGAATGAATAAATAAACGGCAAGCACTGTGCTTTATGTATATTATTTCATTTAATTCTTACAAGAGTCCTTTAAGGGAGGCAGTCTCGTCTTACAGGTGAGAGAAGGGAAATAACTTGCCTCAAGTCACACAGCTGGCAAATAGAAAGTTGGACCCAGGTTTAACCCCAAAGACCACACCAGCACCCACCCCTGCCGGCCTCTGGCCATGCCGCCCCACCCCTCATCTCGCAGGAAGCTGGGAGCCCTCCATAGGCCCCATCAAGGTTGGGAACTCAGGTGGAGACAGGCGAGGGTTACCTGGAAGCACGTGGGCCCCGGCCTCCCTGCAGGGATGTCCGACTGGTAGAAAACCTTGAGCTCTGGAGTCAGGGCAATGACAGTCTTAATCACCAAGGAGATGATGTCAGACCAGACCTTCTTGATGTCAACACCTTTGGAAGACAACCTACAAAGAATGCTAGAAAAAGTCCGTTTGCTGCCCGTGCTAGTACTGTCCGAATGGACAAAGTTACCACTATGGATGTTCAGCGAGTAGTTGGTTAAGTGCATAAAGATGTGGTGCAGATTTTTGGGGTTGGGCTCCTGATATGGCTCCGTGCAGAATCTAGAGAGTCCGTCTTTGGCTATATAAATCTCTAAGGGGTCTAAGGACTTGAGTAAGACATACAGACGAATATCAAACTTGAGTTTGTCGATAAGAAGAGGTTTGCAGATGTACTCCTGGACCACCGCTGGCCTGCTCTGAAGGGTCCCTGCCAGGCGGATGTCACTGGGGTCTTTAATGAGGTAGATTCCATCACCCTGACAACCACCATCAGGTTTCACAATAAAAGTGGGCTTCCAGGATGGGTCACCGTCTTTCACCATTCGAACCTGGTGGGGGAAAAAAGAATGGCTGCATTATATTCTGGACCCCCAAGTCAGAGCAAGACCTCAGCAAATGTTTCGTGAATGAGTGACAAAGGGAGCCCTGCCTCTGTGAGCATTCACTGAGCACCAGGGAGATAATACTGTACTAGGTACCAAGTCCTAGTGACCTAAGGACTGCCCTCGGCCTTGTCCTCCAGAAGGGGGACTGAGAGTCAGGCAGATCTGAAGTCACAGGAGCTAGGTTCAAATCCAGGGTCTTTGTCCGTTATGAAGTCTAACCCCAGACAAGTCATTTAACTCATGGTGCTATGATGATGGTAAGGAGGAAAAGGAAGATGACGAGGAGGAGGAGGAGAAGGAGGAGGATGGCTAACACCATTTATGAGTGCCTATTACGTGCCAGATAACTCCACTAGGCACTGCACATTAGTTACCGAGTTTACCCCTTACAGAGAATAGGATTCTCTTTTTACAACATAGGAAGCAGAGAGGGCACAGCAGTTGTTAAGAGTGTGGGCACTGGAATCTGACTGCCTGGGCTCGATCCTGGCCCTGCTGCTTACTGCGTGACCTTGGGCGAGTTACTTAAGTTCTCCGTGACTCCCTCAGTCTGTAACATAGCAGTAAGATTGCACTGAAGAATAAATGAGATAATGAACGCAAAGGTCTAAGCACACCGAACCTGACTCGTGAAAGGCAGCCACGAAGCCTAGCTGTTCCTAACTGTTAAGGATGAAGTGATTTGTCAGCTGAGGGGTAGAAGTGGGATTGGAATCTCGATCAAGGACTCTACAGCACCTGCACCTTCCTCTACCCTGCCATGTCTCTGTTTCTTCCTCTTCAAAATGAAGATCTACAAACCTACCCTCACTGGCTCGCGGTAAAGAAATAAACTAAAATGTGCAAAGGGCCGAGCCTAAGACCGAACGGGGAGCTCGTGCGGGGAAATGTTCATGCCATCATTTATATCTATTACTCAGTTCATCTGGTAGACTGGGCCCATCCTCCTCCAGTCTGTGGAGATCTTTTTGAAACTAGATTCTGCCATCCATAATGTCTGCTGTCTTCCCATCTCCAGGTCAGCAGGACATTCACATAATTATCCAGGGCACTTGACCAGTCCAGACAGTCAGTCTGGATCTGCAGGTCTGCATAATTCATATGCACCCAATTCCCCCGGACACTTGTCAGGTCCTCTGTGCAGCTGTGGACTGAATGGCGCGCTGGGGGAGGGGAGCTGGAGGAAACGCGGAGGTGGCTGTGAAAGGGGCAGCCGGTCTCTCTGCAGCTTGTGATGTGCCGGACCCCAGAGCAGGCCTTCCATTCTGAACTCTGTAACTCAGAGCCGAGCCTGGGGGGCCGAGGAGGTGGCGGGCCCCAGCACTGGGCTCGCCCCAGCCCTCCACCTTTGCTGTGTAAGCTCAGCCCAGGACATCTGCACTCTGGGTTGTACTTATCTCTCCGGCCAGCCTATATTTCTAAGTGAAGCTTTTGCCAATTCCTTGGGCACTATCGGTTACTCCGGGCTTGTAAAAGATCTTTAACAATGGAGAAACACTTAAAACCTTAATAATGGTCCACATCAATTGTTTCCCCTTGTCAGCAGGATTCGAGAATGGAAGTTCACGAGAGATCAATGCAAGCCTCCCAGGGCCCTCCACTGAGCCTTACTTGCAACTGTGACCTTGACGTTTATGTAGTTATTTAATATTCATCCAAAGCATTCATACATTTGGCCCTTCACAGTAAATACAAGCATGCTGGAGAAATGGCAGTTATGGATCAGGAAGTGAAAAATGTCAAGTTTGCAGCGATGGATAATTTTTCCCTCTGGAAAGCTTTTACTATGCCAAAGATACTAACAGTTCAATATATTATCGGGAGCAATATTTTCTCCTTTGAATTCGGTGTATATGCCTTAAATAAATTAAACTACGTGGTCAATAGTCTCTGTCATTCATTGCATTACTGAATATTTCTTCTGCTCTTTGCCAGAATAGGACCATACAAATCATGATTATTAATACTAATGGGATCATTGAAATTTTAGAACTGGAAGGATCCTCAGAGATCAATGCCATCCAGTCCTCCCATAATTCAAACTGGGAAGCTGACCTAACTGGCTGGTGGGATGGTTCCGAGGAGACGGAGGCTGTCTGACCTCACCTCAGGTTCTCTATGCCAATTTACCTCTACAACATAAAACTAAAGGCCTCCTTCTCCCGAATACTATAGGGAAGGTTCTCTTCATGTGGCAGACAGTTGGGATCTGAACTCTGGCTGTACAATAAGGGGGCTGGCCCCGAGCACGGCCTTCTTGGAGCTGTAACCACAGATGCTGAGTTTGCCAGGACTTCCCCAGTTCCAGAGCTTCTCTCAGGTTCCTAGCTTCTTACGATAGAGGCACAGTCTATGGGAAAGCCTCATAGCTCTTCCAAGTGGGGTTCCCATAGCCACCAGATCCTTCAGTGACTTCTATTTTTAAAAGGGAAAGAGATTTTCCAGAATTCATATTCACTCTCCTCCGAGGTTTTACTCAAGGGTGGCCCTTTCCCTCCGGTTATTAGAGTCAAGAGCTAATGCACTGGTTCTTAGTGAACTCGAGGACCGGAATAAAAATACAGTCTATAACTAGGCCTCAGCCCAAGAGAGAGTCTGATTTAATAGATCTGGGATGAGACCTGGGCATGTGTATTTTGGAAAAAGCATGACGAGTGATTCTGATGTTCCCTTAGCTTGAGAATCGCTGAACCAATGTGAATTAAAGAAAAATACAATCTGGGACCAACCTAGAGAATGAAGTTTTCTGCATTGATGTTAGCCTGAACGCGAGGAAGACCGGCACGTAGGCTACAGCTGATGGTATCTCCAGTTTTACCCAGAGCTGCTGTTGGACGTGAAATCCATTATCTTGTAACTATGCATGGGTGGTTGAAAGAGATGCAAACAGGATGTGGTGGCCTGACCGCTTGCTACTCATCCGGCCTAAGGGAAAATTTATGTGTCTTTTACTGCCCCCTAGTGGATACCTGAGAAATGTGACTGGGAAAAGACCCCAGTTCAAAATTCTGACTTTTAGCAGTAACCCGCTCTACTAATAATGGTCTTAAGGAAGCACCACCACAAAGAGCTCCCTCAGTAGACTGTGACGGTAAGATCACACTTTGAATGAACTCCTCTCTGAAAGACTAGGGCTGGCCAAGGTCATATTCCGTGTTCACGCTCTCGGTTCCTTAAATACATTCCACGTTGTTCTCCCTACCACATAGATGGGACTATCTGTCAAAATTCTCTCTCAGGATGTATAAAACTTTTAAAATTATGGGCAGCATGAATATAAAATCCTGTAAATATATATCACCAAAAAAAAAAAAAAATCCATGACTTCTATACTCTTCATTGTGCCTTTTTGTATTTTCCAAACTTCCCATTAGGAAAAAAGAAAAAAACAGAGGAGTGTGGCAAGACGGAGAGCAGCAAGGGTCTCTAAATCTAAATGTACAAGGAATACTTCTCGGTGAACCGATATTTGTATATCCGTGTTCGTATCAGCATGACTCATAATAGCCAAACCTGAGTGTCCATCAACAGACGAGGGGATGGACAAATTGTGCTATTCCCGTCCAATAGAAGATCATTCAGCCATAAAAAGGAAGGAAATTCTGACACCTACTACAACATGGATGAACCCTGACGTTATGCTCCGGGAGATAAGCCATCACGCAAAAGGACAAACACTGAACGGTCACCCTTACATAAAGTACCTAGAGGAGTCAGAATTCATAGATACAGAGTAGAGTGGTTACCAGAGACTGAGGGGAGGGAGAAGTAGAGAGTTAGTGTTCGGTGGGCACAGAGTTTCAGTGTGGGGAGAGGAAAAGAGTTCTGGAGATGATGCTACTCAACTATATGCTTAAAAATGGCGAAGATGGTAAATTTTATGTTATGCATATTTTACTGCAATTTTTTTGTTTTTAATTTTTTTAACGTTTATTTATTTTTGACACAGAGAGAGACAGAGCATGAGCAGGGGAGGAGCAGAGAGAGTGGGAGACACAGAATCTGAAGCAGGCTCCAGGTTCCGAGCTGTCAGCACAGAGCCTGACGCGGGGCTTGAACTCACGAACCATGAGATCAAGACCTGAGCCGAAGTCGGACGCTCAACCGACTGAGCCACCCAGGCACCTCAATTTTTTTTAAGTTTTTAAAAATTTTTAATAAAAACACGCAGATAAATAGCTTTTTGGTGAGTTAGGAAGAAAACTGAAGTAAAAAAAAAAAAAGCAGAAAATCTGATTTCTAGCCCCAATTTAGTCAGGTCATTTCCGATGGTGTGACCTTGAGACAGTCACCTAACCTCCTGGGCTTTGTTGTATTCACCTAGAAAATAAAGAGGTCACACTAAGGTCCCTGGCTTCTGCCATCTAACAGGTTCTGAACATTGATTTATCTTGATATCACCGGAGTTGAAGGCTGTGTTACAAACACACAAGGGACAGTCATCAGCGGACAGTTTATGCTGTGCCACCGTGAGGAGTGCAGCGGGAAGATCTCCAAGAGCAGGAGATCCGGACTGGAGATTTATGATGCACTTGAGGAAGTCGGCTGGGCATCTGGGGGAAGCAAGCTAAAATATTTTGAGAGAGAAATTCAGCAACTGGAATACTAAGCCACAAAACATCATTAGCAGCGAGGGCAGCTGAGAGGACAGTTGCTGAAGAAACACTGTGTCTGCAACACCAGGGAAGTCGAAGCCGGTTGGAGCGGTCCTCTGTCACTCAGGCGGGTCTGCATTCAGTCTTAGCAACGGAGACCCTTGGTGTCACAGGCACAGGTAAAACAGCTTCTGGAAGACAAGCAGATGTCACAGAGCGCATGCGTGCGGGGACCGGCCCCTTCCAACCTCCGCGGACCGAGCCTCGCTCTCAGGGCAAATCCCTACTCCCAGTGTTCAAGGTGATCGCAGAGTCAGCTGAGGACGAGGCAGTCCCCAGCGCCAGACAGGAAGGGGCAGCGTGGGAGGCAGACAGGTGACACCAAGAGGAAGAACCGTGCAGGTATCGTCCTGCTGCGGTGGGTCTTAATGAAAGCGGGGGAAAGACAGACCAGTCTGGGCAACCGCAAACCGTTCCCACGGCTGCAGAACAGAGAGCAGTGAAATGGGCAGAGAGCTGGAAATCGCACCAGTGAGGTGCTCGTGGGTCAGGCGCTGTTCTAAGCACAAGCACGTTACATTATCATCTCACTTAATTCTCCACAGCCCTATTTTATGGTTCAGGAAATGGGGCCCCAGAGATGTTAATTAGCTTGCCAAAGGTCACACAGTCAACAGGATACGGAGTCAGGATTTAAACACAGACAGGCGGGTTCCAGAGCCCATATCTATAGTGAACGAGGGAAGGATGTGAGGAAGGGAGGGAAAAAGACCACGGCTAGGCATGGGGTGGGGCCTGACAGGGAAGGACCCAGAACTTCATTTTAGGGAGTCTGGACAATGTCTTGAAGTAATGGAGAGTCACTGCAGGGTTTTGAGAAGGAAACAGCCAAACTGGATGCGTCCTTAGAAACATCCCTCTGGCTGCTGCACAGAAAATGGCATGGAGGAGGCAGAGGTCAGGAGCAGAGAGGAGGAGACTGAACAGAGGCTGGCAGAGGGGTGAAGGGGGAGAAGGCAGGTTTGAGAATATTTTGGAGATAAAATCGACAGAACTGGGTGAGTAGGTGAGGGAGAGAGGAGCATGAAGACAGCTCCCGAATGTCTAGGCTATGGTGGTGGTATTCCCAGGGAAGGGAAGAGGAGAGAGGTCTCAGGAGGCCCGGCGGAGATGGCGATCCAGACAGAGGAGGTTGGAGGGCGCATAGCTGGAGAGGCTCTGTGGCCCCCGGAAATGTCTGTCTGGAGCTCGGGAGATACATCTGGGGCCATCAAGCCCCTGGATGATGGCTGTAGCCTCCATGATGGGCCCAGTGACACAGGAATAGTTCAAGGGGGGAGATGAGCCCACCTGGGAACGAGAGGCTAGAGGAGCAGAGGAGATCACAAAATGTCTCCTATTTATACTTGATCCCATAAGCCACTGGTGGATTTTCAACCTGGGGGTGGTGGGCACCCATACCAGTCGTCTGCATGAGGAGGATGGTTTGGAAAAAAACAAGACCAGACACAGGAAGATTCGGGGCTGTCAAAGTCTTGAACGCCCGGGCTGGGCCGGGCTGGGAAGTGAGGCAGAGGTGGGTTCGAGGGCACCCAGTGACTGGATGCAGGTGAAGGTGAGAGGGGCGGCTTCAGTGGTGTGGGAGATAGCACAGCCTACGGTTTAGGGAGTGCAGGAAGGGGAGCTGGGGTGGGAAGGGGACCTGGGAGCTCCCCTCGCTGACCGGTATTCACGGAGCCAACATGAGACTTCGTAACGTCATTCCTCAAGCCCCTTACTGTTCATAGGAATTGGACGCGTTGTCCGCTGTCTCATACAGATACATACTCGACTCTCGCAGTGACTTGCACAGCATTAGCAAAAGTAAGAACTGCTGTCTGGCTGGGGTGACGCTCATGACTCAGGTTTTTAAACTCCGACATGGAATATCTTGAACTGGAGGATATTTGCAAGGGTATCGCAGTACGCTGCTCAGCCCACTGGCTAGTGGGGAGACCACAGGCCCCACGGAAGGACCTGCTCACCCACTTCACCACTCCCTGGCTTTTGAAGCATTCCAGTTCCAGCCACTTAAGTGCAAATTAAAAAACAAAAAACAAAAAACAAAAACTCTGTTCGTTTTATCACTGATGAGTAGCCTGGGTTTCCTTGAATAGTCGAAAAGAAATGCCATTAATTACTCCCGCGGAGTGGGATCGGACCACTCGTGTGTAAACCCTTGGCATGGCTTAAAAGGCCCTCCTTCTCTGGCGGGCTAGCCCTCACCTGCTAGAGCCGCTGCCTCATTTCTGTCCCCTCCCTCCCCTCTGTCCCACTTTCTCTCCTCTACACCCTCACAGCGTTTCCATCCGCCTCCATCAGCCCCTCCCCTTCTTTGCCGGCAGAGCCGCTACTGAGCATCTAGGACCCAGCTCACAGGTTCCCTCTGAGCATCCTTTCCTGGCTTATCACCCTCCAGACAGAATGGCCACTCTGGTCCTCTGTGCTCCCATGGCTGCGGCATCTAAACTTTCTACAGCACATCTCTATCAGGTTGTAATATCACCTGTGTCTTTAAGTTTGGAGCCCTCTTGTATTCCAGTTACGTAGTTAAGAACTGTACATTATGAAAGCTAAGAACACGGACGCTGCGGCCGACAGCCAGCAGCAGTACAAAGCCCAGTGTTGCCGCTACTTACTAGCTGGGTAACCCTCAGCAATGTTCGTACCTCTCTGTGTCTCAGTTTGCTCACCTGCAAAATGGGACTAATAGGAGTGCCTCTGCCTTAGGGCTGTTGTGAAGATTACACCAGTTAAAGAATGTGAAGTGCCAGGCAAACACGGTGGGCTATTACTATTATTATTATTATTATTATTTATTGTTCTGTCTCTCCCACTTGATTATGAGCTTGTTCAGGATGAAGACCATGCCTTTAGTCTAGTCACTATTCCCATACGTAGCGGGGTGGAAGCTCAATAAATACTTTCCAAAATACTATCAAGAAGCTTGATTACTATGACATATGTGAACTGTAGGAATATTAGTTAACAGACATGTAGCTGACAGATTGCCAGATAAACCAACTTCTCCTGTAGAAACAAAATTACTTTAACAAGTAAGAAAAGTTTCCTCTAAACTACCATTTGTGGAACACATATCCTGTGCTATGTGCTTTGCAGCTATGATCTACTGAATTCTCACAGCAACGCTGCAGGGAAATTGAGGCTCAGAGACGTAGAGTCCCAGGGCCAAAGCCACACAGCTAAGAAACAGTAAAGTTATTTGAAATCAAGTTGATCAGATTCAAAAAGTCTGTGATCTTTCCGTGACAACTCTATTCTTTGGGAAAACTCAAAGCAGTTTACATGCAGGAACTTTTGTTTAACAGGCAAAGTATAGAAGGAGATAGTTGTAGGAATACAAAGTTATAGCCAAGAGAAGCAGGATTCGTCTTGCTTTAGCTGGGGCCAGCTGCTGTCAGAAGAGTGATTCCAGACAGCCATGGAGCGGCCTTGTATCTTCACACCCAGTCTGGCCAGGCCCAGGAAGGAGTCATCACCGTGTGTGCATGAACGCACGCGCGCGCGCGCGCGCGCGCACACACACACACACACACACTCTGTAAACAAAGAAACTGGAGACTTGCCCAAGGCCACACAGCTAGTGGCAGAGCCGGAACTGAAACACAACACCTCCAGGTCTCTAACCCAAAGTGCTTTTTACTATATTTGATTCAGTCATCTGAAGAGGTCTTTTAAATTTTATTTTATTTTTCTTTAAAGTTTATTGATTTATTTTGAGAGACAGACAAAGAGAGCACAAGTGGGGGAGGGGCAGGGAGAGGAAGAATCCCAAGCAGGCTCCGAGCTGTCGGTGCTGAGCCCAACGTGGGGCTCGAACCCATAAACCATGAGATCATGATCTGAGCCGAAATCAAGAGTCATGCTTAACTGAGCCACCCAGGTGCCCCTGAAGAGGTCTTTCTTTCTTTTTCTTTCTTTCTTTCTCTCCTTATTTTTAACGTTTTTATTTATTTTGAGAGACAGAGCAGGAGCAGGGAAAGAACAGAGACAGGGAGACAGAATCTGAAGCAGGTTCCAGGCTCTGAGCTGTCAGCACAGAGCCCGACGCGGGGCTCGAACCCACACACTGTGAGATCGTGACCTGAGCCGAAGTCGGACACTCAACCGACTGAGCTACCAGGTGCCCCTGAAGAGGTCTTTTAGAAGAAAACCTGGAAAGAAGTCCTCTCCTCATTCTGAATAATAACATTTGTTTGGTATTATAATAAATTTGGAAGTGCAATCGCCTTAGCCCATCTTCAAGCCTCCATTCTAGGGAGACTGAGGAAATGGAGGCCAGAGACTAAAGAAGCCTGCGGTCACCCAGCTAGAAAGTAGAACTGGAGCAGCAGTCCTGGGCCCAAGCCGCCCTGCCCCTGGAAGATGCTCTCACTGTACGGGGAGGTGGACAGAGCGCCACGCGAGCTCGAGGAAGCGGGCGCTCACAATCACAAAGACTCGGAGGCAAAGAGGGGCCTCTCCACGGGCTTTACCCAGATCCAGCCTGTTGTCAACGCAACGTAATGGATCCCACTCTTAGTGCACGGCGACTTTATGTGGGCCGTAATCTATCCGTCATTAGTGAGCTATCAAAAAGCCACTCTAGAATACACCTGGGACTATAAAACCTGCTTAGCAGGAAGGATCCAGTCATTTCGTGAGACTGTCCGTTTTCCTCTCAGGTCTCTCCTCAACACTGGGAGAGGGGACTCGAGGACAGCGGCTCAGCAGCCAGGCATCAGCCCTGCCTGGTATCCCCAGGCTCCCCCCTTCTCCCTCGAGTTCCCTGACCAGGCTCTGACCAGGCTTGCTGGGCCCGAGGCTGCATCCTAGGGGCTTCAGGGTCCTTGGACTCAGGAGGGTCCCGGCTGCAGCTCCCCTTTACCACCACCAGGTCCATGGGTCTGAGTGTCTGTGGGGGCAGCAGCCGAGCAGAGGGCACGGGCTTGGGAGTCAGACAGACCTGGGTTCAAATCTCAGCTTGGCCACTTCCGAGCTGAGCCTTGGCCAAGCTACTTAAGCTGTCTGTATTCGGTATCCCCACCTACAAGACGGAAAGAAGACCTTGCATTCGTATTTAACCCAGTACTATTTTTTATAGCACTACTTTTGATTTCACGTTACCTTATTTTTTATTATTCTGTCCTGGTCTCCTGGTCATCCTCCAGCTTCCATACTGAGGCTCGTCCCTGACCTACTTGGCTGGTATCTGAACTACAGCACTGTGCCCAGCGGCTGGGCCTGTCTCCTGCCCCTCAGTCCTTCCCTGCTCCCCTCTGACAGCAGCCTCACATTCACCCCTGCAGAGTCCCACCCAAAGCCTGGTGTGATTCGCTGGCCCCCGCAGGCAGACCCTCGCTCAGCTACCAATCTTATATGGTCCAAGTGAACACTATCGGAGTCCCCTCCATCGCAGGTGAGGAAAAGTGGGACTTACCAGGTTAGGCATATCCCCCCAGGTCACACAGTTTGCACACTGGGGAGCCAGGATCTGAGCACACGTGTACGTCCAAATTCCCAGAGTCCCTTCCCCACAGTCTCCTACTGAGACCCCAGAAGGCATCATAGCTGATCCCACCCGGAAAGCAACACCTGAGTACTAAGCCAGCTCCCCTTCCAGCTAAACTTGTTTCAATACTGAGGGTTTCCTGCTAATGAACTGGCGAAATAATCTTTAGCTCACCTCCAAATGTATATGACCATACTAATCAAAAGCATGTCAGATCGCCAGCCCTAGCTTGTCCTGCTTCCTAACACCACGTCCTTGAATCTCTTGCATTCTTACCGTACTTCACACATTGAGCTTTAACCAACCCCCCCCCCCACACACACACAAGAATATCAACGTCATATTTTGCAACATTCAAACCAGGAGTCCTCCTTCCGATGCTCTTTTGGCTAAAATAGCACCCCCGTTTGCAGTACTGATCAGTGCCACGCAATCGGCTATGAGTGTTAATACGTACACATGAGATCTAAAGCCTACAGGATGAGTAATAGCTCTTTCACTGTTGTGCTTTGTAACTAGAGCTTTCTCCCATACTGCAAGTCCTACAAAAAAAGGGGCTAAGTTAACTGAAATGCTAACTCCCCCCCCCCCTCATCTGTCCCCACGTAGCAAGGAAGATTGCGTGGAGCGGGACTCAGCAAATGCCATGTCTTCCATTGTTCAGTATTGTTACCTTTTGTCCGAGATCACAGTTAACACTCTTTCCAGGGCTAATCCCCGGGGGATTCCAACCACTCCCAGGACTTCAACTAAAGCACCCTGCACGCAGCTGACTACTCATCCTCTTATCTCTGGCACACACCTCTCTCTTGGGCTCCAGAGCCATATAATTAGACATCTCCATGGGCATCAAAAATTCAGCCCGGCCAAAACCAAACCCGTTGCCTCTTTCCTCAGATCTACTGCTCCTGTGTCCCCTGTATCAGTAAACAGTGCCACCATCCACCCCTGTCCCCAAGCCAGAAATCTGGGCGTCACCCTGGCTTCTACCTTCTTGCCCATCACCTGCCCTCTCCAGTCACCAAATTCTGACATTTCTATCTCCTCACACGCCTTGCTGTCCTCTACTGCTCTCAGCATTTCTCACCTCTGTTATTGTGATAGCTTCCTAGGCGGCTGGAAGAGCTCACTTCAGGCTCTGTACTGGGTATTTCCACAGATTCTCTTCAATCCTTAGGAGATTCTCTTCAATCCTTAGGAGCAACCCTATGAGGGAGGCACTGGAGAGTGAGCCATAGGAAATCACCATTTTCATAGGTCACAACCAGCCACACAGATACAGGCAATTCCATATGGTTCAAGTGAACACTATCAGAGTCCCCTCCATCGCAGGTGAGGAAAAATGGGACTTACCAGGTTAGGCATATCCCCCCAGGTCAGACAGTTTGCACACTAGGGAGCCAGGACCTGAGCACACATGTACGTCCAAATTCCCAGAGGCTACATCTTGTCTGCTAAATCGTACCATCTTTCATATACCAGATTCTAGAAGAAGGCTTACAGCTTAATATTTTAAACATGTAATTAATAATAATATATAATAACCATGCATGAGCATTTAAAACTCACTTGCATTACAGATGTTTTACTGAATCCTCAGAGCTATGCTATGAAAAATCCACGGATATTGATTTTTCTTTTTTATTTATTAAAAAAAAAGATATATATATATATATATATATATATATATATATATATATATAGGCGCCTGGGTGGCGCAAGTTGGTTAAGCGTCTGACTTTGGCTCAGGTCGTGATCTTGCAGTTTGTGGGTTCGAGCTCCACATCGGGCTCTCTGCTGTCAGCACAGAGCTCACTTGGGATCCTCTGTCCCCTTCTCTCTCTGCCCCTCCCCTGCTTGCGCTCTCTCTCTCTCTCAGAATAAATAAACTTAAAAAAAAATTAAAAACTATATTCTTGGGCAAAACACCTAAATTCTCTGCCTCTGTTTTTTTCATGGATAGAATAGAAATAATATATGAACCTCACAAGGGATGTCTTGAGGACTGAATGAATTAATATGCGTGAAGAGCCTTTGAAAAGTGGTGCTGTAATTAATTAATTAATCTTTAAAAAGTAGTGTCAGGCATGTACTAAGTGCTACATAAATGTTTGCTACTATTATTTGGTGAGGAGGGGGCAGATTTTCAGTTTACTGGCTATCACTTCTTAGTCAAATATATGTTCTATATTTATACGCTTTTTTCAGGAGATGTGACTGACATGTAACATATTAGTTTCAGGTATACCACATAATCTTTCAATATATGCATATTACAAAATGATTACCACAATAGGTCTAGTTAATATCCATCGCCACACATAGCCACAAAATTTTTAAGAAAAATGAGATGAAATGAGAACGTTAAGATTTACTCTCTTAGCAACTTTTAAATAAACTATACAGCATTATTATTTTTTTAAAGTTTATTTCTTTGTTTTAGAGAGAGAGAGAGAGAGAGAGAGAGATCAAGTGGGGGAGGGGCAGAGAGAGAGGGAGAGAGAATCCCAAGCAGGCTCCACACTGTCAGCAGAGCCTGATGCGGGGCTCAATCTCATGAACCATGAGATCATGACCTGAGCCAAAATCAAGAGTTGGTCGATTAATCGACTGAACCACCCAGGCCCCCCCTACAACACAATATTATTAACTATGTTAACCATGACTTATATATTTTATAACCGGAAGTTTATACCTTTTGACCCCCTTCACACCCATGTTGCCCAAAATGTTTCTATTTTTGTTGTGTTCTTTAGTATCCTTTGTGCATGTGTGTGATACCATTTTTAATAATGTTACACAGAAAGGATCTGAGGTTCAGAGAAGTCAGATGACCTACAAATCACAGGACATGGCACGTCAAATGACAGGAGGGCAGGGAGAGTAAGGAGTGGGGCATGGCAGGGAAGTCTGAGATGACTCTGGGGACCAGGGCCACAGACCCAGACGCTTGCTGCCCTGAGTGCCAATGGCATGGCCTGTTGCTGGGTGTGCCCAGCCCCAGGTCACTGGGCAGGCAGGACAGCAATGCAGGTGCTGGTGCTGCGGGGCAAGAGCTCTGATGTCTACCAGAAAAGCACTGGGTATAAACCTGACAAACCAAGAAACCAATCTCCTCTGAGAACCTGGCCGGGCAGCCAAGTGCCCTTCTGGGAACTCATCAGTCATTAGCCTGATCATTTACAGCAGGAGAGTGAGAACAGGATCTCCCGCCAGGCTCCGGTTTTCAACTGCTGGTTTAAATTTCAAGGAGCACGAAGGTGTTGACATGTAGGAATTACTTTTACATGCCTTTGATCATGTGAAGCTCTGTGGTGTTCTGAATGAGCGAGCTGGTTGGAAGCCAGGCTGGGCTGAGTTTTACAAAGAAGCTCCTCCCATGCCACTGGAGGCCAGCTTTATGAGCACTTGTCCTCAAATAAACACTGTCTGCTTCCCCCGCCCCACTCTGTTTCAATGGTAGCAGGTGGCCACTGGACAAGTCCTCTGCCTACTCTTAGATGGGCTCACAGGCACTGTCAGCCCAGCGTCCCCTTTGTGACCTCAGTGGTCATGTGTAAGGAAACTTCCCTGTTCCCTAAATGCATCAGAGAGTGGCAGTGGAGGCCACTCTGTGTGGGAACAGGCTCCCCTGACTGTTCCCCCCAATCCACCTTCCCGATGGGGATATCTCTGTAGCCACTGTCTCCACCACAAGGGATTTAGGACAGGAGGGAGTTTGATCTCCGCTAACACCCCGAACCAAGCATGGGCCCCAACTCTTTCCTTACTTCCCCACAGCCTAGATGGGATCAAGCTCTAAAAGACTGTTATTAATGAATGACTCAAGGAGAGCAGAAGGGAAATAAACACAGAGAAGAGCACGCAATGAGACAGTCCTGTTTACGGAATTGTTTATTCTCATCTCAGTACAACAGGGCTCTGCGGTGTGACCTTGGATGGCAGAAGGTAGTGTTTTCCCATGTCTAGGAGCACACCTAGATTCCCTGGAGGCTCAGCTAAGAGATCCCCTAACACTGACGCTGGAAAGTTCTCCCTCTCTAGGGAAGACCTCACCTATGACCCATAAAGACAGGAGAGTTATGCAACCACCGCAACAGGACAGCGGTCAGGGTATCAGGATACAATCCCATAAACTGAGCAGCCACAGAGAGATAATGTACAGGAAATAGTAGGGTATTTGTTAGCCCCACAGCGTCAATATCTTCATCCATCAAAAGGGGATTATAATAAACCTCTCTAGTCCAGCATTCTCCAGACCTTCAAGACCAGACAACACTAAAAAAAAAAAAAAAATTTTTTTTTGAGAGAGAGAAAGAAAGGAGAGAGAGAAAGAGGAGGGAGCAGGCAGAGGAGGGGCAGAGAGAGAGGGAGAGACTCTTAAGCAGGCTCTATGCCCAGCACAGACCCGACGAGGTGCTCTATCTCATGGGGTTCGATCTCACAACCGTGAGGTCATGACCTGAGCCAAAATCAAGAGTCAGACACTTAACTGACTGAGCCACCCCTGTTCTCAGGTGCCCCAGAGAACACTTTTTAAATTATAATGTATTTGGGGGAGACTGGGTGGCTCAGTCGGTTAAGCGTCCGACTTCGGCTCAGGTCATGATATCACGGTCTGTGAGTTGGAGCCCCGTGTCAGGCTCTGGGCTGACAGCTCAGAGCCTGCAGCCTGCTTCAGATTCTGTGTCTCCTTCTCTCTCTGCCCCTCCCCTGCTCATGCTCTGTCTGTCTCTGTCTCTCAACCATAAATGTTAAAAAAAAATTTTTTAATTATAATGTATTTGGAGGACACCGACAAGAGCTCACGTATATTCAGATTAATAATGTGGGCTGATTATAATTTCAATATCTAAGACATGGCGATGCGGTGATATCAGTCAATGGCGACGTTAGTCAATATGTGTTTCAACATTAAACATACAACAATTAATCTGAGAGACAAGTTACTATTTTGCCTTTGCCTTGAATCCAAATAGGCATGATCTCCTTATTTGTGTTTTGCTCATCTAATTTTTAAAGTACCCCTGGTTATCTGACAAAGGGTGGAGTCCGAGAGCAGCAGAGATAAATCTGAGTGATTTTACTCTGATAAGCCATTTTAATCTGAGCTGTAAGCCCTTTCTAAATACGTAGAAGCTTCTTTAAACATGTCACACTGGGGGAATGAAAAGAGCAGGAGGAAGAAACAACCATGCATTGAGCGTCACAGTGCTGGGCGCTTTACAGTGTTCTTGTTTAACACACTGTGGAGTGCATGTTCATCTGCCTGCGGTTTTACAGAGGATGAAACGAGGATCAGAGCGTGAAGCAAAGAATAACGCAAGGCCACACGTGCAGCTGTGGGCAGTGTCAACTCAAGCTCCAGAAGCCAGCCTCTTTCCTCCACACCTTTCCACTCCTTCGGAAAAGGAGGCAGGGGTATTTGACATCAGCCTGCATGCTCAGTGCTTGTGCAGTCCTGGCCTTCCTGCTACACTAAAAGCTTCGTAAGGACGAGAACTCAGGCATGTTCATCACAATAATCTCAATGTCAAGTACAATGTCAAAGACTGGAGCCAAGAAAGCTCAGGAGACATGGACACAACTTTGAGATTTCTGAAGTGTAGTCATAGGGTCTACAGGGGACATATATGTTCCATGGGACCAACAGCACCAAACCATATCCAGCGGGGATGGGGAAGAGAAGATAAGACACAGGTAGAAAGGTCTCAACTTGGGAATAATTAAAAAATTTCGAACAGTCCTCGGTGGAATGAACTGCCTAGAAAAATATTAAATTGCCCATTTCTGAAAATGACCAAGTACAGGCTGGCGCCTGGGCACCTGTCCAGGTGTGGAGGGCACTCACCCAGAAGAGAGTGGCCCGGATGTTCTCTCGGGTCCTTTCTAATTCCTGTGATTAGTTATCCTTTGGTACTCCTTTAGCTCTATGGCTAATTAATATCTCTGGAGGTCTGTGTCTGCTTAGGGCTTCCAGCGTTCCTCCATACACTCTTTGGAGAACAAGGGTCATGACAAGATGGCTTGCAGGGTGGCACTGTGCTGTGAGAGGTCACGACTCTCCTACCCAGCGTGGACAACCTCCCTGTGAGCAAGCTCTGGCCGCCCAAGGCAGCGAGCTGAGGCTGCCTTCCCACCCAGGCAGAGAGACAGAGGAGGGTCGCCTTCATTCCAAAAGTAAAGTGGGAGTCAGGGAAACCTGAATGTTAGACATAATTCTGGAATATGATTCTTAAAAATTAAACACCTTCAAGCAATATAACAGCATTTGTGTTTCTTAAGGAAGACAGATGAACACGCTGTGCTCCGTGGAGATGGACGCCAGCACTGCCACCAAAGGAGGGCTTCGGGAAGTTCTAGGAGTGTTTTTGCCTGTCACAGTGAAGGGAGAGCACTACCAGCATTTGGTGGGCAGGGGCCTGAATGCCAGACAGACGGCTGTGCCCTGAGCAGTCTGCTGTACCTTTGTGAAGTCAAAGACCTATGGATATATAGCATGGAGCTGGCCTAGAACACAACTCTGTCACAAACAAACAAAAAGAATTTTCTACCTGATTTAAGTTGAGCATCACAATTTTCCAGAAATGCAACAATTGTACAAATGGAGGGCAAATTACACTCTGCCCTTTCTTGCCCTGGGATTTTATCAATATTTCAGAAGTGTCACCTCACTGATGGCATGGTGGTTTATGCTATCTATCTATCTATCTATCTATCTGAGAGGCCGAAAGACAGACACTATAATGTTTAATCAAACTGTCTTACTTTGCTTATACCCAAAGTTATTCATTATAGGTGGGTGCAAGCATTTGACCACTTTAGTATGTCTTTCAGGATAACAGTGCCAAAGCATTTACTTACTGAAATGCATACATTTTCCTTTATTTTCTCTTTTAGAGAACATTATGGGTGTTGTTTTGTTTTTAAACAACGTGTATAGCTTGATTATATTTCATTTCAGGTTGATAAAGATAATATCACAAAATATTTTTTATAAAAAGGGGAGGGCATTGGGATGACACCTTGTAGCAACGAGCACACTTCACGCCCACCAGAAGAGACCAGGGATTCTTGGAGACTTGACTGATTCCAAAATTGGGGCAGGGAAAATGTAACAAAAGCCTGGAATATCTTGTGGCAAAAAAGTAAGAGAGTGCTCACAGAGCGACAGGAAGGACACAGGACTCCACTGGTCAAATCTTGGATAATCTGAACATCAAGATAAATTATGACGGTAAAGGATTATAACTCACTGGGTAAAATAAGAATCCACGAGTCGAGTCCACACTAAATATGCAGGGACACCTGCAGAGGTAAATAAATGAGAAGACAACGCTTCTCCTTGCAGTAGAAACTCAACCAACAAATGTAGATAGAATGACGGGGTTAACTAAACACCACTTGGTGACCATCACAACAATAACTGATTCAGGCAAGAATCACTGATGGAGGCTAAAACAAGAGGGTGAAAATTTGAGGAGTAGCAGGATATTATATAGTCTTAAAGTATCTTCCCACAAGGTACTTATCAATCCGAAAAGGGAAAATAGTACTTTTTCAGTGGAAATCCGGCAGACACAACCTTAACCAAAAGATGAAAGTTAACATCACCAGGAAGAAGACAGCACACTGACATCATGCGCCTCCGGAGATGATACCCCTGAGAAAGACATGACACTGTTTCTGGGCTATTCTTGCCAAAGATGCCTTTCCTGAATCTAATAATGAGGAAACTCCAGACAAACCCAAATTGAGGAGCAATCTGCTAAATAGCTAGCCTGTACTCATCGAAAATGCCAATGTCATGAAACTCAAAGAAAGGCCAGCACATTCTTCCAGATTACAGGAGGCTAAAGAGACAACTGGATCCAATTCTTACACTACACGTTGTTGGGATAATTGTCAGAATCTGAATCAATTCTGAGTATGATCAGGTCAGACAATAGCACTGGATCGATGTTAATTTCACGATTTTGACCCTTACACTGTGGTTATGAAAGACAATGCCCTTTTATTTGGGAAATACATACAGAAGTGATTTGGGGTAAAGGGGCATCAGGCAACTTACTCCCAAAAAAGGAGAGAGAGGGTGAGGGAGAAAGCAAATGTGGTAAAATGTTAACATTTCGGGTTATTTGAGTGAAGGGTGAGTAGAAATCCTCTGTATTAGTTTCACAATTTTTCAATCAGTCTGAAATTAGGTCAAATTAAAAAGTTCAAAGAAAATGGAAGGGAGCCATCAGGTCCAAAAGGACAGAGAAGCACTATCACTAGATCTTTTCTGGCCAAACAAATCCTTTTATCCTGCCCTTCTAACTCGTCTAGAAAATACGACGGGTGAATTTCAGAAGGCGGTGGGAGAGCGGGTGTGCGTTTCGGGGGCAGGAAAGGAGGAGAGAATCAGTTATTAATGAGCTGGAGGACTCGATCACCCCATCTTTCTCAACCCGGGCCTCTCGTCTGCCTTGCTTGCCTTACACTAACCTCCCAAAAAGCAATGACACAGAAAAGGAGCTGAGCGAGAAACAGCAGCAGAGCTCTCTTTGTTTCTTCAGAGACGAGGAAAGAAGGCACGGGCAAAGCAATTTTCATAATTCTCTTTTGAAATAGGCACTGAAGTCGAGATCGGGGCCACTATTTTGTGGGAGAACATGAGACATGTGTCCTCAAGTGACTAAGGCGACATCACTAGGAACTTTTGCGGAATGAAACCAAAGGACAAAAATTGAAGGGTGAACAATGACCTTTTACTCGCTTTGGGAAGCAGGGTTTTCTTGACCTTTAAAGTAGTCTCCCAGAAAAATGTGTGCCACTTTCCCTTTTTCTTTTTAAAAGCTTGCCATTAGAGGGGAGAAGCAGGTGAAGGCAGCGGCTCCCTAATGATCATGTTCATCTCAACATTCCACATAATATATCAGTACTGCGAAGGGGCGAAACCGTAACAGCTGCGATTTAAAACACTACATGTATTTGGGGCCAAACTGAAGTTTAGGAGATTAAGCAAAAGAGCTTCTACTCTCTGTGTTATTGCACAGGGCTGTCTCTGAGGAGGAAGAAATCTAGGGGGGAAAAAAAAAGTTAAGCCAAGCTGGGATCCCATTCAGTCAGAGAGAGGTCTTCACTTTTTTCCTCTCCTACATGATCTCTCATCAAATAGTGAGATAATTAGTCTCAAGATAAGGTTTTTATGAAAAATTAAAATAAGTCCATTTCCACATTTCCAATAAGCCAGAAATACCCAGAATGCTTTGTCTAGGCATCCTTAGCACCGGCTTAAATTTCCATCGAAGACTGCAAAACCTCTTTCATTATTCATTCATTTCACACAAATGCCTGAGGGGTCCCTTTGTGCTGGGCAGTGGGGAGGTGGAGACGAGTCTGACCAGGTTCCGGCTCCCCAGGGCCTCCAGTCCAGCAGGGACAACAGAAAGTAAATGTCCACTCACGGAGGGACACAGGGTGATTCTCATCGCATCCCCATGGTGCTACTGGTGAGGAAACTGAGGCTCAGAGTAATGAAATAACTTCCCCAAGGTGCACACTTAGGAAGTAATTTAATAAAAGGATTTTAAACTTTGGGATCTATACTGACCCCAAACACTTGCCGCACTATCTTTCAACCAGGAACATTGGAAAAAAAGTACTGTGCTTTGGGGTACTATAATTGGAGGGGAGAATAGAATTTGGGCCAGAGAAAATTGTCCCAGGGTCTGGGAGCAGGGGGGTGGGAGGTGGAGTGGGAGAAGGGAGGGATCAGAAAAGACCTTCATAGGTTTGGTGACATCAACTCCGACACAGGAAACTCAAGTGAACAAGCACAGGAAGAGAGTCTCTGGCAAAAGAAACAGTCAAGAGACGCAAGAACGTGAACAGATGTGAATCTTTCTGAATGGGCTTCAGACCCACCAGGAAGGATGGCTTGGCCCTGGCTACAATATTCGCTAGTGTCGTCCAACCGCCACCCGGACAACGGACAACGGCGCAGACCTGGCTTCAGTCACCCTCCTGGGAGGGGCCGGGCAGAGGTGAGGAGACCGTGGTTGCCCCAGGGCAGGGAGGGGGGGCAGGCCAGCCCTGCAGAGAGCACTTCTAGAAGCCGGCCGTAGTGCAGCCTTCCCTATCTGCGCCTCCCTAAGCCCGGGCTGCACTGACCGGGCATTAGCAAGAAGATGATTGATTACACAAGGCCCTCGGTGCTCCAGTGAAACCTTGGAGGAGAAATCTGTGCAGAATTTTAACTGCAGCGGGGAGTGTTACGGACGTCCAGGAGAGGCAAATTCACAGAATCACAAAAGCTTAGAGGTGGAAGGGTCCTTAGTGATGCTACATGATCTTCTCTCTTTGCAGAGGAAGCACTGACGCCTGGAAGCGGGGGCGGGGAGGGGGGCAGGGGAGAGATGACTTGGCCAGGCTTCCACAGCCGGTTAAGAGGTGGCACCGGGACATGGCACCAGACGCACAGGCAACAAAAGCCAAAACCAACAAGTGAGA
This sequence comes from Leopardus geoffroyi, assembly GCF_018350155.1. Taxonomy (NCBI): domain Eukaryota; kingdom Metazoa; phylum Chordata; class Mammalia; order Carnivora; family Felidae; genus Leopardus; species Leopardus geoffroyi. Next base: position 81,268,302 of record NC_059342.1, read on the forward strand.
CTACATTGAACTAAAGATGTAGTTCTGTCCGGGGGAAGAAACAATCAACAAAATGAAGAGGCGAACTATAGATTGGGAGAAAATATTTGCAAGCCCAACAGCACATAAGGGGTTAATATCCAAGTTGTATAAGGAACTCCTACAATTCAACTGAAAAAAACTTCAATTAAAAAATGGGCAAAGGACCCAGACAGACATTTTTCTGAAGAAGACATACAAATGGCCAACGGGAACATGAAAAGATGATCAACATCACTAATAATCAGAGAAATGCAAATCAAAACCACAATGAGGTATCACCTCGCTCCTATCGGTGAGACTGTAAAGTGGAACAGCCAGTGTGGAAGACAGTTCAGAGGTTCCTCAAAAAATTAAAAATAGAACGACCAGCAATCCCACTTGTAGGCATATATCCAAAAGAAATGAAATGATTACCTCTGAGAGATACTTGCACTCCCATGTTTGTTGCAGCATTATTCACAATAACCAACACATGGAAACAAACTTGGGGTCCATCACCAGACTAATGGACAAAGAAAATGTGGTGTATATATAAAGTGGAATGATATTCAGCCATAAGCAAAGAAGGAAAATATTGCCATTTACATGGATGGACCTTGAGGGCATTATGCTAAGTGAAATAAGTCAGAGAAAGACAAACACTGTATGATCTCACTTATATGTGGAATCTATATTTTTTTTAAAAAAAAGTGTAAGTTGTAGAAACAGAGAGTAGAATGGTGGTTGCCAGGGGCTGGGAGGTGGGGGAAATGAGTAGTGGCCAAAGTGCACAAACTTCCAGTTATAAGATGCATAAGTTCTGGGGCCTCTGATGTACAGATATGGTGATTACAGTTATCAATACTGCATTGTGTACTTAAAAGTTGCTAAGAGAGTAGATTTTAGATGTTCTCACCACACACACACACACACACACACACACACACACACACACACACAATGTAGTTATGTCAGGTGATGGATGTATTAACCAACCTTATACTTATGGGACAATCATTTCCTAACATACCCCTATGTCAAATCATCACGCTGTACGTTTTAAACTCACCCATGTTACATGTCAATTACATCTCAGTAGAACTGGGGAAAACAGAAAGCCAGAACTTGAATCCAGGCCACCTACTCCAGCCCAGCCCTTCCTTTCATATTAAATGACTGCCGAGGGCAAGGATGTATGTGAGTTGGTTTGTTTCACTAGCACCTGGCACTTAGTAGGTCTCAGGAAATGTCTGCACTGAACCACGCCAGAAATCTGAGTGCACTGGCCATTGCAGAGCCACATAGAACCATGAGCGGGGACCTCCGATTCTGAACCCCCATGTCCTCATCTGTAAACTGGAGGCAACAACACCTCCCCCGATTGAGTGAGGATAGCAGAGGTCGTGTACTTGGTAAACTACAAAGATGCCAGTTGTCACGTGGGCCACTTAAAAGGACTTCCTAATGAATAGGACCTAGGTATGCTTTTCCAGAGAGGAGTAGCCTCTTGGGTTTCAGATGGTATCATTTTTCCAGTAAACAAATTGAACTGTTAAGCAAGAGGCACAAGAAAGGCATGCTATATCTAAGCGGGAGGTGAAGTTCTATTTTTGGCAACAAAGAAAACGAAACTTGAAGCAGATGGGGAGGTGAGACCACGGCTCCTACAGAGTCACTGCCAGCAGCTCTGAATCATCTGCCTTCTTCTGACAGCTGGAGTCCCCTAGCTTCTGTCTTCAGTCTTTTACTGGTTATGCACCAGAACCCCAGGACGCGGCCGCAGCCTCGGTGGAAGCCACGCTGAATAAACAGAAGGCATTCCAAGCTTGCTGCAGATGTGTGTCAGAGCTCCGTGTGTGGGTGGGGGTTGGGACATCATCAGGGAAAGGGCAGCACAACAACCACCGTCTCACTGGATGGTCAAGTTCCTCATGACCCGAGTCCAGCCCACACCCTTATAAAGTGACAGGCTAGCTCATACTGATACCCTTGACCTCAGAGGAGCCAACTTTTGATGGCTAAACGCACAAGAGACAAAATTTTTAAACCTGCGCATCTGCATATTAATTTGCAAATATACTTGAGTTCCTATTGTGTGCCAGGTGCTGTGAAAGGTGCTAGGGACACAGTGATGAGTGAGACCCATCCCATCACTAGCTGCCCTTGTGGGACTTGGAGAAGGAAAGAAAGATTATGAAACATGCAGTTACCAAACAGTGAGCACACGTAAGTGCCAGGAAGAGAGAAGAACAAGGTGTTGTCAAGGACATGCCCCTGACTTGGGGAGCAGAGTAGGTTTATAGGACAAGTAAAAGAAAACAGCGGTCTGAAGAATGAGCCTCATTTGTCAGGTGAAAGAAAACAGCATCGTAAGTGGGAGAGGGACACAGAGGATGAAGACAAGTGCTCTAGGTGACAGGAGAGGCATGTACAAAATGCAGAGTAAGGGAGGCCGCGGTACCTAGAAAGCTGAATATGGAAGGATATGCCGTAGAAAGGAGTGGAAAATGGTGCCAGCTGAGGCTGTGGAGAGGGCCAGGGCTCCCCAAGGCAGGTTGAAGGTGTAGAAACGTCATCCTTTGGCTAAGCCATTGGGTGACCCAAGCCAGCCAAATCAGCATGTCATCGATATGCAGGAGAATGAGGCAAGTAATCAAGCCAGCAGAAGGTGGTTTGCTAAGTGCGGAATCAGGACAAGGAACACACACTTCGCATTGAAGGTTTTGTTCCTGCCTCGACTCTGACCCACTTATAACTCCACATTCTCCTAGTTCCTACACCCAGTGGAGAACATTGTTCTCTGGGGTTTTTGCAAATAATGCACTTCATTCAGCCTCGAGGAGCTGAATCAATAAAAGCTAACTGAGGTTGGTAACTGGAGAGGAAAATGGAAGAACCTCATGCTCACTGACTCTGTCCAAGAAACTGCAAAACATTATTGAACAGGTTTTTGGCTTTATTCACTGAAAAATTCTTCTGCTACGAAATACAAACTCCTTCACCATAATAAATACTGTTTTGATAACAAAACTGTACTTTTCTCAAATACCCAGATGGAAGACCATATGCAAAATAAACTCCAAGGAATTTTTTTATTGGCCATCTGCTGAAGAGGGAAAGAGAGCCTGCGTCCTCCTCGCCACAAAAATTTCCACGGAGAATCCTACTTGCTTCCAGCTAGTGCCACCTGCTGATCATATTTGGGTACCAGTTTTGCAAAGGAATACAGGAGCGATGTGGATCTTCCCTGTTCTTTAGCGAAATAAATTGAATGCTAATTAATGTGACAAATCAAATACCTACCAAGTGTCAGGTTTTAGAATGCTGTTCAGCTACTCACACATCCTCCTGCTGTTGTAGGAGTCAAAAGCAAAGCCCCCACATGCACCTCTGACAGCTCACTTCCAAGGCAATGGCAAGACACTGTTTACTCTCATAATTAAGTGCACCATTTCTAATAAAGCCTCGTGTTTGGCTTTACCTGTCAAAATGTAAATGCACGTATCTTTTAATACAGCTATTCCACTTTGAGATATCTGTCTGGAGGTAATGCTGGCACGGGGGTATAAAGATACCTACGTAGGAAGGTGCTCCTGATGGCGTTACTTGTTGAACCAAAGAAACAGGAGAACTACCTATATGTTCATCAATAGGGGAATGATTGTAAAAGTCATGCACGCCTACAACAGAGTACTTTGCAGCAGTGAAATGGAAAGATGTATAAAACACAGTGGAGGAAATGGCAGACTGAAGAAGAGAACGCAGAGGATAATCCCATTTCTTTAAAGAAAAAGAGCTGTGTGTGACGCGGTGTCTATCTGTTCATACATAGGAAAAAGCTGGAAGGATACACACTAGTGTTCAAGTAATCTCTAATGAGTGGGGATTTTCTTTTTCGCCTTTTACTTTACATGTTCCCGTATTATTTGAATTCTTAATATGAATGCATTGTTTTGTATTAAAACAAAGGAGATATTAAAAATAAGAATGCCACATGTTGTTGTTGGTGGTGGTTTGTTTTTAATCAGGCTTACAGCTAATAAAGCATTTCACCATCAAATACTCACTGGATGTGCACAATCACTCTGAGGTTCGGATCATTTACCCACTTAACAGATGGAGAACCCAGGCTGGGGGAAGGGACTTACCAGACGGGCTGGGCTTTCCAGCAAGTGCCCAGAGTAGTGTTTTCAGAGTCTTATTTTGTATGTGCCAGGCTCTGAGTCAGCAGATTCTAGACGAATACCATCTTAAAAACAAAGAAATCCTCCTTTATGTTAGGGAACCTGTTCTAAGTACTTTTAGCGTTGATCAAAAGGGCTTTGATGGTTCAGGACTTAGTCCCCATCGATCACCTGACCCACCTCCCATTTTACCCACAAGTCTCTCTGAACAGCTACAGTCAGGAAGTCAACAGGTAAATAACAAGCACTAGTTCGGTTTTCCATCTTCTCCACTAAACCTGCTCCTTCTCTTCGGCATCTTAGCAGAGGGCACCCCCATCAGATTCCTGAAAGCGTCAGTTCCGCCTTCTTCCTCAACCCCCCCCTCTCTGATCTGTCTCCGAGTCCTGTGGATTCCGCCTTCTAAATATCCTGCATGTCTGGCCCTTCTCTGCATGAGTCCTGTCTCAGTGTTTCAATACAACCCTCAGCATCTCTGTCATCCGGCCAAGCAGAGCATCCTTTCCCATAGGCCTCACTCCTCCACTCTCCCCAATCCCATCTATACTCCACCAAAGCTTATTCTGCTAATACCATAACCTGGCCACACTCTTCCCCACCCCCTACCTGAATCTCTCATTGCTTCCTCCTGTTAACCTGGCATTCAAGACCCTCCATGACCTGGCCTCTGCTTCTCTCACTTCATCTACTGCCAAACCCTCTTCTTTTAAATTCCAATAACACCAATCTGCTTATCATTCCAATATGCCATACTATTTCACATCTGTGCACCTATGCACAAGCTACTGGTTTTAGCTGGAATGCTCTTCTTTGGTTAGTCTACAAGGCAAGCTCGTTATTTCAAAGTCTAATCAGGTGTCACCTCAACAGGAAGCCTTCTGCCTCCCACCCTCTCATCTGCCCTCTACCCTGATTACCCTAACCTTCTCATCCTGGACAAGTTTTACTCCTTTCTCTGGCATAGTTCCATACCTTATCCACACATCTATTCAAATATTCTCCCATATTACAGCACAGAAAGTAAAAGTATTAACTCTGGGGCTAGTTGTCCAAGCTGTGTTACCTGACAAAATCACCTAACCTCTCTGTGCTTCAGTTTCCTCTCCTATGAATAATAGAAGAACCCAGTTAGGGTTGCTGAAGAATTTTAAATTAGGTAATCTCGGTTAAAAAAAAAAAAAAAACTATTGCTATTGTTATGGTCACATAATCAATCATTCAGAGGACTTCCACTTCCAGCCAAGATGTACTGATAGAAACTGGGTTTACCTTTCCATCTGAAGCAATCAAATACTAGACAGAATGCATTAAGCGATGGTTTTGAAGGCACTGGACATCAGGCGACAAAGAACAATGATTCCTGAGAGACAAAAATTAAATGATGTGAGTCCTAAGATTGCCCCAGGTTACTGCCTTGAGAGAGATTCCAATAGACTCAGGAGTCCAATAGACTCCCCAAGCTGAGGGAATGGAATTGTCAGGGGAGAGTAAGGTAGCTAGAGTTCTCAGGAAAGACTACTGGAGAGGAGACTTCTTCACAAAGAGAGAACTCTGGACATCCACGGAGGGTCTCCCATCAGTATTTAGCCAAGTACAAATCAGTGCACGGTTATGAGGAAACTACCTGAGGCCAAGGAAAGAAGCACCGAAAAGAATTAGAAGTAGGAATGCCTGATGCACACACAGAGCCTGGAATACTGTCTGTTCTCACCAGCCAGACTAGAAAACACCACGATTCACAGGTGCACTGGGTGAAGTACACCTAAGTAGTAAGGAATAATTTGTTTATACTGAGCACTGCTCCAGTCCTGTCTGACAGACCTTAAAAACAAGACCCAAATCTATTTACAGGTTAACTTAACTGAATCTCATAACAAAGTTCAAGAACATTTGTAGGAATGCAAAAATAGACAAATTCATTGAAAGATACAAACTACCAATGCTCATTCAAGAAGAAATAGAAAACGTAAATAGCCTGTATCTGTTACAGAAATGGAAATTTTAATTAAAACGTTCCCATAAAGAAACATCAAGCCCACATGACTTCACTGGTGAGTTTTACCAAAAATTTAATAAAGACATAATGCCAATTCTACACAAACTTTTTCAGAAAATTTAAGAGGAGAGAATACTTCCAACTCATTCTATGTGACCAGCATCACCCTAATAACAAACCAGGCAAAGACATTGCAAAAAAAGAAAACTGCAGAACAGTATCCCTCATGAATATAGATGCAAACATTTTAAACAAGCTATTATAAAATTAAATCCAACAATATATAAAGAGGATAATATATCATTACCTAGTTGGATTTATCTTAGGAATGCAAGATTTATTTAATATTTAAAAATCAATCAATATTATTCATCATATCAATAAACTAAAAAAGAAAATCCATATGATCATCTCAATAGACTCAAGAAGATTATGTAAAAAAAATCCAACACACATTTCTAATTAAAAACGAAACAAAATCCATGGAAACAAGGAACAGAAGGAAACTTCATCAATCTAATAAAGGTCATCTACAAGAAATCTATAACTAACCCATACTTAATGATGAAAAACTAAAGGCTTATCCCTTAAGATCAAGAACAAGTCTAGGACGTCTACTCTCACCACTTCTATTTAATATTTTATGGGACTTTTAGCCAGTGCAATAAGGTAAGAAAAAGAAATGACTGGAAAGTAAGAAATCATGAAGACATGATAGTCTATCCAGGAAATCCAATGGAATCTACAAAATAAACTACTGAAACTACTGTGTTTAGCAAGATTGCAGGATACAAGATCAATATATAAAAGTCAACTGTATTTGTACATACTCACAATAAACAACTAGAAATTGAAGTTTAAAAATACAACATTGTCAATGCATCGAAAATTTGAAATACTTAGGAATAAACTTCAAAAAATGTGAAAGACATAGGCACTAAAAACTAAAAGACATTGCCCAAAAAAATTAAAGACCTAAATAAGAGGAGAGATATATCATGTTCATGGGTCAGAAGACTCAATGTTGTTAAGATGTTGATTCTACCTAAAGTAAAATGTAGTTTCAATGCAATGCTAATCAAAATCCCAGCAGGCTTTTTTGTAGATTGATAAGTTGATTCTAAAATTCATATGGCAGATACGGGGCGCTTGGGTGGTTCAGTCAGCTAAGTGTCTGTCTTTGGCTCAGGTCATGATTTCACAATTTGTGAGTTTGAGCCCCACATTGGGCTCTCTGCTGTCAGTGCTGAGCCCGCTTCAGATCCTCTGTCTCCCTCTTGCTCTCTGTCCCTCCCCAGCGTGTGCTCACTTTCTCTCTCTCTCTCTCAAAAATAATAAACATTTTTTTTTTTTTAATTTTTTTTTTTTCCTTTTTTTCAACGTTTTTATTTTATTTTTGGGACAGAGAGAGACAGAGCATGAACGGGAGAGGGGCAGAGAGAGAGGGAGACACAGAATCAGAAACAGGCTCCAGGCTCTGAGCCATCAGCCCAGAGCCCGACGCGGGGCTCGAACTCACGGACCGCGAGATCGTGACCTGGCTGAAGTCGGACGCTTAACCGACTGCGCCACCCAGGCGCCCCAAAAATAATAAACATTTTTAAAAAAAATAAGCTTTAATTAAAAAAATAAAATAAAATAAAATAAATTCTTATGGCAGATCAAAAGACTATAATAACCTAGACAACTTTGAAAAAAGTGCACAAAGCTGAAGGACCTATGTTACTTGTTTCAAGACTTATTACAAAACTATAGTAACCAAGACAGTGAGATATTAGCATAAAAACAGACAAATATATGAATGGCATAGAATAGAGAATTCAGAAACACATCCACATATACTTGAGCAACTATTTTCAACATAAAGGCAAAGGCAATTTGGGAGAGAAAGGTTAGTATTCTCATCAAATGTTTCTGAAACAACTGGATATCCATGTCCAAAAAAAGTGAACTTCAATCCATACCTCACAGCATATTCAAAAATTAAGTCAAATGAATCATAGACCTAAACTTAAAACTACAAAATTTCTAGACAAAAGCATAGAACATCTTTGAGAGTTTGAGTTAGGTAAAGATTCTTATATAACACCAAAACAGGATCCATGAAAGAACAAACTGATAAATTGGACTTCACCAGAATGAAAATTTGATCTTCAAAATATACTGTTAAGACAATGAAGAGACAATGCACAGAATGGAAGAAAATATTTGCAATTGATATAGCTAATAAATACCTATATTCAAAATACATAAAGAACTCTCAACACTCAATAATAAACAATTCAATTTTTAAAAATGGACCCAAGATATAAATAAACATTTCATTAAAGAATGTATTTGGATGATAAAGCACATGAAAAGATGTTCAACATCATTAATAACTAGGGAAACGCAAATTAAAGCCAACAAGAAAAGGCTACACATCTATTAGAATTGCTAAAATTGAAAAGACTATTATCAACTAATGGCAAGGATGTGGAAGAACTAAAATGCTCACACATGGCTGATGGGAATATAAAATGGCACAACCACTTTGGAAAACAATTGGTATTTTCTTTGATATCAAATATACATCTGCTATATGATCCAGACACTCCATTATTAAGCATTTACTCAAGAGAAATGGAATCATATGTCCATACAGAGACTCAGACACGGATATTCATAGCATCTTTATTTGTAATAGGTCAAAACAGGAATCAATCCAAATATCCAGCAGCAGCTGAAGGTATAAACAAACTTTGGTTTATACATTAAATAGAATTACTCCTCAATAATAAAAATAAATGAATTATTATTGATGAATACTACAGTATGGATGAATCTCAAAATAATTCTGTAGAGTGAAAGAAGCCAGAAAAAAATTTTTTAAGGAAAAAATAAGAGTACTGCTATATTATTCCACTTATATAAAATTCTAGAAAGGGCGAATTAGTCTTGATAGAAAGCACATCTATGGTTGCCTGGTGATGGGAGGCAGAGGGCAAGGAGAGAAAGAAAGGAAAGATTACAAAAGGACATGAGGAAATGTTCTGGGGTAATGGATATATTCATGATGTTGATCGTGGTGATGGTTTTGTGGGTTTTTTCATATATCAAAGCCTATCAAACTGCAAACTTTAAATCTTTGTAGTTTATTGTACTTTAAATATATCTGAATTAAAGCTTTTTTTTTTTAAAGTATGAGACAAATAGACTAGCTACATAGTCCCAAAATATCTCCCCACAAAATACTTAACCTTACAAAGGGAAAACAGCAACTTTTTAGTGGAGAAACCTAACAGAAACTACCTCAACTAAGTGATTAAATTTAACATCACCAGAAATAAGACATCTTGACATTATGTATCTCCTGATATGCTGCACTAAGAAGGTCACAACATCATTTTGTGGTATTCTTATAAAAAAATGTGTAATCGTAATCTAATCATGAGAAAAATCAGACAAAACCAAATTGAGGAACATTCTGGTTTGTTTTTTTACATCCAAGTTAGTTAGCACATAGTGCAGGAATGATTTCAGGAGTAGATTCCAGCGATTCATCCTCTGTATAACACCCAGTGCTCATCCCAGCAAGTGTCTTCCTCAATGCTCTTGCCCATTAGCCATCTCCTCATCCACAACTCCTCCAGCAACCCTCAATTTGTTCGCTATATTTAAAAGTCTCTTATATTTTGTGCCCCTCCCTGTTTTTATATTATTTTTGCTTCCCTTCCCTTATGTTCATGCGTTTTGTATCTTAAATTCCACATATGAATGAAGTTATATGATATTTGTCTTTCTCTGACCGGCTAATTTCACTTGGCATAATACACTCTAGTTCCATCCACATTGTTGCAAATGGCAAGATTTCATTTTTGATTGCTGAGTAATACTCTACTGTGTGTGTGTATGTATATATATATATATATATATATATATATATATATATATACATACATATACCACATCTTCTTTATCCATTCATCCATCAATGGACATTTGGGCTCTTTCCATACTTTGGCTATTGTCAATAGCACTGCTATAAACATTGGGGTGCATGTGTCCCTTAACAGCACACCTGTATCCTTTGGATAAATACTTAGTAGTGCAATTGCTGGGTAGTAGGGTAGTTCTATGTTTAGTTTCTTGAGGAACCTCCATACTGTTTTCCAGAGTGGCTGCACCAGTTTGCATTCCCACCAGCAGTGCAAAAGAGTTCCTCTTTCTCCGTATCCTCACCAACATCTGTTGTTGCTTGAGTTGTTAATTTTAGCCATTCTGACTGGTATGAGGTGATATCTCATTGTGGTTTTGATTTGTATTTCACTGATGATGAGTGATGTTGAGCATTTTTTCATGTGTCTGTTAGCCATCTGGATGTCTTCTTTGGAAAAGTGTCTATTCATGTCTTTTGCCCATTTCTTCACTGGATTATTTGTTTTTGGGTGTTAAGTTTGATAAGTTCTTTATAGATTTTGGATACTAACCCTTAATCTGATATGTCATTTGCAAACACCTTCTCCCATTCTGTTTGTTGCCTTTTAGTTTTGCTGATTATTTCCTTCACTGTGCAGAAGCTTTTTATCTTGATGAGGTCCCAATAGTTTCCCTTGCCTCCAGAGACATGTTGAGTAAGAAGTTGCTGTGGCCAAGGTCAAAGAGGTTTTTGATGGCTTCCTGTCTTACATTTAGGTCTTTTTTCCATTTTGAGTTTATTTTTGTGTATGGTTTAAGAAAGTGATCTAGGTTCATTCTTCTGTATGTTGATGTCCAGTTTTCCCAACACCGTTTGCTGAGGAGACTGTCTTTATTCCACTGGATATTCTTTCCTGCTTTGTCAAAGATTAGTTGGTCATACATTTGTGGGTCCATTTCTGGGTTTTCTATTCTGTTCAATTGATCTAAGTGTCTGTTTTTGTGCCAGTACCATGCTGTCTTGATGGTTACAGCTTTGTAACAAATTGAGGGACATTCTAAAAAAATAAACTGACCAGTACTTTTCATAAGAGTCAGGTCATGAAAGACAAAGATAGATTGAAGAACTGTTACAGCTTACAGGAGACTAAGGAGATACAACAACTAAATGCAATGAGTGAACATGGAGTGGATCCTGTCCCAGGAAAAAAAGACATTAGCAAGACAATAGAAAAATGCAAATAAGGTGAGTAGATTATTTTTTAATGTTTATTTATTTATTTTGAGAGAGACAGAGTGGCAGAGACAGACAGAGGGGGAAAGAATCCCAACCAGGCTCCACACTGTCAGTGCAGAGCCTAATGCAGGCTCCATCTCACGAACCGTGAGATCATGACCTGAGGGGAAATCAGGAGTTGGACATTTAACTGACTGAGCCACGTAGGTGCCCCAAGCCACGTAGATTATTAAGTAATATTACATCAATGTTAATTTCCCAGTTTCAGTAATTGTATAAGATGTTATCAGGGAAAGCTAAATGAAGGGAATATGGGAACTCTTTCTGCATACTATTTTTGCAATTTTCTTATAAGTCTAAAATTATTTCAAAACAGCTTCAAAACTGAAGGTAAAATAAAGACATTTTCAAACAAAAGCTGGAGAACAGCAGATCTGTACCATAAAAAATATGTTTAAAAAAATTCTTCAAGTTGAAGGAAAATAATTCCCAGATGGAATCCAAAAACTATTCAAAGGAATGGAGAGTGCTGGAAATGTAAATATATAGGTGAGCATACAAGACAAATACACTCATTTTTCAGCTTCTTTATATAAGATAATTGACTCTTCAAAGCAAAAATAATAATGATGTATTGTGGGGTTTATAACACAGAAATATAATATATGATAACACCATAAAGTATAAACATGGAAATAGAGGTATACTGTTGTGAAGCAACATATATTTTACTTGAAGTATGTAACACTTAAAGGTAAATGTGATAAGTTAAAGATGCATTGTAAATCCTAGATTCTAAGGCTAAGACAAAAACTAAAACGTTTTTAAAAGAAGCATGGCTAGTAAACCTAAAGAGGAGATAAAATAAAACACTAAAAATGATCAATTAGGGGCGCCTGGGTGTCTCAATCGGTTAAGAATCTGATTCTTGATTTGGGCTCAAGTCATGATCTCACAATTCATGGGTTTGAGCCACATGTCAGGCTCTGTGCTGACAGTGTGGAGCCTGCGGGTGATTCTCTCTTTCCCTCTCTCTCTCTTTCTCAAAAACAAGTAAACAAACAAACAAAAATGCTCAATTAATCCAAATATATAGGATAAACCATAAAGAAATTGTAAGATAGTATACTTGAGTCCAACAATATTGATTGCAAATGTACATTAAATGTAAGTGGGCCAAGCACACAAATTAAAAGGCAGAGATTATCAAACTGGATAAAAGACCATAACCCAACTATATGATGTCAACAAGAAGCAATCTTTAAAAATGCAAATAGATAAAAGTAAAAGAATAGTAAAATGATATACCCGGCAAATACTAAGCCAGGAGGTGCTATATGAATATCAGAAAGACTAGATTTCAGGACAAGAAAAGTTACCTTCAATTGAAGTCAAATCATCAAGCTAACAACAGCTTCAAACTACATGAAACAAAATGGACATAACTAAAAGGAAAAATAGGCAATCCACAATGAGATTTGGAAATTTCAGCATACCCTCTCAGTAACTGACCGAATAAGTAGGTGGTAAATTAGTAAGGAATATATGAACAGTACCAAGTACCAATTTGACTTAGCACCAACACCTCCAGAATACATATTATTTTCAAGTACATATGAAATATTCATCAAGATAAACAATATATGGGCCATAAGACAACTTTCAACAAGTTTAAAGGCACAAAGATAATACTGAATATATTCTCTGATGTCAACAAAATTAAATTCGAAATCAGTGACAAAGGATACTTGGACAATTCCAAAATTATTTATAAATTAAACAACCCATTTCTAAATAATCCACAGGTTAAAGAAATCTCAAGGGGCATTAGACAACATTTTTAACTAAATGGTAATGAAAATGTGATATACAAAAATTTCTGAAATATATCTAAAGCGGTGCTTAGAGAGAAATTTATTGATTTAATGTTTAAAAATCAGTGAACTTGGGGCACCTGGGTGATTCAGTCAGTTAAGCATCTGACTCTTGATCTCAGCTCAAGTCTTGATCTCAGGGTTGTGAGTTCGAGCCTTGCACTGGGCTCCACACTCAGCGTGGAGCCTACTTAAATAAATAAATAAATAAATAAATAAATAAATAAATAAAATGCTTTAAAAATCAGTAAACTTAGGGGCACCTGAGTGGCTCAGTGGGTTGAACATCCAACTTTGGCTCAGGTCACGATCTCACAGCTCACAAGTTTGAGCCGTGCATCAGGCTCTCTGCTGTCAGCATGGAACCTGCTTTGGATCCTCTGTCCCTCTCTCTCTCTCGAAATAAATAAACTTAAAAACAAAAATCAGGGAACTTAAGTTCCTCCTTAAAAGATAGAGGGGGAGTGGGGCACCTGGGTGGCTCAGTCGGTTGAGTGTCCAACTCTTGGTTTTGGCTCAGGTCATGATCTCACGGCTCGTGAGTTTGAGTCCCACATCAGGCTCACTGCTGTCAGCCTGTCAGTGAAGAGCCTGTTTCGGATCCTCTGTCCCCCTCTCTCTGTCCCTCCCCGACTTGTGCTCTCAAAAATAAATAAAACATTTATAAAATAAATAAATAAAAATAAATAAAAAGTTAAAGAAAAGTAAATCCAAAAAAAGTAGAAATCAATGATATAGAAAATGGACAAACAATAGAGAAAAATAATGAAATCACAAGTTGGTTCTTTGAAAAGATCAACAAAATTAATAAAACTTTATGGGGCGCCTGGGTGGCGCAGTCGGTTAAGCGTCCGACTTCAGCCAGGTCACGATCTCGCGGTCTGTGGGTTTGAGCCCCGCGTCGGGCTCTGGGCTGATGGCTCAGAGCCTGGAGCCTGTTTCCGATTCTGTGTCTCCCTCTCTCTCTGCCCCTCCCCCGTTCATGCTCTGTCTCTCTCTGTCCCAAAAATAAATAAACGCTGAAAAAAAAATAAAAAAAAAAATTAATAAAACTTTAGCTAGGCTGATATGAAAAGAAAGAAAGAAAATAAGAAAAGGGGAGGGGAGGGGAGGGGAGGGGAGTGGAAGGGAAGGGAAGGGAAGGGAGAAAGAAAAAGAAAACACAAATTACCAATATGGACAATGAACGGGCGAGATCACCACATATCTCACAGACATTAAAAAATAAGGAATACTATTTTTCAAAACTTTTGTCAATAAATTTGACAAATTAGATAAAATGGACTAATTCCTTGAAAGAAACAAGTTACCTATATGTATTAAAAAACTAATTCATAATTTAAAATGTTTCCAGAAAGAAAGCTCCATGCCCAAATACTTTCAATAGTGTATTCTACCAAGCATTTAAGAAAGAAATAATACCAATCTTATACAAAATTTTCAAAACAGTAAAGGAAGAAATATTTACCAACTCATTTAATGAGGATTGCCTGGGGTACCTGGGTAGCTCAATCGGTTAAGCATCTGACTCTTGATTTCGGCTCAGGTCAGTTTTGTGAGTTTGAGCCCCACGTCATGGCTCTGTGCTGACAGCACAGAGTCTGCTTTGGGTTCTGTCTCCCTCTCTCTCTGCCCCTCCCCCATTCATGCTCTGTCTCTGTCTCAAAAATAAATATAAACATTAAAAAAAAAATTTTTAATGTGAATTGGTGGCTCATCATATTACCAAAATAAAGAGAAAAATCAATCATCTTAATAGATACAGAAAAGCATTTGACAATATTAAGCACCCATTCATGATGAAAAACTTCTGTAAACTATAAAAGACACATTCCTCAACCTGATAAAGGGCGTCTACGAACAACATATAGCTAATATCACATGTAACAGTGAAAAGCTGTATGTTTTCCCCCTAAGATTGGGAACAAGGCAAAAAAGTCCACTCTAATTACTTCTAATTCAGTGATGTACTGGAGATCCTAGCCCAGTGCAGTATAATAAGAAAAATAAATAAAGAAATGAAAAGCATATAAGATTTAGAAGGGAGGAAACAAAAAATATTAATTCACCAGTGAATTAATTGTATACATAGAAAATCCAAACAAATCTACAAAAAAAAGAACTTGTAGAACTAGAACTAATAAGGGAATTGAGCAAGGTCATATGATACAAGTTCAAAATTAAAAAGTCAACTGGGTATCTATATACTAGCAACAAACAATAGAAAAATGAAATTCAAAAAATACCATTTATAATAGCATAAAAAAAAAAACATTCTTAGGGATAAAGTTAGCAAAATATGTGCAAGGCCTGTACTGAAAACTATAAAAACACTGCTGGGATAAATTAAGGAAGACATAAATAAATACAAATGAAAGTCAAGGATTAGATGAGTTGACACTGTTAAGATGTCCACGGCCTCCAAACTGATCTGTAGAGACCGTGCAATCACAATCAAAGCCCGAGGTGGCTTCTTCGTAGAAATGGGCAAACTGGTTACAAAAGTGAGGTGGACATGCAATGGTCCTGCGGTAACCAAAACAATCGTGAAGATACACGAAGTGGGAAGACTTGCGCTACCCGATTTCCAGACTGACTCTACCGCTATAGTAACCAAGATAAAGCGTGGTATCAGCATAAGAGCAAACATACGGATGAGTGGCACAAAACAGACTCCAGAAACAGACCAAACACAGACGGTCAATTGGTTTTCAACAAGGTTGCCAAGGTAATTCAGTGAGGGAAACAATCATCAGTGCAGCAAAAGGCACTGGAAAAACTGAATATCCCTATGGAAGAAAGGAAACTTTCAACACTGGTCTTGTGCCATATATAGAAACGGAGTTGAAATGAATCATAAATCTAAGTGTAAACCCTAAAACTAACACACTTCTGGAAAAAAAACAAAGTATAAAATCTTCCCAACATTTAGTTGGGCAAAGATGCCTTAGAGATCACACAGAAGTGGAAACGATAAAAGAAAAAAATTTTAAGTTCAACTTCACCCAGATTAAAAACCTGTGCTCTTCAAAAGACAGAGTTAAAACATGAAAATTTGAGGTTAAGGTTTTGAAAAGTTAAAAGGGAGAAAATATTCACAATAGACATAGAAAAGACTTGTACACAGAATATATAAAGAACCTACAACTTAAAAATAAAATGCCCATAGAAATAAGCAAAATTTTAAATGTACACTTAACAAAAGAAGATACTCAAATGACCACAAAGCATGTGAAAGATGCTCAACGTTTGGTCATCAGGGAGGTGTAAAAATTTTTTTTTAACGTTTATTTATTTTTGAGACAGAGAGAGACAGAGCATGAACAGGGGAGGGGCAGAGAGAGAGGGAGACACAGAATCTGAAACAGGCTCCAGGCTCTGAGCTGTCAGCACAGAGCCCGATGTGGGGCTCGAACTCACAGACTGTGAGATCATGACCCGAGCCGAAGTCGGACGCTTAACCGACTGAGCCACCCAGGCGCCCCAGGGAGGTGTAAATTAAAACCATAAAGAGATACAACTACACGTCCCCAAGAATGTCTAAAATTCAAAAGACTAACAGTACCAAGTCTTGCCAATGATAGAACTCTCACACACTGCTGGTGAGGGTGTACAACCACTTTGGAAAACACTTTGGCAAGTTCTTGTAAGTCACACATACAGATACCATAGGATCCAGAAATTCCACTCGTTAGGTACAACCCAAGAGAAATGAAAATATACATCCACAAAATGATTTGTATGTGATCAATCATGGCGGTTTTCATATAAAATCCCAAACTGGAAATAACCCAAATGCCCCCTCAATTGGTGGTTGGATAAGCAAATTGTGGTATATTGATACAATGGAGTACTACTTGCCAATAAAAATACAAACTGCTGATATACACAACAAACATGGGTGAATCTCAAAAACATAATTCTGAAAGAAACAAAAAGACTCGAAGAAGTATATATATATGTGTATATATATATATATATATGTGTGTATATATATATATACATATATATATATGATTCTATTTATATGAATTTCTTGAACACGCAAAATTAATCTATAATGAGAATGCAGATCAGCGGCTGCCTGGGCTGGAAGAGTTGAGGGAATGGATTGCAAAGAGGCACAGAGGAATTTTTGGGGTTGATGGAAAAGTATCTGATTTTGAAAGCACAGTTGGTAGGTATCTCATTTAAATTCACAGAATAGGGGCGCCTGGGTGGCTTAGTCGGTTAAGTGTTGGACTTCAGCTCAGGTCATGATCTCATGGCTCTTGAATTCAAGCCCTGCTTCAGGCTCTGTGCTGACAGCTCGGAGTCTGGAGCCTGCTTTGGATTCTATGGCTCCCTCTCTCTCTCTCTCTGCCCCTCCCCTGCTTGCACTCTTTCTCTGTCTCTCAAAAATGAATAAACACTTTAAAAAATGTTTTTAACCCAAAGAATAGTTAAACACAGAGTTGTAGAAATGGGACAGACACATATTCCACACAGGGACAAAAACGTGAACACAGCCACGGAAGTGGGAAATTGAGGGGTGAGTATGGGGAATAGCTGAGCATTTATTTTTTTTAATTAACTTTATGGAAGCATAATTTACAAGCAATAAAATGTACTCATTTTAAGTTAATAACTGGATGAATTTTAAGAAATGTGTAAACCCATGTGACGAACATCCCATAGACAGCTTCCTTTCAAAAATTACCACTTCAAACTTTTTTTGTGCTTACGAAATCATAATTTTATTACAAGCTTTATGATTTAATATTAAAACCAAAAAAACATGTAGGCAATAAAATAGATTATAAAAAACATAGGCCTTGAAATCAGCTCTAGGTTTAAATCCCTGTCTCCAGCAGGTCACTTTGCCTATCAAAGCCTCAGCTTCCTTATCCACAAAATGGGATTAATAATACAACCAACTTCCCAAGATCACCATGAGGATTAAAAGAAATAATGGTAACCTTCTGGAACAATGCCTGGAGCACACGGTAGGACCAATAAACGGTATCAGCCTTATCACAATGAGATAGGCATCTGTCGCATGTTACTCTCAGAGGTATGGTATGGACCATGGGACCCACTGGCAAGGGCTTTGAAATGGTCCTAAATGAAAACTGGCGATCTTGAATTCAGCTTCCCTACTGGTACTCTTTCACAATCAGTGGTGAAGGCTGCAAAGTATTTTGTGCCCAAACATTTTGCTTTGATATGGAATGGGTGATTTGAAAATTGACACTGGAGCAGATTTAAAGCAGAGAACACTTAAAGGGTCCCCTCCCCAAACCCCCCAGTGTGTCAGACCTACTTCCCTAGCCTTGAAACAGAGTCTGACCTCCCACATTTCATACTACAGGATGCTGGGGAGACCACGCTCCAGATTCACCCGGTCCCAATCTGCTTGTGGTCTCAGCCACCTGCTCCAGCTCTGGCTTCTTGGCTTTCCAAACACCGACTCCAAGACCCGGCTCCCAATATCTGCCTCAGGCCAGTCTCCTCAGGTCAAGACCCACTTCTTCAGTTTACCTACCTGTCACCCTGCCCATTCAACTCTCCAAGCTCCTTGATTGCTGCCGACACCCACTGTGTACTGCTGTGACACCCCCTCGGCTAGTCGCAGCTTCCTGGGGACCCCCCGCCCCAGCTCCCAGCACACAGGACCCAGGACCCGGCTCCCGGGACACAATTGCAAACATGACATAATTCAAGGGTCGTGGGGACAGAGCGCCATCTACCTGAGCCACAAAGAGCTGGAACTCGTCAGGCAGAATCCATGAGCGAGGGTAGAAGTTGTACTCCTCAGGAAAGAGATTCTGCATGATTCTCACGGCTCTGCTCAGAGTAATTTTACGCACCATCTCCGTCATGCCTGGGGAGAAGAGAAGCTGTGAGGTTTGAACAGCAGTGGGCCACTAGCTATAAAACAGCCATTATTGGGGACTTTTAAAACCACCCACCCGACGTATTCCCTGTCTCAGACAGGATAAAAAAAGGTATGAGCTGTTCCCCACAGTGGTGACTCATGGTTTGGAAAGACCCACCAAATTAATGAAAAACTTGAGGCAGTAGACAGATATTTTTTTTTCTCTTATAAAAATGAAGCATCAATTTGAAGGAATGAGTTTCCACCTAGTCTATTATTCCATTCTTTGCCAGCCCCCTAGATAACGGATAAAGAGAAGCATTTATATCTCGCACTTAAAACTTCAGATCCTCCTTAATTTGGGGCCACCATACACACTCCTGGGACTGCTTCTATCTTATACCCTCGAGAACATTGCCTGGTGGACTCTGCCTACCTTACGAGAAGCTTAATTAAATTGCTTTGTTTTAATCTTTCATGAGTGTTAAAGGTATGAAGTAAAAGAATATGTAGCTTTCAGCACAAAATCTGTCTCCTTGAAATGAGGACACAAAGTGGAAAGGATATCATAGCATAATTTATAGTTTAGGGGGAAAAAATGGAATCTGTAGGAGTTCTTCAGTTATAAGTACTTCACTAACAGTTGATCAGACCTCATTAATTTGCCCAGAGGGGATTCAAATGTCTCACTTATAAAACAGTTTAAAAGATGGCGGATTTTTTTTTTTTTTTCTCGTAATGTCTTCAGGAACTCTGACAAGAGAAGACACAGAGTCTATTCCTTAGCGAATGTTAAGCAAATAGGCAGAAATTCTTTCAAATTTTAGCAGGCTTATCTCTCGAGGCAAATATCACCACTGAAAATGGAGACTAAAAATGGCCTTCACCCTCAAAGAGGCTACACAGTTCCATCACTGACGCTGGAAATTTGTTTAGCAAAAGTTATTTTTAACAGAAAGCACACAGTTCCACGTCAGTTTGGCATGTCCGAATTATCACACATTTCAAGTGGGCACAATCAGAATGAATGAGATTTCTCTAAATTCCCACGTTCAGGAAGTGAAGGGTGAACATCTGAGAATGAAGGTTTTAATAACCCGCTTCTTGCTTCCCTCAGCATATTAAAAAGAGCAATAAATCTGAAGATCGCAGATTCAAGATGTCAATGCACAGCTTCTTGGCTCTTGTTTCGAAGGAGATAGAGAAGGATTAAACAAGATATAAAGGAGCTTAAAAGGCACTAATAAACTGTGCCCTGATGTGAACTCTTCGATATTAAACAAAACTCACTGAGGATACTGTTCCGAGCTTCCCGAGAAATAAGTATGAGCCTAGAAAACTACAGCTGTCTCCTTTCAGTCCCCTGTGAAGTTAGAATTTTTGAGTTAGAAACACTGGAGCCAAACACAAAGTGCACAAAACAAAAATCTCAACACTTTTTGGAGCTTTTTTCTTTTCTTTGACAATACCGGGTGACCAATCTAGACGAAAACCCTTCGTAACTAACTGTGATACGGCACCTTACACCAGGTAGATGAAGCCTCCTGGCCAGTGTTGTGCTACTTGCTACCCTTTAATGGCCTTGTGACAGGAGGAGGTTCTCTTTCAGAAACCCCTGAGCAGATCGGATGGACTCACACAACACAGACAGAATTGCTGTGAGCACAGAAGCGTGGTTTGAATGCTCTAGAAAAGTTTTATGAAAATCAATGTCCAGCAAACTGAGTACGTATCCTTTTGAAATCTGCAAGGGCTGCTTCTACAATGTGGATCTTAAGTCCCCACGTGAGCTGACGGGTCTGCCACCAAGCTTGCTTTTGCGCCAGCCTCCAGGTAGTTCTCTACTGAAAACAGCCAACTTGGAAGCACCCTACAGGCCAGTGGCTGCTTTTCCCGGACACTTCCGACCCACAGGCTATGGACGGCTCACCCCCTCCTCTGCCTAAATGCCTGTCTCTAGAAGGCACCAGCGTAGACCTCCCTCAATCCTTACCGCCAAACCCGTTGTTCCTCCACATATCTAGGCTGTGCTCCCTCCCGGTGCTATCAGGGAAAGCGTCCCCAACCCCCCACTACACCCCATGCGGAAGCTGCTGGTGTCTGGGCTTCCGGTGGTGGCTCAGAGACAGATGTGGGGAGTGTCATCTTCTCTCAGTGAGATGCTGACCGGAGTAGCTGGGTTTTTAGCTGAGCCAGAGCACACGTTCCCAGAGTAAACATGTGAAAAGAGCGGTCATTGCCAGGCTCTGCTGGCTCTAGACTCCACCTCCCTTCTCCAAGCAGCTGTGGCAAGTGACCCCTCCCTGTGACCCCCTGCCCTAGGCTCTGAGACACATTCTAACCTGAGATGGAAGTTCTAGGTCTAACCCTCAGCTCCCCTCCTTCCCCCCCACCCCCACCAAATTGGGAACAAGGCAATCTTTGACCTTGACTTTGTACGCCAATTAGATAAGGAGGATTTCAACTTTCTCCATTGCTTTGTCCCCAGATTTCGGTAACCTGTCTTTTGCTCCTGGCGCCTTTGCAATGCCTTTGCTTTGTTCCCTCCAGAGTTCCTCCTCTGTTCCTCCCAAAACTACCCAGCAAGGGCGAGTGTCCTCCTGCCTGTGACTTTAGCCCTGTGCCCGCCCTCTGGATGCCTATTTACAGGTTCTTTTGAGGCTGACTGCCTACCTGGGTCTCTCAACGAGGTCTACCTCCAGATGTCCCTTGTAGGATTTCCCCTCTCACTTGGGTAGAGTTTCCCACGCCAAGAACTTGCCTCCTGCTACTCTTGGGTTCTCCTCTCTGCCACACTGGAGTCTCAGGGCCTGGTAGGTCTTATCCCCTGTGAAGCTGCACAACAGTAAAACAGACTGATCCTTAGGCTTGCCCACACAGACCTATTATTTAACCCAATTAAAAACAAAGACAAAAACAAAAACAAAACCTAAGCTGTGTCGGGAGCACTATTCAATCCCAATATCATCGATAACAATAATTCTTGGCAAAAACACATTACAGTCACCCAACAACAAAGAAATGCTTTCAGATCCATCCTTCTCTCTCTGTTCCCATTGCCACCGATAAGTTCATCACTGGCCTGGACGCTGCAGCGGCCTCTTAGCTCTACCCTGTTTCCTTGCTCAGCCCTTCCACCCGCCTCCCATGCGATGCATCCCTCTGGCTGGCCTTTCTAAAATGCAAGCTGATCCTTGTCACTCTCTGGCTTAACAATTTTTCAGTGGTTCCCCATGACCTTCAGACTGTAAGAATGCTATCCTCTGGTTCCTGCCTGTCACCTGTCCACTGCTGCTATCACATTTGACCTTTTCTGACCATCACGGGCCACCCGCCCTTCACTGAATGAGCAGCCTGGTCTAAACATCCTACGTCTTTGCACCAACTCTGCTCCCTCGTTTTGCAGGGAGGTCAGACCCATCCACCCCTGGAGGCTCAGTTCACATGGCAATTCCCTTCTCCAGGGTCTGTCCCCCAAGCAGATCTCAATTAGGTCACATGCCCTCATTCCAAACTCCCATGGCATCCCAGGATTCCTCTGTTTAGCACTTATTTTGTGTTTGACTTCTCTCCCTACATGCTTTTCTCCTTGTTTTTATATTCCCAGCACAGCCCAGTGCTTGGCAGTCAGGTGCCCCCATAGCTTTCTCCCTGGGACCCTCTCCCTCTCTGACAGAAAGTCCCCCCTCACGGCGGACTCTCAGGAGACATCTGCCATGTGAGGCCATGCGTCTCAGACCTTGAAACTCAGCAAACAACTGTTGCTTATAAGCTGAGAATTGTCAGTTTGGGACTTTCTTAAAGCCAAGGACATATCTAAATCAGATTATTTTTTATAGAAGGTCTTAATTCATCATTTAAGACACAATAACACTTCTTGAAGGACCTCGCCCATAGAAAAGTGGCTAAAATCGAATGTGTTGACACAAACAAAATAAATCACTCCCATATGCATCCCCAAAGGTTTCCAGTTTATTTGGCATGTGACACACTGACAGTTGCTGGCCACGTCCAGTAGAACTTACTCTACGTGATACACAATGCATAGAAGATGCATTGTTACAGTAACGGGATACATCAGAGACAGAAGATAAGTCTGGACACAAACTAGAGCCACAGGACAGACCCTTCTGGAATCATGGCATAGCTGAGAATTGCTGTCTGCCATAGTGCAGAGGGTGTGGCCACACTGCCTCTGTGCCTAGAGGTTCGAGAGCCTGCTTTATCATTAGAACTAATTAACTGCTGTTGGTAAAGTGGAAAATTATACGTTCCAATCGCTGGCACATGGAATATGGGATGGAGCTAACTTGCTTGTTTGGAATGAATATTCTTGTATCACCTTTAATGAAACTAGTCCGTTGAGGGTACTTTTCTCTCATCTGTGTTCCAAAAGTAAAGCCAGAGCCATGACTTCTTTCCTACTCTCAGCTGTGAGACGAGGCATGAACAAATAGGGGGAAATGTAAATGAAGCCTCGTTTGATGATTCATGTCTTAAGAACTCTGTCTTCATTCAGAGGACTGTTCTCTTCCAAATTACGTCCCTTCAATATCCCAGTAAGTCCTCTGAGCGGCATCAAAAAGTCACCTTTTATGAGCAGGAAGACAGAGAAAATAATAGCGATCCCATTAAACTGTGTGGAAGAACCCTGGCTACCAGAATCGTTCTTGTTCTCCAACATAACCCTCCCTCCTCCTCTAACCTTGGGTTAATTTTCTAGCTCTGTTTCCCTGGAAACCAATAAAGGTAGAAAGTTAGCTGTGTTACTAGACAACAGAGCATATGGTTAAAATGATCCCTGGCTGGCAAATTGCATAAATACCTGGTAGGCAGCCGTAGCTCCAGGCTTTCCTGATGTAATGATTCTTGTAACTTAACGCGACCCTGCTGGGGACCCTGGAAGCCATGCTTTAGAGTAGCTACATGGGATACGGCTCTTAGGGGGTCTCTGAGCCGAGACAGACCCGTGTTCACTGATGTAGGTCTTGTCCCCTTAAACCTGAGCTTTCACTCGAGGGGTGAGACAAGCCCCTGGCACCCTTGCAGAGACACCACTGGAGAGAAATGCCTGACACTGACTGGCTGGCAAGCTGTGTTTCCTGCCCTATATCCTTCGAGGCGAATCTGAGCGATGTGAGGCCCATGGGAGTCTGCATGCTGAATTGAAACCCCCTAGTAGAAGTGGCATAACTCGCCAGTGTACAATGTATGGCTACTGGGTTTTCTGAGAGGTGTTTTCTTAAAGACATGGCATAGGACATGCCAAAGAAAATGAATTATCTTCTTTAAAGTAAATTTTCAGCCCACCATGGGGCTCGAATTCCCGAATTCCTGACCTTGAGATCAGGAGTCATATGCTCTACGGACTGAGCCAGGCAAGTGCCCCAGGAAAAGAGTAAATTGATTCTCCCTTTTAAAAATTAGCATAAATGATACCACGCTAAGAGAAAACACCTTGTATTCAGGCAACCACACTCTGGCTGCAACCATACAAAAATGATACAAAAATATGGTTAAGGTTTGGGAGGAAATATAGAAGTACTCACATTGCGGTTTTGTTAAATGAGGGATGGGATTGAGGGTGATGCTATTTTTTTTTTAATTCTTTATTACTGTATTACAGTATGGTTTGTGCATATTGAGTTAAAATTTCTGAATACATGACACAGACCCTTTGGCTGAGATCACCCTCAGCTTAACCCAATGTTCCTCCCTCGCTGAGCACACCCACTCCCTTAACCACCCTCCTCACTTAGCCATTAAAAATAATGAATAGCAATCAATAGCAGAAGAGGGTGGGAGAGCTTAAAAATAAAATGGAAAGGCAACTGGATGGCTGGGAGTGGAGTGAGGGGGTGTCTTAAAGTGTTGACTCTGACATTTTCCTGGCACAAGTCTCCCTTACAGGAAAGCGCACTGGGATAATGTCCCCAGGTAAAAGGCAGGCACTGTCTCTGCCTGTCGTTCCCAACACGGACACCGGTGTATTTGGTTTTAAAAATGATACCTCCAATTATGATACCTGAAGACAATAGAAGCTGCTAACGCCATTTCTGTGACCTATTCCTAGGATTTCAGTACTTCTGTTTTTTGCAAATAATTAAAGTGGTCTATTGCTTTTCATTTAGAGAATATAGTCCCCTCATTACACCCTCATATTATAACCCAGAAGGTGAAGATCGTGTTCTTCCACTAGTGAAATTAGATCAGAAAATCCCATCTTTTTGTTTTTGAGCCTCAGTCTTTAACTCTTGGTGGGAAACTCCACACCCGAAAAACAAATAACCCAGTGAAGAAATGGGCAGAAAACATGAATAGACACTTCTCTAAAGAAGACATCCGGATGGCCAACAGGCACATGAAAAGATGCTCAACGTCGCTCCTCATCAGGGAAATACAAATCAAAACCACACTCAGATATCACCTCACGCCAGTCAGAGTGGCCAAAATGAACAAATCAGGAGACTATAGATGCTGGAGAGGATGTGGAGAAACGGGAACCCTCTTGCACTGTTGGTGGGAATGCAAATTGGTGCAGCCACTCTGGAAAACAGTGTGGAGGTTCCTCAGAAAATTAAAAATAGACCTACCCTATGACCCAGCAATAGCACTGCTAGGAATTTACCCAAGGGATACAGGAGCACTGATGCATAGGGGCACTTGTACCCCAATGTTTATAGCAGCGCTCTCAACAATAGCCAAATTATGGGAAAAGCCTAAATGTCCATCAACTGATGAATGGATAAAAAAAATTGTGGTTTATATACACAATGGAGTACTATGTGGCAATGAGAAAGAATGAAATATGGCCCCATTTTCCACATGGATGGAACTGGAGAGTGTGATGCTAAGTGAAATAAGCCATACAGAGAAAGACAGATACCATATGGTTTCACTCTTATGTGGATCCTGAGAAACTTAACAGAAACCCATGGGAGAGGGGAAGGAAAAAAAAAAAAAAGAGGTTAGAGAGGGAGAGAGCCAAAGCATAAGAGACTCTTAAAAACTGAGACCAAACTGAGGGTTGATGGGGGGTGGGAGGGAGGGGGGGGTGGGTGATGGGTATTGAGGAGGGCACCTTTTGGGATGAGCACTGGGTGTTGTATGGAAATCAATTTGACAATAAACTTCATATATTGAAAAAATAAATAAATAAACTCTTGGTGGGTTAAATCCTGAGTACCTCTGCCTTAGCCTCCCTCCCGAGGTAAGGGCACTGTGGCAGTGCGGCCACGAGTCCCAATTAGGAGTCCTTGAGTTTGAGCTCAAAATGCTGTCATGTTCTTGTAGAAGAGGGCACCCTGACGCTCAGCCTAGAAACATTTTTCAACGTCAACAATAACAGCAGATACCTGGAAACTTGTTCACTTGGCCGGAGAATATGTCATTGTCATGAAATGAAACTCCATGCCAGTAGATGTCACAAGGCAAGCGTCGGCCAAATGGGAACTAGAAGACAGAGGGGGGAAAAAAGTGACTATTAACAAGAACTAGAGGAGCAGCTACTATCGAGAGTGTCTATTACGTACACATTCCCGGAGACCTGGACATATCACATGATTTAATCCTCAAATTAGCACGTGAAGTAAATGATATCCTTTCTCATTTTATAAGTGAAGAAATGGTTTCAGACAGGTTAAGGAACTTGCTGGAGGTCACACCCAGTGAGGGGTGGAGTTCTGATTCTATGTGGCAGATACAGTACTCATGGTTTTATAAGTACCCTTTCATTTTGATCCTCGTAACTACCCTAGAAAGAATGATTCCCATTTTACTGGTGAGAAAATGGAGGATGGGGGGCACCTGGGTGGCTCAGTCGGTTAAGCTTCCGACTTCAGCTCGGGTCACGATCTCGCGGTCCATGAGTTCGAGCCCCGTGTCGGGCTCTGGGCTGATGGCTCAGAGCCTGGAGCCTGCTTCCGATTCTGTGTCTCCCTCTTTCTCTGCCCCTCCCCCGTTCATGCTCTGTCTCTCTCTGTCTCAAAAATAAATGAAACGTTAAAAAAAAAATTAAAAAAAAATGGAGGATGAGAAAGGTATTGAATATGCCTAATGTAACATAGAGCTGGGAAGGAGAGGAATCAGGATTTGAATCCAGGTCTATCTGAATCCCAAGCCATACTTCTCTTTCTCTGAAAATTGCAACTCTCAAGTCAGTCCCCGCCCCCCCCCCCCCCAAATGAGCTTGTACTCTCTTGCTCGTGCTCTCTCACTCATTCTCTCTCCCTGTTCTCCCCCATGTGTCAATCACTCACACACACACACACACACACACACAGAGTCTGTGAAGCAGGATGTATCCCCCAGCGCCTCAATAAAGACTTCAATAAAGACTTTTTGAATGAATAAATGAACAAACCCAGGAATGGTCGTCTGATTCAAGGTGAGATAACCAGATTCTCTCTTCCAGGAATTTGGAAATCAGACATGCCAGGCAGCCACCCCTGCTGGCTCTCGAACTGGAAAAGATAAAAAGCCGGAGCCGGGCAGCTGTGCTTAGCTGTGAGCACAAAGAAGCAAAGGCAGCCAGGCTGCTGAGAGAGAAGAAAGGAGCAGGTGCAGAGAGAAAAGTGAAGGTAAGGCCATGTGGCCCTAGTGACAGACTGACTGACCTTAGCTCCCAGGGCTTCTAGATCCTAGGTGCAGACCCTCCTCAACCTGGCTGTCTCCCCTGTCCTTGGATCCTGTAAGACAGCCTTATATCCTTAGAATCTATCCCTTCTTTGCACACGCTATAGGGTTTCCTAATTAGCAGCCAGAAATCCCGCAGTGAGACAGAAAGGCCTGCTCTTTCCACTACATCCTGCTGCCTCTCAAAGTTATCAACAAGTTCTACATTTACAGAATTCATTTTTAAAATCTGTAACTCAGATGACCCTTGTTAAAAAGGGAAAAAAGTGAGGACGTGTCAATTCATGCTTATTAAAGATCCAGATGAAGAGAGATGCCAACACGTTAAATGCAACACTTGATATTCCCATCGTAAGACTATAGCTAATCAGGGTTTTTATCTGCTCCAAGTTAAGAGAGTTAGGTTCCAATGGGAGAACATAGCATCACCAATGAAATGGTGGTGGCTTGATGTTTTCCAACTATTCCAAATTAAAATGAAGGCAAACAGACTCAAGCCCTTTAAATCATTCACATAATTTCAAAGCTGTGCCAAAGTAAGGCATATGTTACATACTCTATTAGCATGAACAACTTTCATCTATAATTTATAGCATTTTGCTTGTTTTCATTGCATCCAATGGACTGAAGTTATTAATTCAGTAGTCATAAATACAAAAAGATGCAACATATGTTATTTTCTTCCAGCTGTTAAGTGCTAACAGAGAGAAGGGGAAAATAACTTAACCAGGGGAGTTTCTCGAAAAAGCAAACTATCAAGCAAAGTTTACTAAGATCCAAGTGGCTGTGCTGCCTGCAGTGTGGGACTGACACCTGCTCCATGTCAGCCGACAGCCCATGACTCCTTATCACCTTGACAGCCACCCTTCAATCCTTGCCAACCTCATGAATCCCAAATCAACACTCCTTGCAGCAATGCCTTTAGCTCATTCAGTTTTGAGAAACTGTTTTTTTTAATCCATTCATTCAACAATGACTATGTGCCAGACATTGTTCTAGGTGCTGAGAACACAGAGGAACTCAATTTTAAATAGGTCCCAGGACTTTCAAAATCCCACCTCTTTTTAAGATCTTTTTAAAAACTATTTACACAGCTTACATCATACTCAGTGTTGAAAGACTGAAAGCTTTTTCTCTAAGATCAGGAATGAGACAAGGATGCCCACTTTTGCCACTTTTATTCAACATAGTATCACAAGTTCTAGCCAGAGCAAAAGGCAAGAAGAAGAAATGAAGCATCCAAATTGGAAAGGAAGAAGTAAAATGATCTTTTTGCAGATGACATGATCTTCTATGTAGAAAACCCTAAAGATTATACACACACACACACACACACACACACACACACACACACACAGAGAGAGAGAAATAATAGATGAATTCAGCAAAGTTGAAGGATACAAAATCAATACATAAAAATCCGTTTTTTCTATATATTAACCATGAGTGATCCAAAAAGAAAATTAAGAAAACAATTACATTTATAATAGCATCAAAAAGAATAAAATACTTAGGAATTAGCTTAACCAAGGAGGCAAAGCCTTGTATGCCAAACACTACAAAATGTTGCTGAAAGAAATTAAAGAAGAAATACATAAGTAGAAAGACATCCCATGTTCACGAATTAGAAGACTTTATATTGTTAAGACTTTATATTGTCAATACTACCCAAAGCAATGTACAAATTCAATGCGATCTCTACCAAAACCCAAATGACTTTTTTTCCCTTGCAGAAATAGAACAATCTATCATAAAATTCATGTGGAATCTCAAGGGACCCCAAATAACCAAAACAATCTTAAGAAGGAAGAACGTGTTGGACGTATCACAATTCCTGACGCCAAAACTTAACAACAAAGCTATAGATATCAAAACAGCACATAAAACAACGAGATACAGTAAGATACCACTGTACAACTATTAGAATGGCCAAAATCCAAAATACTGACAACACCAAATGCTGGCAAGGATGTGGGGCAATGGGAACTCTCACTCATTACTGATGGGAATGCAAAATTGATACAGCTACTTGGAAGAGATTTTACAGTTTCTTAAAAAAGTAAACATACTCTTACATATGATTCAGTAATTATGCTCCTTGGCATTTACCCAAATGAGTTGAAAAATTATGTCCAGGAAAAAAATCTACACATGAATGTTTACAGCAGTTTTATTAATAATTGCCAAACCTTGGAAGCAACCAAGATGTCCTTCAGTAGGTAAATGGGTTAGATAAACTGTGGTGCATCCAGATAATGGAATATTATTCAGTGCTAAAAAAAGATAATGACCTATTAAGCCAAGAAAAGACATGGAGGGATCTCAAATGCATATTTCTAAGTGAATGACGCCCATTTGAAAAGGCTAACTGCTGTATGATTCCAAGTATATGACATTCTGAAAAAGGCAAAACTACAGAGCCAGTAAAAAGATCAGTGGTTGTGTGGATTAGGAGGGAGGAAGGCATGAACAGGTGGAGCACAGAGGATTTTTAGGGTAGTGATACTACTCCACATAATACCATAATAGTGGATACATATCATGATTCATTGTCCAAACCCACAGAATATACACCACCAAGAGTAATAAGCTTTACTATAAACTATGGACTTTTGGTGATAATGTGCCAATGTATGTCCATCAGTTGCAACAAATGTACCATTCTGGCATGAGATTTTGATAGCTGGGGAGGCTATGCATATGTAGGATCAGTGAACATATGTGAAACCTCTGTTCCTTCTGCTCAATTTTGTAGTGAACCAAAAAACCAAAGTAAAAACCAGTATGGTACTGGCATAAAGACAAACATATAGACTAAGGGGACAGGATACAGAACCCAGAAATCAACCCTGATATATATGGTCAAATTATTTTTGACAAGGATGACAAGACTATTTGGTGGGGAAAGGACATTCTGTTCAACAACTGGTGCTGGGAAAACTGGATATCCACATGCATAAAGAATGAAGTTGGACCCTTACCTTACACCATAAAAAGAAATCACTCAAAATGGGTCAAAGGCCTAATCATAAGAGCTAAAACCATAAAACTCTTACAAGAAAATATAGGGAATAAGCTTTATGATATTTAATTTGATAAGGATTTCTTGGATATGACACTAAAGCATAGGTAACAAGAGAAAAATAAATA
This sequence comes from Leopardus geoffroyi, assembly GCF_018350155.1. Lineage (NCBI taxonomy): Eukaryota > Metazoa > Chordata > Mammalia > Carnivora > Felidae > Leopardus > Leopardus geoffroyi. The sequence goes on from NC_059342.1 coordinate 81,299,131, forward strand.
AATTGAACTTTGTTGAAATTAAAACGTTTTTGCATCAAAGGACACTTGTCCACAGAATGAAAGGACGGCCCATGGAATAGGGGAAAATATTTGAAAGTCATGTATCCGATAAGGCATGTATCAGATATGTATCTGAATATATTTAAACATATTTTAAATACGTATATAAGAATATGTTTTGAAACTTTCACAACTTAAGAACAACAAAAACAATTAAAAAGTGGGAAAAGGACTTGAATAGACATTTCTCCAAAGAAGACATACAGATGGCGAATAAGCACATGAAAAGATGCTCAACATCACTAATCATTAGGAAAATGCAAATCAAGACCACAATGAGATACAACTTCACACTCATCAGGATGGCTGCATCAAAAATAATAAAACGGAAATAAGTGCTGATAAGGATGTAGAGAAATTGGAACCCTTAGGCACTGGGAATGTAAAAACCTGCTGTGGAAAATGAAACTGTCACATGACCCAGCAATTCTACTTCTGAGCATTTACCCGAAAGAACTGAAATCGGGTACTTGAACAGATATTGACATACAAACGCTCAGCATTATTCAAAGTAGCCAAGGTGGAAATGGTCCATGTGTCCATCAACTGTCTATCAACCGATAAACAAAATAGAATACATTCATACACTGTAAACTTACTCAGTCTTAAGAAGGAATGAAATTTTGGCACCTGGTGCAACATGGATGAAACCCTGAAGACATTATGCCAAGTGAAATAAACCACTTACATGAGGTAGTTAGAGTAGTCAAATTCAGAGAGACAGAAAGTAAAACAGTGGTTTCTAAGGGCTAGGGAGAGGGGAAAATGGAGTATTATTTGTTTAATGGGTACAGAACTTCAGTTTGGGGAGATGAAAAATGTTCTAGAGTTGATAGTTGCACAACAGTGTAAATGTATTTAATGCTACTTAAAAATGGTTAAGATAAATTTTGTTGGGTACATTTCACCACAATAAAATAACAATAAAAAAAAAAAAACTGTCTCCTTATGCCCCCTGAGGGTAAGGGGCCATTTGTGGCTCTACTCTGAGCTCTCTATAGCCTGGAATGCTATGTGGCTTTTCATGGGGCAGTTGGAATTGGCCCTTGTTTCTCAGTTCCCCCACTCCCCATTTTTCTCAAGGTCAGCACCATCCTCCCAGGTACCTACGTTCTAAATTTGGGAGTCATCGTTTTCCTTTTCTCTTCTTCAAACCCTTTTGGAAAAAGGACTGGATTTGGGGTCAGAAGACCTGAGAGTTTCAGACTTGTTTCTGTCACTTGGTATGAGATCTTAAGCAACCAAAACATTTGTATCCTCCGTAGACTGAGACAAGAAAACGTGTCAAAGTGCAATAGGAACGAAACAAGATAATGGATGTGAAAATGCTTTGTACATTCCACACAACAGTACAAATCTGAGGTGATCATTGATTTATTCACTTATTAAGCGTTAAGAACTTATCATGCGGCACAATGTGCCTCAAGTGGCAAAGACACATAGGGACATGTCTGCTTTCATGAAGCATACAGTCCATGGGGGAGAAAGAGTTGAGTCAGTCACTCCAACGTATCACTGCAAACCAAGTCATGGTAAGAACTGTGAACTGAGGTCCAGAGAGCAATGAGAGCACAGGGAGACCCAAATGCATCTGGGAAGTCAAAGAGGGCCACTCTGAGTAGGGGGACCGTGTGTTCATTCTCCAAGGACAGTTCCAGTTTATACCTGCTGTTCTGGGGTTAATATTAATAGAACTTTTCTTCACTTTCAAATGTATCCTGGTTTGAACAGCAAACTGAGTGGTCGCCCTATTCCTAAGACAAGGCTATTTGAGTGGAGACTGTAAAGAACAGGTAAGTGAGGAAAGAAGAGCATTCCAGCCCAGAGATCAGACTGACCATGGCCCACTGGAAAGCCTAAAGGCAGGTCAAGGTGGCTGGGGCACGCAGGACCTGAGGAAAGCAGTGTGAGATGATCCTGAAGACCTCGGCAGATGCACACGGGGTAGGGCTGCCCCCCAGCCGGATCACAGAAACAGTAGGTCATGCCGAAAGATGAACCCACTGAGCAGAAGCCACTGAGTAAGAGGTCTCAGAGAGACAGAGAGCATGGGCTGAAAAAGGCCAGGGAGGAGAGTGTTTCAAGACAAAGAGAATGGTGACTGGTGTGAACGTGGCTGAGAGGTCAAACTCAGAGGTTGGAAACTAACAACTGCCTGCTGGATATGATGACAATGGAGAGCTCCAGGACCACTTCAGCCTGGGGATCACCTTCCTGGTCCCCTCAGCACTTACTGTGCCCATCACTGTCTGCACTCTTGCGTACTTCACGTGTAACCCCTAATTCCCTCAGAACGCCATGCATTCCTAGGACCGGGAACAATCTGACATACTTCTCAGGTTTCAAGGATGACCAACCAGGTGTCCAATTGGTCACAGGCCCACAGGAACATTAGAAGCTGTAATCCAGACAATCACCCAGGTCACCCCTCCCTCCCCAGTACCCAACTGGTCAGCAAGTCTGGTTTATGTCCTAATTTATTTTTAAATTTTCTCCCCTTTCTTAATCCTCAATGCTACTGCCTAACTTCAGGGACTCATCTCCTACTGGGATGAGGTCTGCTGTCTGCCACAGTCTCCTCCTCTAATCCACCCCACATACAGAGGGGTGTTTCTTTAAAAGCACAACTCTGACCATGTCACTCCTTTGCTTACGACTCTTCAATGCCTTCCCATGAACCACAGGATTAAGTCTAAACTCCAAGCATGGCCCAAAAGACTCTTGCCAAACTCCACTCTGCTAACCTGCTTGCCTCAAGTTGGGCCACGGACACCCTGGGCACTTGTACGGTCACTGCCCGACTACTTGTGACATGTATCAGATATGTATCTGGTATATGTATCTGGTATATAGCAGCTCACTGTTTTGTGGCCTGGGTTTCCAGGTGTTATTCCTTCTGCCTGGGATCTTCTAAATTGGCTTGACCATCCACTCCCTCCTTCCATGAAGTTGTCTCACAAACCCTGGCTTCTACATGGCCCCTGTCACTTACACCCTCACGGGACATTTGCAACATCCCATCTGTAAGTCTGCCCACCTTGCCACTTTGTGAACTCTTTGAAGATGAAAACAGTCTTATCATCATTTGTGGATCCCTGACACCAAGTCTTTGTTTATAACTTTTTGTTTGTTCATAACCTTTTTGGGGTCAAGAATCACTTGGGGATTCTCATCAGAAAAGCACACACATGCATAAAATATGCATATATGCACATATGACTTGAAAAGATCCAAAGACTCCCTGAAGCCTCTGGTTGTTCACAGACAGCACTATTAGCACATCTGTAGTATGTTTCATGAATAAATACATAAATAAAGGAACTTATGAATAGCAGCTACCCAAATACACTGTTACCATCGTCATCACTGTCACTATTAAGGTTAATATTTATTTAATTCTTACTACTATGCGTATGTGTTTCATACATAATCTCATTTAATCCCCACAACCACCTTAAGAGAAAGGTGCTACAAATAATCCTATTTACAGATGAAGAAACCGAAGCTTTGAGAGATTAGATGACTCTCCCAAGAGCTACTGAGGACAGAGTCAGGATCAAATCCAGGTGTGCCTGCTTCCAAGACCCATGCACTTACCATTACACACAACTGAGGTTGATCTGTTGCTATGGTGGCATTTATTAGTCACACACGAGCTATAGTAACAAGCATACCCTCACCCCATATGCTACCATCTTTGCCACAAAGGAGGATTCTCCCTCAGCGTATACACCTGTGTGGTCCCCAAATCCTTTTCCCTCTTACCCAGAAGGGCTAAAACAAACTTGCAAAACAGCCAGGCTCCAACAAGAACTGAAACCATTAAATGTCCTTTAAGCATGTTTGTGCTTAAGGAATTGAGGTTCCGGTCCCTCTTCTAATAAATAGTCCAAAGAGCAAGTTCAAACCCCCTGGGGAGTTTCACAAAATGAAGTTTCACAGTGAATGCTGATAAAAGCACAATTCACATTTCTGTACTTTGTGAATGATTTTCTTCATAAAGCTTCTTCATGAAAGAAAATCTTTCAAGTGATTGGGCATAAAAGTGGCAAATAAGCTTTGATATGGGCAAGCACATGTGCAATGCTTCTACAGGGGGAAATGACCCAAATTACTGCTTTAAAATGAGAGGCCCAAAGCACTCTGAAAAAACACAAGGGAGGGGGTATGAGCCAGAACAGCACACTTGGACAAGGAAGACCCTGGCTCAAGCCTCGACCCACCACACCCCACCCCAACTGTGACACACTGACCTTGCGCCCCTACAGCTCATCTGCTAGGGAGGAAAACAACAGCAATAAAATCCGTCCACCTCCTAGGGTGGTTCTGTGGACTGAGGTAACGCATGGGAAAGCACTTTGTAAACAGCAGATTGCTGTTATATAGGGTAGGTTATTATTTTTAGTGTCCAAGGAAATCACCTCAATGAGTAACTTCAATTAAAAAAGATGCCAACCAGAAATCAAGCATCATTAGGACAGCTCTTGAACACGAACACCACAGTGTACCTGCACTTGGGAAACCCTTGACAATGCCCCCAGGCAGAGTTAATAGATTCCTCACCAATGTTCCCTCTGCACTCTCTTGATGCCTATAGTACAGCCACTGCCTTGTAGGGTATTTATGTTTACATGATTGCCTCCCCATCAGACAGAATGCTTCAGGGTAGAGACATTCCTTTCTTTCTACCCTCTTCCCGACCTACCCATCTGTGGTAGGCAGCCTTTATAATAGTCTCCAATTATCCCTGCCTCCTGGAATTCATACCCTTGTGTAGTCTTCTCCCACAACTGTCACAGCCTTGGTCAATGTAACCAATATCTACAGCAGAAGTGATGGGATGTCACTTCCATTATTAGGATATCCTTATAAAGAGACAGTGGCTTCTGTCTTGCGCATGCTGTGTGTGTGTGTGTGTGTGTGTGCGCGCGCGCGCGCGCACGTGTGTGCCCCTGGCTGCCTGGCTCCCATCTCTGTCTCTCATCATCATCATAATCATCATCATCACCACCACTCACTTCGGAAAGGTCTAGGGAGTGGTAAGAAATCAAAGCCTCCTGCCATCAGCCATGTGAATGAACTTGGAAGTGGATACTTTGGCCTCAGTCAAGTCCTCAGAGACTGCAGCTTCATGAGAGACCCTGAGCCAGAACCCCAGCTAAGTCACTCTCAGATTCCTAATCCCCAGAAAGTGTGTGAATAATAAATGTGTGATGTTTAAAGCTGCTAAGCTTTGGGGAAATTTGTTACACAGTAATAGATAATGAATACACCATTCCAGGTTTATAACAGTGTCTTCGAGAATGAAGCAATTTAAGACTAATTTATTAAACACTTAATTGTGTGCCAGGCATCTTATATATATGCCTCCACTTCACACATGAAAAAATGTAATTCTGTTCCTAATAAGTGGCAAACCCAGAATTTGTCCAAAGACTGTGGCCTTTTGATTCCACTAAGCTGAATGGATGAGTAGCTGTGTTAACCTATGGGGGGAAATGAGCACATATATCTATGCAAAAAAAAAAAAAAAAAAAAAAAAAAGAGTGTGGTTAAAACTTCAAGGAAGAGCATAGCACAGAAAAGTCCAGAGAAGACCAGTTAAGACATGGAAAGGACTAAGCAATTGCCCTTCAAGAATGAACAAAAAACTTAGTACTCTTTTCTTCAATCAAGAAAGCAAGCATACCAAAACAAAACAAAACAAAATAAAACAAAAAAACAAAACAAAAACAAAACAAAAAACTGGTGGAAATCCATCAAATCCTGAAGGGTGTGACCACATGGAACATGGCTCTATCTGCCAAATCTGAGCATATCAAAAGAAGGAGAGCCCCTTTTAAGCCTGAGAGAAGGAAGCTAGCTAGCTCACTCCTCTCTTGCTCACATCTCAGCTAATGGCATCACTATCCTCCCACAAAGATGAGAAGTGCCAACCACCCAACTGCCTTCAGGGAGATTCCAGGCTCTCTCCTACCTGGGAAAATAAAGCTAATGAGAAAAGGCCTCCCCATGCTGGGGAGGGACTGGCCAGCTTCCTGATCACAGCATCTTTGGATGGGGCTGGGAGGAAAGCCCACACATGGGGCAATTCTAAACCTGTTTCCTCAGCAGGAACAAGAATCACAATGCAGTTGGGTTATTAGATGGTCTAATAATATGTCTGAGCCACCTAGCACTGTGCCTCACACACAATACCAAATACACAGTAGGTCTTCAAAAAAATACTGTTTTGTTTTTTCTCTTCCATGCTTTTCCATCATCCTTCACCCCATACCTATTGGCTAGAGGGGATGGTGGATGGGTGTATCTTCTAGGACCAGCCTAAGGTTAAAGGTGCACAAGGTATATTCAGGGTATTTGAAGCCATGTAGGTCTTCCTGGGTATGTGTCTAACCTCTGGGGAAAGTCTGTACTTGCACAAAGTCTCCTTAACTTGACTTCCACAACCTGAGTTCAAATCTCAGCCCTGCCAATCTCTAAGGTCTTTGGTTTCAACACCTGAGAAAGAGGACTAGCAAAGCTTCCATCACAGAGGGTGTTGTGAAGATTAAAAACAACCATGTACCGGGGTGCCTGGGTGGCGCAGTCAGTTAAGCGTCCGACTTCAGCCAGGTCACGATCTCGCAGTCCGTGAGTTCGAGCCCCGCGTCAGGCTCTGGGCTGATGGCTCAGAGCCTGGAGCCTGTTTCCGATTCTGTGTCTCCCTCTCTCTCTGCCCCTCCCCCGTTCATGCTCTGTCTCTCTCTGTCCCAAAAATAAATAAAAAACGTTGAAAAAAAAAAAAAACAACCTTGTACCTGAAAGAATGTTTGTGAATAGCCTGGCACATAGTAGGAGCTAAATTAGTCCAATCATAGAATATGGACAGCAAGTATCCTGGATTGTTCTTCACCCAATGAAGTCCCATGGTGAACGAGGCAGACTGCAAAAGTCCCCAGACATCTTCCCTGGCAGAGAAAGCAGAGGCTGGCCCTCAACAAATCCACCTCTTGAAAAACAGTGGTGAATCAAACATAGCTCCAGGGATGTATAAGCTAGCCTCGGGTAGAGGCAGATGCACTATCTATGTGTGAGAGCCCAGGAGCAGTAATTGTTTCTGCTCCAGAGAAGGAAAGAGGGACCATTTGAGCTGGATGGGAAATAGATGTTTGCCACACCGAGATGAGGAGAAAAGGAAATCAGGCAGAGGGCAGCATGTGTGCAGGGATTCTGGAGGGCACAAGAAGTTCCACATGCCTGGAGTCCAGGGTAGGTAGGGGAGACAAAGCTGGAGAGATCTCCATGACCCAGACAAGTCATGAAGGGCTCACAGGGCAAGCTGATGAGCTTGAATTTGATTCTGCAGGGGGAGGACAGCCGAAGGAAGTGCTCCAGCAGGGTTATGCCAGATCTGGCTAGAATGGAGAATGGAGGTGAGGTAGAGCGAGACTGAGGGCAGCCAGACCCATGAGGAACCCGGCCAAGGCTAGGACAGGGTAGAGTGGCAATGAGGCAAGCAGAGAAAGAATGCATTGGGAGTAGGGGCGGGGAAGGCACAGAGGAGTAAGGGCACATCACCAATTTCATGTGCAAGAACTACTCTAATAGCCAGTGCACTTTAAAGAAGCCCCTTCTCTCATGCCCATGGGCTGACATTCCCCTCTCACCTCCTCCAGATCCCTGGTCGTTGGAGACTCTGAAGGGAGAGGATCCCACAGGGATAACTAGCACTCTGAGGAGCCTTCCGATTTAATGAAGACGCTGTCTGGCTCCAATGGGTTTCCCAGGAAGACAATAATTACTCATCCTCTAATAGAGCCAATAAATATAGCAAAAGGATAAGTAATTAACAACCTTTTGCTGGAAAGTAGCAATTCTTGTGATCTATGAAGTTTCCTTTTCCTGTTCACTTCTTCATTATTGCAAATATGATACTCTGGGTAAGCGCACCATTTATTGTTCACTGAGTTAATCACCAAAGCATGCTGTATTTTTTATTAAATCCATTCATTATAATTGACTCATATGAATTAAAGCTGGAAAAGCCGCAGTGAGGCCTGTCGTCCACCTTGCTTCTGCTTCTGATCACAATACTTTTAATGAGATCAGAACTGTTACCAAACAATTGAACTAGAAAAAGGCCCATGTTAGCGGGAGGGGAAGAGAACCTTGCCCCTCTCATAATTTGTGTCCCATAGCAATCTCCTCCAGTTATTTATTCTGGTGTCCAATTTCCTACCCATAAAGAATCTTTATTAGTAGTAATTATACTAACCAAAAGAAAAAGAAAAACTTCACAAACTTTTAAAGTGATTTACCTCTTGGCTTGCAGTTTTAATTAAAATTCCAGCTTATTTAGCAAATCGCTCTGAAAAGACTGGACACCAATTTAACAGTACATTCTTTTTCCACTTTGTAATTCATAAGGGTGATGGAAACAACAAAATACCCACATCAAATGACTCTTACTCCATTCCATTATAATTCAGCCTGTGGAAAAGGGTTCCAATATCAATTATAAATTACAAATTACCTCCACTATGCCCTGCAAAATTATTGATGGGGTTCGGGGCAGGCTTCCCCAAAATGTGCCATTCTGGCATATTACTTTGAATTAAAGTTACGTATGAAACAGCCAACACAAGAAGGATGTTCTGACCATCCTTTGTTTCCCTTAAAGCAGGAAACAAATCTCCCATGTGAAAGGTGTCCTCTCTATATATCAAGAGGAAAGGTGAAATCCTTATCACCAGGGAGAGAGAATTTGGAGCCCAGAAGACCATGTACACAAACCTTGTTACTTCCTCTCTAATGTACTACCTCAGGCTCAAACTTCATCTTGTCAGTACTTCCCAAATTCATCATTTCCTTGTCAAAAAAGTATGAAAATTTTTTCTATTTGGTTACTTCTTTGGGGCTCATCTCTTTGGGGTCCCCGTAGGTACAAAATTAACACAAATTTGTTTGGCCCTGTTAATCTCTCGTTTATTGCAGGGGGTGTCTCAGCCAAGAAACTAGAAGGGAAGAGAGAAATGTAGGTTTGCTCCCCTATACTATCCACAGCAATCTCCCTGCTCTCTACTCTCTCACTGGGTGTAAATTACATCAATTCACCATTAGTCGTCAAATCACCTCAAAGACGTCCACACCAAAACTTTAAATGTGTTTATTAACTGAAATGGAAACAAGGCAAATCAGGTTTCCATTTCAGTGCACTTTCCTCCCAGCCAGGATTATCAAACAACTTTTCCCGAAGTCACTCCCGACATCTCATATGGGCAGCTCACCCCCAGTTAACCAGATACCCAGGCCCTTTCAGGACTTTCCACAATGGCAACTCCACTAGAAAGCTGGTGTCTAAAGGCACCATGGTTTAGCCAGAACATCAATTCATTCATTCAACACACAAGCACGTTGTGTCTTTGAGCCAGGTGGTATGCTCTGGGAATGCTGAGAAGTTCCGCATATGGGACAAAGTGTTAGTGGTGGAGACTAAAGCTGGAGAGGTAAAAACAGGAAGATGAATAAAAGACTGCTTACCTTCAAAGAGCTCAAAGCACAGCAGCTGAATCAGACACACAACCAGATCACCGGATGCTGCTGCCACCATCCTACCAAGCATCCACTACATGCCTGCCTCCAAGCTGAGCTCTTCACCCACATGGTGACAGTCTCCACGTGGCTTATGAATAGCTGTCATACCCCCATTTCACAGAAGAGGCCACCAAGGCTCAGAAAGGTAGATGACATTTGAGCTGACTCTTGAGACAGAGAAGTTGCCAAGACAAGAGAAGGAAAGGGGTCCAATGAGAGGAAGCAAAAAACACGTGCAAAGCGTGCAAGAGCCTGGAGACCCAGTCTTCCACTGTCTGTGGCCATTAACTTTCTGAGCTGCTGTGGGCATTACTGGATCTCTTCGGGTCTGTTCTCCACTTGGCACATGCAGGGTTTTTCCCGTTCTGCAAATCTGTGGGGGCCCGCTCTTCTTTTCCAACAACCGATTATGACTTGTGTTGACTCTAAGGCACCCAGTGCTGTATTAATAATGAAACCAAGGAACAAAGAAGTGGTTTCCCAGAGGACTTCCTAGATAAAGAGGGACGAGCTCTGTCCCCCTGAATTCATGTGCTCCTCCTGACCCTTGAAACCAGCCTATAACCTCCCAAAGACATCCCACTGCCATGACAGCCTCAAGCTATCTCACTGCATATTGTTAAGAATTAATACTATTGTACCAATAACTTCTATAATTAAAAGTTGTGACTATTATTTATTGAGTCTGTATTATGTGCTGTGTAGTTTACATGCGCTCCCTCAATTCACCCTCACAACAACATTACCAAGTAGGTAGATATATTGCTATGCTGTTTTACAGATAAAGAAACTGAGGCTCAGAGCAATTAAATAACTTCGTCTCTAGTAATATATCCAGTAAGTGGTAGAGCAAGGAACAGAACCCAGCCCCATTAAGTCCTCAGCACCCAAAGAACCAAGCCTAGGAGAAGTAAATGAGGTTACTTTAACAAACATAGAATTCTGGTGACACACACTATACCAAGGCTGTGTGTGTGGGAAGGAGCAGAGGAGGACCCAGAGGAAGGGAAGCAGCACCCACCTGGGAGCTCTCCAGAGTGCTGAATCGCCTCTGCCCAAGCACTCTGACTCAGAGCACCTACATCTTCTGCAGGGGTGCCTCTGCCTGTCCTAACCCTCACTTCCTGATTTCAGTGCTCACTGGAGCCACGAGCAGAATAGAGCGAATGGAAATGAAGTACGTCTGGGAGAGAAACAGTTAACTTTTAGAAGTACTGAGCTTGAGGGGACAACAGGACATCTCATTGGAACTATCCCACAAGGGATTAGAAATATAGCAATGGGAATAGAGAAAATTCAAAGCAAGAGGTGCAACTTTGAAAGTCACAGAGGAGAGAACTGAAGAAAAGGTATGTTTTTGGAGTGGTTACTGAGAAAGAAAAGCAAGTGGCCAAGGTCAGAGGGCCCTAGCAGTCCCAGACAGTGCGTTCCAGGAAGAAATAACTAAATTCTCCAACCTCAGTATTTCATTGAAAGGTGTTCAGAAAGCACAGAATATTGTTGCCTGTAGCTTTGAACCTATGAAAAAATAACCATCACCACCCCTCAACCTCTCCCCCAAAAGAACAAGAAATGACAGTACTCAAGGGAAAAAAAATAAAAATTAGCTTGCCATAAGGTGGCATGATTCAAGTTAATCAAGGTCATACCCACTCTTACTTGAAGTAAAATGGCTTCTTATAAATTTGAGAAAGATCCTGAGTCTCTCTTTGGCCTTTCAGACCATAGAACCTAAAGGCTTCCATGATGGGATATTTATAAACACATCTCTCCCCCTGCTGGTAAAAGAGATATTAGAAAATTACATTTATTCTCTGGCTCCATCCCTCCCTCTACCCTCCTACACACCTTACATGGGAATAGTTACACTCTTTCACCAAGTTAGCCTTTTATTCAAGTAAACATTATGTGCATCAACTCAATGTCAAGCGCTGGGGATTCAGAGAAGAAGGCACAGTCTCTGTCTTTAGAATGTGAACTTATAAATAAATCACAATGCAAAGAGGCAAACACTCTAGCAGATGAGAGTCAAAGGGCTATGGGAGCATGAAACAAGTATGAGTTCATCTTCTTGAAGGAAAGATATAGTTTGGTAGAAACTTGAAAGACGAGCTGGAATTTGCCAAGCCCAGCAGGCATGAAGGTAGTCGAGGCTGGAGGAGCGCCCGTGTGCAAAGGCAGGGGAGCATGAGGGAACGTGATAAGAAGTCTCTTCAGGGCAGGAAAATCATCTTAGTTATGCCTGTATTCCAGGTGCCTCACCCAGTGTCTGGGAGGGAGCGGCAAGTCACAGATGCTGGAGGAATGAGTGCCATGCAGTTCAGTGTGGAGGGAATAAAGCATGACTGTGGGGTCTTGCAACAGAAAGGGAACTGAATGGAACCAGAACCTATAAGCCTCAAAACAAATCTTGGTGTGAAACTGCTCAGGCATACAGCAGACATGTGTAGGCTTTGGTCATTTATTTCTCCAGTCCAGGCTCTGATAACCACTCTGCAGGTAAACAAGGCAGCTGTGGGAAAGGAAACGTACACCTTCAATGTGGGCCTGTTCAAGAGCAGTGGTCTAGTTCACAGCTAGAACCCACCTTGCTGTTTGGAATTTTGAAAGGAATTATCAGCAAAAACAATGCAAATGTGATGGAAGTGGGGGTGAGAGTGTACAGGCAACCTTAACAAATTTGGGGCTCTCATTTTATTTGTAATGTTTAACTATATTGCCAAGTTCCAAATCTTATTATTATTCACAGCTCAGTGCAGCCAATAGCTGTAGCAAAGCCCACTGCTTCACTAGCTCCTTGAGATGAGGGTTGTTATTCCTCTACTAAGTATTTAAGCAATACCTTTTAATTTACATCATGAACTCAGAACAAACTGATTGATGGTCCAGCTCAGTTGGCAATGACAGCTGGTATTTCCCTGATGACCAGATAATTAGGCAATTGTATTAAGAGCGTGTCACCCTGATCAGCTGACATGGTCTATGAAGACAAAGCCAGCCCACTCACAGCTTTCAGTCAGCTTCCACACAATGCAGGTTTTTAAGCACTCTGGTGTGAGTTTAAACACCTCTGTATTTTCATGGTGTTAATAAATCTGGTGCCTTTCTGGAGCATCCTGAAGAAATTGGGCCAGTGAAATTCGCTTTGGAAAACTCTGTATTCTATTACAAATAACAATTAGTAGAAATACTACAGGATTAAGAATCGGGAGACCAAGATCCTAATCCAAATTAATTAATTCATCCACTCAACAAACATTAATGAGTGCCTATTATTTGCTAGCTATGGCCTGAGTGCTGAGATATAACAATTTGCCGAATATTTACTATGTGACCAGCACAGTTCTAAGTACTTCACATGTATAAAATCACTTAACACTGTTAACAATCCTAGAGGTAAGTAACATTATCATATCCACTTTACAGATGAAGAATTGGATGCACAGAGAAGTAACTGCTTCAATTTTTGACTTCATAAGTGGCAGAGCGAGGGCACAAATCCAGCCAGTCTGGCTCCAGAGATCAATCAGATCAAGCTACAACCTTAGAGAAGCTCAGCGTTCCTTGGAGGGATGTACAGACAGGTGCACTTAATGGCTCTATGACCCAAGGAAAACCTTCTAATCTCTCTGTATTAGTTTCCTATTGCTGCACAAAAGAAATAACACAAACCTAGTGGCTTCAGACGATGCCCATTTATTGGCTCGCAGCTCTTTAGGTCAGCAATCCACCATGGCACGGCTGGGTGTTCTGCCCAGATTATCACAAGGCTGAAATGCAAGTATTGCTAGGGTTGCAAGTCTTATCTGGGCTCAGGGTCATCTTCCAGTTCACCGCGTGGAAGAATTCAACTCTCTGAAGTGATAGGACTGAGGTCCTCATTTTCCTCATAGCTATTGGCCAGGGACCATACCCAGCAACTCGAGACTGCCCACAGTTCTTTGTCATAGTGACCCCTGAGGGAAGTTCACAAAGGTGGACATTTGCTTTCTTCCAGACTAGCCAAAGCACATCTGTCTGACTTCTTCTGCAACCTAGCCAGAGAAAAATACTTTTAAGGGGTTCACCTGATTAGGTCAGGCCCACTCAGGGAAATCTTCCTTTTGCTATCTAATGTAACATAATCACAGGAGTGACAGTTCATCATATCCACAGGTCCCACCCTCACTCAAAGAATGAGGATTATACATGGAGGAAGGTTATTAGGGGTCATCTTAAAATTCTGCCTACCACACTTTCTGAGTTTTCACGTTCCTGGTCTGAGGCTAGATTAGACGATGATGGTAATAATGTACAGTGATTTACAGTTTAATAAAGACCTCTTCACATATATTATGTCACTGGAGCCTTACAATCCAGAGATTCAGGTGCACTGGGAACAACAGTTCGGAAAAAGAATATAAGGGTTAGAGAAGTTAAGAACCATTTGCTTGCCACACTGCCAGAGCATGGGAGAGCAAAGACTAACTCAAGTTGTCCGATTCCACCATCTGAGCTCCTTCCTACAGTCCATGCTGCCATATTGATCACAGAGGATGCATTCTGGTGCCAGTGCCACAAATGAAGTGAAAAGAACATAGACTCTGGAGTCAGACTTGGTTCAAATCCAAGCTTGCCCCTTATTAGCAATAGTGTCTTAGGTACGTCATTTCCCTTGTCTGGGCATCCTATCTTTAAAATGGGAGGATTTGGACCACATGGTCTCCAAGGGCTCTGTTAGCCTCAAATCAGGACAAAACTGCTTCAGATGCACTGTGGAAGATTATTATCTCCATGCTTCCACCCTCTTGGTGGAGGGAGCACTCCATAACCTTCTTCTGGGTATCCCTGTGGTTTGAGGGGAAGATATCCATTTTATTAGATTCCTAAGGCTGCCATAACCAATAATCACAAATTCGGTGACTTAGAACAACAGAAATTTATTTTCTCACAGTTCTGGATGTCAGAAACCTGAAATCACTGCATTGACAGGGCTGGTTCCTACTGAGAGATCTGACAGAGATTCCATTCCATGCCTCTCTCTTGCTTCTGGCGGATGCTAGTAATCCCAGGCATTCCTTGGTTTAATGATGTGAGGAATGACAGGCATCACTCCAGGGGCACCTGGGTGGCTCAGTCGGTCACGCATCCGACTCCAGCTCAGGTCACGATCTCACAGTTCATGAGTTTGAGCCCCATGTCGGGCTCTGTGCTCACAGCTCGGAGCCTGGAGCCTGCTTCTGATTCTGTCTCCCTTTGCTCTGTCTCTCTCCCTCTTTCAAAAATAAATAAAAACATTTAAAGATGTATCACTCCAATCTCAACCCCTCCTGCCTCTGTCTTCACATGGCCTTCACTTCTGTGTGTCTCCGTCTTCTCCTTTTTGTTTCTTGTAAGGTCACTCATCATTGGATTTAGGCCCCACCCTTAATCCAGGATCACCTTGTCTCAAGATCCCTAATTTAATTACATCTGCAAAGACTCTATTTCCAAACAAGGTCCCATTCACAGATATTGGTTAAGATTTAGACATATCTTTTGGCGGGGGGGGGGGGAGGGGGAGTGGGGGGGAACAATTCAACCCACATCACAAATTGATTTACACATACCACCATTGATGGAATATAGGTACTTTCCAATTTTTCCTCATTACAAAGAACACTGCAATAAACATCCTCATTGTATCTCTTTGTATACATGGACAAGAATTTCTCCAGAAGTCGAATTGTTTGGGTCACCGAGTATGCACATTTTCAACACTGTTGGCTACTGCTAAATATTTTTGCCGATCTAATCAATGTGAACTAGTAGCTCATCAGTTTTAATTTGCACACTCATGATAATACCAGGGAGATTGAATTATGTTTTTCAAATGTTTATTGGACATTTGAATTTCCTCTTTGGATAGCTTTTTAAAAAAAATTCTAAATAAGTGATTCTCTATCAAGATCATCCAGGAGCTTTGCAAAAGTACAGAGATGCCAATTTAGTAGAGGTGGGTTGGGACCTAGAAATCTAAATGCTAAAACACTTGCCAGGAGACTGAGGCACAGCCCCAGGAAGGACCACTATATCAAAGGTAGTAATGTCTTGTTGGCACTTGGTTGTTATGCCCTCAGAGTACAGTGAGGGGTGCTATCTCACACAAAACCTTGAAACTGTATTGATGAAGCAGACGCTAATCACTCAGGGGCTCCTTTATGAAGGCCGTCTGAGAAATTTCTCCCAGCCTTCACTGCTAAGGAAAAACTGCACTATCTTATTTTACCTGCTGGCACCCTGACCTAACAGCACCATGACTTAACAACTTGGTATGTTTCAATGTTTCCTTGGTAACCAGAAAGCCCAGAACCAAATCTGTGTCCCATCATAAAAACTGTGCAAGATCTTTAGATCACACATTTCTAGATACTAACTTTTCTCTGATTTCATTTTATTATACCATTTTTATTGTTCCTTTGCCCTGATACTTTTAACTTAAACTTAAAAACAAAAAACTTATAAAAATGTATGTATTTTTGAAAGCCACTTTACATACTTTTGGGGAATAAGATAGGCATACATACGTATTAAAATAAGTTTAAATTTTACCTTGTGAGATATAAGTGATAATATACGATTCATGTTGAGTTAAGGCACTTCTTTCAAAACTGACCTATTTTCAAAATTTATCAATGATAATATCAGTTCTAGTGTTGGTGTTTAACTAGAAAAAAAATATTTCAAAGATGAGCTATTCACAACATATCAGTGAAAATGATTACCGCTAGAAAATGGGTCACATAAATTGGCTAGCTGTAGCCATTCCGGTGCAGAAAAGACAGAAAACACAATACCACTCGTTTCCAGGTGACTGTCACTGAGTTTCTAAATGGTGCAAAAGCAATTGCATTTATATGACTCCTTCTATATTTAGTCTGGTGGCTTTAGAAGTGAAACTAATTTTCAAAAACTTTCACAAACAATTTTTTGAAAGCAGTTTTAACTTCTTGTTTCCTGTGTCCCTTAAAACAACAGAAAAGCATGCTAATGCCTGCTTCCCTGTTACTTTAATTCCTACAGCAAGCTATTCCACAAAGAGCCCACCAATTCACCCGGGTTTTCCCAGGACGGTTCTGGTTTTAAAAGTGAAAGACTAGTGTCCCAGGCAGTTCCCAGGCAAACCCAGATAGTTGGTCGCCCTTGACCCTGGCCCTCGCCCTCGTATTGGGACAGCTTCTATTTGCCAACGTGTGAGAGGAAGGGCCCCGTTAATGGCAAGTCCTTCTTCTATACTTTAAATATGAATGGCAGTCACATGTTTCCAAGTTAGTCCCAACTGGGAAGGAAACAAAATAAAATTCTGAATTTGCTTCACCTGCAGATATCAACCTGGATTTCACAAAAGATGAGAAGAAATCGTCACAAGACAATGTTCCTACTCTCTTTCAAAGAATTCCATAGGGGTGCCTGGGTGGCTCAGTCAGTTAAGCATCTGACTTTGGCTCAGGTCATGATCTCACAGTTCGTGGGTTCAAGCTCCGCGTCAGGCTCTGTGCTGACAGGTCAGAGCCCGGAGCCTGCTTCAGATTCTGTGTGTGTGTGTGTCTCTCTCTGTCCCTCCCCAGCTCACGCTCTGTCTCTCTCTCTCTCTCTCTCAAAACTAAATAAACATTAAAAAAATTTTTTTTAAGAATTCCAGGAAAAGACAGTCTGTAAAGCTACCTTTGAACCCCATTCTACCACCCATGACCTTCTTAAAATATTAAGTTCGGTCTACAATTATATCATTTTCATTCTCAGCATCAAACTGAATAAAGAAAATGTAAAAATACACTATCCACAGGAAGTCAGGTACAATTATTAGAGACTTTGAAGTGGGTCACCAGAACAAAGTTAAAAAACCTGCAGAAGACAGTCTTTGGACTTGGGGAAAGAAAAGTAGACTAAATTCTCAATCTTCAAGAATATTAGAAACTTTGTAGAATAGTGTGTCAAGCAAGCAGCCTTAAAGCCTCAGTTATAATCTATTCCATTCAGCACTAATAATCATAAGTGGGTTCTCCAAAAAGTGTTAAAAAAAGAAACAGGCCCCAAATGGATTTTCAGCCTCTCCAGGAATGTAATCTCTAACCAGTCAATCTGGAATTACCTGATCCATACTAATAAAGTAATCTGCCTGACAGACCCCTGCCTTTCCCCAAAGGAAGGTGACCTTGCCTGAAACAATATACTTTTTGCTAGAAATTTCTTTTTTCTGCCCCCTTCTGCCAAACTTCTCATTTTGTACAGCTCCTTGGGGCTACTTTCTATTTGCTACATGGGATGCTACCCGATTCATGAACTGTTGAATAAAGTCAAAGAGATCTTTGAGTTAACGTAGCTGAAATTTGTTTTCTAACAGAAGGGAAGAACTAACATTTATCAGATGCCTACTGTATGCCAGTTGTTCCAACACTCACTATTTCATTGAACCTCCCAAAACCCCTGTGGATTGATCGTGTTCATCCATTTTTACAGATGAGAAAAACAAAGCTCCCAGATCATTCACGCTACACTGCGCTAGGTGTTGGGCATGCGGTAAAAAACATGAGAGTCATAATAATTAAATAATAAATTATAAACATTATGGTGTTGCAGGATTTTTTTTTTTTAACCTCAATACCCGGGATGCGTTGTTCACTGCTTCTGAGAATAAAGAGATGGACGCAAATAAAATAAGCAGCAGGTAAAAGTTCATTAGAGTAGGAGATTACAAAGTAAGAATAGGGGCACCTGGGTGGCTCAGTCGGTTAAGCGTCCGACTTCGGCTCAGGTCATGATCTGGCTGTTCGTGAGTTCGAGACCCATGTTGGACTCTGTGCTGACAGTTCAGAGCCTGGAGCCTGCTTTGGATCCTGTGTCTCCCGCTCTCTCTCTGCCCCTCCCCTGCTTGTTCTCCCTCTCAAAAATGAATAAACAGTTAAAAAAATTTTTTTAAAGTAAGAAGAGTTTAAATGCTCTCTTTGTTTTGGTTTGGTTTTTTTAATTTTTATTTATTTATTTTTGAATGCTCTCTGCATAGAGGGGGCATTCGAAAGTGAATACTCCTGACTACAGGCGAGGGTCTTTGTTTTATAAGGTTCTGGTCGCACCTCCTCCCTGCCCCCCCCCCCCCCCCCCCCCCCGACCCCTCACCCTTGTCCTTCTCAAGTAAAACCAACCCTTACTGGATAACTCTAGGTGCTGAGTTGTCCATTCCTGATTGGCTTAATTCCATTGTGTGAGGAGTCAGATTATGGTCCTACTGTCCCTTGTATAACATAGGTTTTATGGTTTACTTATTTTATTTTATTTTTTTTTCAACGTTTATTTATTTTTGGGACAGAGAGAGACAGAGCATGAACGGGGGAGGGGCAGAGAGAGAGGGGGACACAGAATCGGAAACAGGCTCCAGGCTCTGAGCCATCAGCCCAGAGCCTGACGCGGGGCTCGAACTCACAGACCGCGAGATCGTGACCTGGCTGAAGTCGGACGCTTAACCGACTGCGCCACCCAGGCGCCCCTGGTTTACTTATTTTAATTAGGTATTTTGATTGTCAAATTCCTGAAGGGAACCTGAGGGGGACTAGGTGGTAGCTGTTACATCCTTAAAGAGGAACCTTAAGCCTCAGAGAGTTTGCTTCGGTCAGATGATCCCAGCATTGTTTTAAAATATGTGATTTTCCCCACCTGGGGACCTCAGGTCCTAACCTTTCCCTCTCTGCCTATTTTATCCTCTCTTTCTCTATCATAATAGTCCTAAATAATAAACCCAAGAGTCATGGTTCCTGCTTCCACAGGGCTTAGAGTTCAGTGGGGAATGAGAGACACTCAAAAGTTCTTACAAAAATAATGAATGACCCGGCTTGGGGTGGAGGGTGGGGGGGTGGGTGGGTGCTCAGGGAATGAGCTCCTGAGAGCTGAAGAAAAAGACAAAGGAGGTCCGAAGAAGGAGAGAAAGGAAAACAATTTCTTGTTTCCAGGCAGAGAAAATGGCGGCAGCAGAGTTCTCAAGATGAGAACGTTAGGTTTCATACCCGAAATAACACAACTTATAAGCGGTCACATTGTGTTTTTTGAATCCTGTGCTTTCTGGCTCCAGAATTCATGTTCTCTCCGCTGCAATGCAATGGGACCAGCTGTGCTTCAAATCTACAGAGGACAGTTCACAAAGGGGATTAGTCCCCTGATTCCCAGTGAGGATACTCAGTGTTTCCCGGGCTAGTCTGATCATAAGAATTGCCTAAGGGGAGCTTGTTAAAAAATAATAATAATAGAGATTCCCCAGGTCCCACCCCTACTGGGAAATCAAACTTTAACAAATGTTCCAGGTGATTGTTATGATCAGACAAGTCTGGGACACGCTGAGTTAAGGCTTCAGAAAACCTAAAACCCAGCACACTAGAAGCTTATTTCACTGCCACCTCCTGGACACTTTTAAGAACTGGGTGGAGCTCCTTGAAGTACTTTAGCCTTCCAAGAAGGAAAGGAAGGGGGATTTAAAAAAAAAAAAAAAAAGAAAGAAAGAAAGAAAACTCTCTAGAGATCAACCAACCAGCCAGTCAAATAAAAATGCATCCCCCTCCCCCTTCTTCCAGCTTTCCTGTGGATTTTTACCGTCTCTCATTCCGGATTAAGTAATGCCTTCTCAGTATGGATTATGTGACTGCGGTCAAAACAAAACCCATTCCCACACCAGAAGGCTCAGTAACATGCTACTGATTTGGAGTCATCACTAATTAAGGAGTTGAGTAGAGTCACTGAAGCGGCAAGATAATAAGAAACTATAATCCTTGGCTCTCATCTGGGAGAGGTTGTGGATTTAGAATCCAAATGCTGAGGTTCAAATCCCAGACCTACCACTTACTAGATGAAACATGAACAAGTTAATGAACCTCTCTGAGCCTCATTTTCCCCAACTACAAGGTTGGTAGTAATACCGTCTCCACACAGTTATTTCTGAGGAATATGTGAGATCATGGAGGTGGTAGCCTGACCTGACACTACCGGGCCCTTAACAAATGCTTGTTAATAAATAATAAAACAGGAGTGAATTTATAGCCCAACAAGAGAACTGTGCTAATATGGAAATGAGTTAATTGTGACGTATTAAATTAATAAAAAAGAGATTTGCAGGCACAAAGCACTGATTGTAAGGTTTGTTCTGAAAAAACAGGCCCTTCCTAGGATACAGTGGATTGAATTATAATGTGGTTGTTTGGATATGATGTTTTAAAGTGTGGGGGTGAGAGGGAGCTTTAATGTGCTAATTTTTGTTCATGGGCAACAGATTTCCTGCAAGCTGGGAAGAATTGAATGCGGGTTTCAGAAAAGAGAGCAGACTTCGAGCTGAAGAGATACCAGCCCAGAGGCTGGAGAAATGGGGAAGCAGTGTGTGGGGCAGGGGGAGTCATTAGTCATAATGATGCCCTACCACTTGGAAAGTGCTTTTTTGTTTGTTTACTTATTTATTTTGAGAGAGAGAGTGTGAGCAGGGGAGGGGCAGAGAGAGAGGGAGAGAGAGAGAGAACCCCACCAAGCAGTCTCTGTGCTAACAGCATGTGGGGCCCAAATCCACAAACCGTGAGATCATGACCTGAGCCCAAATCAAGAGTCCAACGCTTAACCGGCTGAGCCACCCAGGCGCCCCAGAAAGTGCTTTAAATGACTTCTTTGTTAAGAGACAGAAAACACAGGAGAAGAACTTTGATAAAGGGTCTGGGGAGAACACCAGGGAAGGACATGGAGTCAGAGTCCAGGGTCATAGAGAGAGCAATCTTGCCTTAGAGCTGAGGGGCAGAGCAGAGCCGACAGTGTAGACTGGACTAGTCATCTGTGAGTTGCTGGATTAATGACTTACACACTAAGCATGCCAGACACTGAGCTTGGAACCATAACGGACCCTCTTTCTCTACTAAGCTCAGGAAGGCCACAAAACCGTCAAGAGGCACTGCTAATCATCAGATGTTTGTGCAATAGGTAAAACTTATTGAACATTCAGAATAGTTCTACAGATTCCTCTAAAAAAGAACAAGAGAAGCCCAGAAAATGGTATAGTCATCCAGACTTGAGTTCAAATCTTGATTCTGTATGACCTTGGGCAAATCACTTAACTTCTGCGAACTCACACCTTTCTTTCTCTAGAAATCAGGGATAATATTTTTCACCTCAAAGGTTTACAAAGATCAAATGAGATAATCTATGAAAAATACCTAACACAGACAAAGCACTCAACAGTGTTTGCTTCTCTGCCACTCAAAACCAACCAAACAAAAGGACTTTGTTTCTAATATAGTCAATCCAACTTCTTTGATGAGTAAGGGATTCAGAAAGTCGGTTGACAACTTGTTTATGTGGGAAAATAAACTCTCAAGCTAAAAGCCGATTTGCATTGGTTTATAAATCTGTCAAATATCCCTGCTGGGGAATCTGGAATCCAAGGCATCATGGGAAGAGGAAACAAGGGCCTGTATTCGTAAAGACTTTAAAAATAAAGAAACGACGTACTTTATCTCTCACTTTCTCATGACAAGCCAAGTGACTAGTTCCTACCCCTTTCTCTCCACAATACTTACCACAGTGAAAACAGCCCACATTTTAATGAATGCTAGCTTTATTTTGTCCTACACATATTCTCACGCAAGTGCACAAAGACATATGTACGAGGGTACGGTGGTTGCAGCTTTCTAGAGTGGCACCACCCTGTAGGTTTGACTCACATGCGTGTCACGGGGCACCAGTTAAATAAGGGAAGGGACACCCGTGCTATGGGATGTTGTGCAGCCATAATGAAAAGGATGCAGTAAATCAATTCATGCCAACGTGAAATACTAGCAAAGTTATATTGTTAAATTAAATAAAAGGTTCAGGATACAGCACATGTATTATATGAAGGCATTAGGTAAGGAAAAAGGGCCATTTATAAGCGGATGTTTGCCCACGCAGATCTCTAGAAACGTTCCAAGTAACTGCTCCTGGTGGTTACCTTTGAGGAAGGGAACTAAGGGTGGGATGAGAGACATATTTTTTTCAGAGTTTAGACATTTATACTATGTTGATTTTTTTTTTACCCCGTGCATGTTATTAATTTTTTAGTCAGTAAAATTGAGATACATGGTAACAATAAAGACACTAATGACTGCAGAAATGTTGGATTACTCACCACTGGGGCCTGCCATTCTCTCTCAACCATCCTCTCAAGCAGGGGTTACTATCCTCATTACACAGCTGAGGAAACTGAGGCTCAAAGTCTGAACAAGTTCAACAAACTCCTCCAAGTCCACACAGCTAGCAAGCAGCAGCGGCTGGATTTGAACCCAGGTTTGACAGACTCCAAATCCTTTTTCTGTACCGCATTGTGGCAGAGACTGCGGGCTGCTCACCGAAATGCATTTCCTCTCTTTTCTGGACACAACACCAGTCTACATTTCCCAGTTTCCCTTGCAGTGACAAAGCCTCTCGGTGACCAAACTTTAGTCAGGCTCCTCTAAACACTCTTCTCAACTAGGCCTCCACCTTTGGGCCCTCCGTGTCAGTCTCGGCGTGGCCTGGTCTCAGCAAGAATCCTTCACCCTTAATATCTGATCCCTATCCTCAGCATCTAACCACATTCCTCATTTTCCACCTGTGGTATCTGATCCCCGGGCAGCTTCAGCAAGAATCCTGTCAAACTGGTTTAGCCAGCAGCCCCCTTGCCCCAGATGTTTCTTAGTCATCTGGTTCACCCCTACCCCCATGCTTGGTTACGAATCCCCACTTGTCCTAGTGGTACACAGAATGTGGCCCAGGCTTCTCTGCCTCTATTGCAAAGGTTCCTAAATAAAATCTGTTCTTACCACTACTCTCCAGCTCTGGTTTCCTTTAATGACAGTTAAGTGTGAGTCACTGAGCACCTACTAGGAATCAGGCCTAGTGATACAGTCCCCACCTGTGCAGTAGGGAGACTTCTCAGGTATTTGAGCCCTCTCTCCTCAGTCAGGTCAGAGACCCTTCCAAGTGAAGGAAGGATGGCAAGCTTTCGTTTGTGTCCCCTGCTCGAGCCCGCTAGGATGGTCAGGACAGAAAACAGGTCAGGGTGGGGCTGGGGGCGGAGGAAGGGCAGGCGGAGGGGGTGGTCACTCTCCCAAGTGAAGGTAGGTGAGAGCCCACTGCTGGATGGCCCCAGAGAAGACCCAACAGTGTCACCCCCAGACGAAAGCATCCTTTCCTAGCAAGAGACAGGAGGACAGAAAGAGGAGGGCTAGAGGGCGGGACTCAGTCCCTCACTCATGTGTGTCTCTGTCCCTCTGCCACCACTGAGGCCGGTGCTGGCACACATTCTCATGTTCTTCCGGGTCACAGTCCCTCCCTGGACACCCGCTGTAGGCCAAGCCCTACAGAACCCCTCCCCCACATGTTTGTATGCAAACATACATACACACACACCCCACAATCTCTGTCCTCAAAGTGTCCATAAACAAATCATTATCCCCTGTGAAAAGCAACACATCCAGAGGAACATACCAAGTGCTAAGAGGACACAGAGGAAGAAGCAGCTGCTTCTGCAGGGTGGTGGGGCTCATGACCGAGCTCACAAATGGCTGGATAATGAAGTGGGGCTCCAAGTTCAGCGGGCAGGGAGTGGGGGGAACGAAAGCCACTCTAGCCTGAGAGGTCAGTGGGAGCGAAGGTGGAGGCACCTGCCTAACCTGAGCTATTAGGGTAGAACACAGCTGGCGTGGGAGAGTGGGTTAGCCTGGCAGGGGCGAGTCTAATCGGCTAGCAGGGGTAGATCTTAAGGGCCTTAGACGCTTTGCCAGGATGTGAGTAGGGCCTGAATGGAAGAACATCCACCCCACAGCCGGTCACCCCACCAGAGGGACCTCATCCCTTTGGCTCTTGCAGGTGAAGCTGTCTTCCAAAATGTCCTTTTACGTGCACCACCCAAGGCGGACTCACAACCAATTCACCATCAGCTTGCTCGGTAGTAACCAGCAAAGATCTCAGGATGGAGTCAAAACTGTCTTCAAGGAGAGCCAGACAGGTGTCTGTGGGGGCAGAGGAGAGAAGACAGGACAGACACGAGGGAAAGTAGCGAGAGGCGGGGGGAAAGGCGGCAGCACCCTGCACAGGGCAGGAAGGACTTGCCTGCCTCATCCAGCGGCGTGTGCGCACGGAGCCACAGACAAGCTCCCACCTTTGGGGGGTGCAGTCGAAACCAGCGCAGGTGGCTGATCTCCGCACCGCTCACCCTTTGCACAAAAACAAATCACTGCTTGTCTTGTGCAGAGAAAAGACTGCACAGGGGAGACAGCTCAGGGCAATGAAAGGAACAGGCAGCATGACGTCAGGGTTGAGATTCTGGTTCCGCCTCTAAGTGGCGGTGTCCATACAGTCCGTTTGACCACATGACAGCACCGTCTCTACTTGTCAATCTTCCCAGTGCTAAAGCTCCTCACCGGTGTCTGGCCCAGAGGGGACCCTGGATGACAGTTTCTTTTCCCCTCAGGGGGAGGGCCATGCATGTGAATAGCCTCTTTATTCTTTTATTTCCACATAGTCTGAATTTGATTTAACGCTGTGTCTTCCTCCGCAATGAGGTTGAAATATATCACTGGTTACTTAATGGCCCTTCAAGCACTGATGCCTTTATTAAATAGCAGCATGATACTCATGTGATGAGCGTGCCAGGGACCCACAAATCTCTCCCCACTGCTTTGGTGAAGACAGCTTTCAGATGCCCCCTGGGCAGCCATCTCCTTCTGCCTGGAAGTAGACTCACGGAATGGGGCACCAATGCCTGGAGGACTCCAGGCTGGAAGCCCGAGGCCCCTCCCTCATCAGAAGGAAGACAGTGGTCCCTGGAGAGAAGAGACACCAGGGAGCCAGTTCTCCCCCAGCACTGCACCCACCCCACCATGGGACAGATGGAGAGTGCACTTGACTTGGCATTGACAAAGACCTGGGTTTGAGTCCTTTGGCCAGCCCAGCCTCAGTTACCTCATTCTGTAAAGTGGAGCTAAGGTACTTGCCTCAGAGAGTTGCTAGGCAGCTCCATAAAGTGACAGCAGTAATTCTGCCATCATTCAGCAAGGAGAACTTGTGATCCTACCCTGCCGGTTTCTCAGTCCAAAGTACCATCTCAGGGCTTACTATACCCCAGCCACCTGCCGCATGCCGGAACCTGACCGGGAAGCCACTCTCCCTGCCCTCAAGGAGGCTTTCCCTAATTCCAGTTCACGCCCCAAGCTCTCAATACACCTTACATACCACAGCCAGAGGGGTCTTTCCAACATACACAGGTGATTTCTGTCACACATACACCATACACACACACACACACACACACACACACACAATTTACAACCTTCCAGTGGCTCCCAGAGCTCTCAGTTTCCAGTTCAGACCTTTATTCCCTGGCCTCCGCCCACCTCGCAGGTGGCATCACCCATCACTGTCCCTTTCTCCAATTCTGTGTTCCAGCTGCACACCATACAATGTTTGCAGTCCCCCAAGCTCCCTGTGCTCCAGCTTGCCGCCCTGTTGCCGTGCTGGCTGAGCCCTGAGTGCTTGTCCAGCCTCCATCTCCAGAACCCTTCTTTTCAGACTCAGCTCAGAGGCCCCCGCCATAGGAGGCTTCACTGAGCCCTGAATCTGAGTCAGCTGCCCCCGACCCTAACCACTGCTCTTCTTCCACTGAGTTGTAATAACTAGAGAGTGAGCTCTCTGAGGGGAGGGACCCACAGTGGGGTCCTTTCTTTGTTTGCCTAGTGCCCCATGGAGCCCCTGGTGCCAAATGTTTGAGGAATGAATGAAAAAATTATTTCAGCCACTGTCTATGAAAAGCCTATTCTATAGTGTGCCAGACATTGTGCACTGGAGCGTGACAATCTGATCGTAAATGATAATAAACAAGACACATGCGGCCCTTGCACTAGTTGAACTTAAAATCTGGTGGGGAAAAAAAGAAGATCAAACAAGCCATAACAATTACGCTGATTTGGGCTATAATAGAAGGCACCTGAAGACAGAGGAAGATGTAGGCAGGAGGAAAGCTCTCAACACGGTCTATCAAAAATAGCATCACCTCACCAATCTGGAATGCAGCTATCTCACTCATCCAGAAAGTAGTAGAAACCCAAAAAGAAAGATGAGAGGCTACTTAACAACCAAAATGTGTCAAAAAGACTCCGAATCTTACTTACCTGAGTGCCTCTGACACCGCAAGCCTTTGCCAAAACCCCAGGTTGACCTCATTTTCCTTCCCTCTGCCTCCACCACCCTTTGTACGTACTTCTAATAGAACTCTTAGCGTCTCCCATTAAACTCATCGGCTATGTCTGCTCCCCACACACTGGGGTCTCCAAGGCCACCACGTATGGGGTGCCATGATGCTCGTCACACGCAGGCATCTTTCATATTTTGAACACTTTCCATATGTTTGTAATTCATGTGTTTATATTTTTTATTCTATTACAAATGGGTTATTCATAAAATATTATTATATAATATTTACATATTATCATAGTAAAAGTACTTGCTGATTTAAACTGGGAATTCAAAAATATTCTGGTTCAGGGGCACCTGGGTGGCTCAGTCAGTTAAGCATCTGACTCTTGATTTCGGCTCAGGTCATGATCGCATCTTTGTGAGATTGAGCCCCGCGTCGGGCTCCATGCTGAGCACAGAGATTCTCTCTCTCTCTCCCTCAAAAATAAATAAGTAGACATTTTTTAAAAAGTTTCTGGTTCAGTAAACAAACATCAGATGATTCTATTTGGGCAATTTTATATTTATGAAAGAATTCTCTGGCATATGGTACTTAAGTGTCTTGTTTTAACAAGAAAATATGTATTGTTCCCCTTTGACAAATTGGATTATTGAAAGACTGTTGATCGAATAATATCTATTAGACCATGTTTCTAAATCAGATCTGTTAATATGTCTGATGTATACTTGGTGAGTACTTTTCATTTTTTTTGGAAAAAACTCATCTTTGGTATTAATGCACTGGTTAAATCATATTGCAGTTCAATTAGCAAATGTTTGTCTACTGTGTCAAAATATTTCTGAATTTCAAGGTTAAATCAACGAGTATTTCATTATAATGCTGTATAAATATTACTTAATAAGTAATATTCATTTATCATTAATAATCCATTTGCTGTAACAAATTCATCATTGAGATGTAAATGATACATTGGCTAATTTAATATTTTTTTCTTTGAGGAGCGGGCATCTTGTTCTAATTCACACAAAAGAATGTATGGACCAGTAGTAGTCCTGGTTCAAGGGCAGGAGTGGGTCTGACTGAGTCTTTATTGCCAGGGCTTGAGGCACAGTAGACATTCAACATATATTTGTTGAATGAATAATGGAGAACTTCAAGGCCTCAGGATTTAAAATTATATATGTATGCTTTATTTCACTGTACTTGCTAGAAATGCTTCTGCACATTCTAATGGGATAGTATTGTATAAACTCTTGAACAACCCTCCTTAGTGACCAGCTAAAGCTTGTTAAACTGTGACCCAGCAGGGACCATCCTCCCTCTCCCTTTGTTCCCTAGACACAGGGTACTTTTTCTGGGAAGTCTTAAGAGTCAGACAGAAGTTTTCACAGCTATCACATACCATTAAAGGAACATCTTTGCAACCTGCCTAGAGAGTCATGAAGTTTAGTAATTACTGAGAAAATGTCATAAATCCAGTAAGACGGTAAGGCTTTGTGTAAGTAGTTTCAAACAGAGCCCGAGACTCCTTAAGAAAGGAACAAGTGCATAGGCTAAAGAAAGCTATGTTATCATGGAAAGTAAACCCAGCCAAAACCAAAGCCTTGCAGGGGCTTACAAACAGCTGTTTCTCTATTTCTGGTTTGAGCTTTGCAATGCCAGAGACAGGATGAGTTCACTGCCTGGAATGCCTTTATGTCATTTCCCTTTAAAGAAAATAGTAACTTTGAAGGTAGTCCAAAAACACAGCACTAGAACCATTACTGATTATACAGTTCAATTCAATTAGCATTTGCTGAATGCCTCCTCTTGTGCCAGGCACTGAAGAACAAAACAAGCAATAAGACAAGCTCCCCGGTACTGGATATCCTCCAGTCTAGGGGAAGAGACAGACCACCTCAATTAACAACCTTGGCCACTCAGCCCCATCCTGTCCCAGGTAGCACCGTCTCTCCAGAGGTATATGGCAGTGTCCTAACTTGCCTCCATTCTGAAGTCCTGACCCATTCTCCAGAGTGATGAAGGCAAGTTTATCATCTTGGTCTGGCCCCTGACTGCCTACTGGCAAGACAAGCATCAGATCAGAAGCTCCTATAATCAAGCCAGGCCCTCTGTGAGGCCACATCCTCAGTGGGTGAACCAGGAGAAAACCTGCCTTTTCTTAGTGTTGGCTCAGGGAAGGGAAAGAGCCTCCCCCTGGAATGCCTACCATAACACATGCAAGTCTGGAGTCAGAATTCACACTATGCCTATAACCTTCAAAGCCTCAGACCAAAAGTTTGGTTTTCAGTGTCCTAGCTTGGTAGAGCCCTCTGAGCCACTGGCACAAGAAGAAAATCCTCACTTTCAACTAGGTCTCAGAGAATTATCAGAGATTAAAGTTCCAAGGAACATGAGCTCACTATTAAAGAAAGGTCTAGAGACATCTGGGTGGCTCAGTCAGTTAAGCATCCAACTCTTGACTTTTGGCTCAGGTCATGATCTCATGGCTCATGGGTTCGAGCCCCACGTTGGGCTCTGTACTGACAGTGCACAGCCTGCTTGGGATTCTCTGTCTCCCTCACTCTCTCCCCTTCCCCTGCTCAGGCTCTATCTCTCTCAAAAAAAAAAAAAAAAAAAAAGTCTAGAAACATCTGAATCACAATCCCGGGAAGAGAGAAGTAAAACAATGGGTGAGAGACAATATTGAAAGAGAAAACAGATGAGAATTTTCCAGAATTAATAAAAGATAGCAAACCTCAGAGACAAGAGTCCCAACAAATCTCAAGCAGAAAAAGAAATCCTCACCCAGAAAGTCATAATGACACAGAAGATATCTAAGACAAAGAGACGATTTCAAAAGCAGCCAGAAGGAAAAAGACACTTTACCAGCAAAAGAAAAACATCGACTGGGAACTGACCTCTCAATAGCAAAAATAGAAGTGAGTAAAAAGAGGCATTTCCTCAAAGTGCTGAGATCATATAACTATCAACTCAGCACCATATGTGCAGCGACACTATCTTCAAGAATGAAGGCCAAAAAAAGGTAACTTTGGACAAATAAAAACTGATAGAGGGCACAGGGGTGGCTCAGTCGGTTAAGCATCCAACTTTTGATTTTAGCTCTGGTCATGACCTCACGGTTCATGAGTTTGGCCATGTCAGGCTCTGTGCTAGGCATGAAGGCTGCTTGGAATTCTCTCTCTCCCTCTCTGTGCCCCTACAGAGAGGGGCTTGCTCACACGTTCGCTCTCGCTCTCTCTTTCTCTCTCTCTTAAAAAAAAAAAAAAAACTGATAAAACCTATTACAAATAGCCCCTCACTAAAAGAACAGCTAAAACATTACTTCCAGGAGAAAGAAAATGATCCCAGAAGGAAGGTCTGAGTTGTAAAATGGAATAAGAAACAAAGCAAAAGGTAAACATGTGGGCAAATCTAAAAGACACCAAGGCTTTGTAAAATAATAATGATAATAATAATAATAATGTAATAATAATGTCTAATTTGTAAAGTTCAAAAAAAGGATAAAGCAAGAGAGAACTAAAATATTGGGCAACAAAAGCATAGAAGTCAGGAGGTATCCTAAGATCCTTGTGTTATTAAGAGGAAATATGAAATATCCTAAGATCCTTGTGTTGTTAAGAGGAAAATAAAGATACTAACATTAAACTTTGTGCTATTATATACATATTAACTTTTTGAGAGTAACTACTAGAAGAATAAAAATAGGATGTATAACTTCCAGACTAGTACAGGGAGAAATGAGAAAAGGAAAAATCAATTTAAAAATATATGAAATCCATAATCATAGAGGGAAACATTAACATAACTCTTCAAGTAATAAATGGTCAGACAAAAATATTAAGGCTATAAAATTTGTATAATGCAATTCACAAGCTAATATAATATGTATATGTAAAATGTTGCATTCAATAACTAGAGAATATGCTTTTTTTTAAGTAGGCTCCATGCCCAGCATTGGGCCCAAGGTGGGGCTTGAACACTTGACTCTGAAATCAAGACCTGAGTGAGATCAAAAGTTGGATGCTTAACCAACTGAGCCACCAAGGTGCTCCCACATTATTTTCAAAAGCAAATAGAACATGACCATATAATAGGCTATAAAACAAAAAACTGGAAAACAGAAAAAAGTAAGGAGACAATCACATAATGTGTGGTCTCTGAGACTGGCTTCCTTCATATAAGATGTTTTCAAGACTCATCCATGTTGTAGCATGAAATCAGTACATTTCTTTTTATGGCCGAACAATATTCCACTGTATGGCTATACCACATTTTGTTTATCTATCAGCTAATGGACATTTGGTTGTTTCTACTTCTTGCCTATTGTGAGTAACACTACTATGAACATTAGCATACATGTGTTTTAGTGAATGTATGTGTTCATTTTTCTCGAGCAAGAGGAAGGGAGGAAAGAAAGAATGTCCTTTAACCACAACACTATTAAGATAGAAGTTAATAATAATAAGATAAGCAGAAATAATCTTATATGTTTAGAAATTTTTTAAAAACCACAAAGCTAAATAACTCATGGGCCAAAGAAAAAATCTTCATGAAAATATAAAACACACAGAACTAAAAGGTGATTTCTAAAATGCTACATAGCAAAGCTGTGGGTACAGCTAAAGCAATAATGAGAAGCAAGTTTGTAGCCTTTTTTGTTTTTTTGTTTTTTTGTAAACTCTATATCCAATGTGGGGCTCAAACTCACAACCCAGAGATCAAGAGTCACATGCTCTACTGACTAAGCCAACTCTGTAGTCTTGAATGTTTTATTAGAAAAGATGATAGGATAAGCATCCAACTTAATGTCAGAAATAGAACAACATAAGCCTCAAAAAGTATAGGAAAAGGAATCATAGAGAGCAGAAGGCCATGAAATAGAAAACAAAGATACAATGGAGATGATCAATAAACCAAACGTTGCTTCTTTGGAAAAACTAATCAAATTGAGATCTGTACAAAATACAAGTGACTAAGCAAGGCTACTTAGCCTAGACTGGGGTGTGTGGGAATTGGGGGGGTCAGGGAAGACTTATGGAAAAGAAGAGTCATCAGCTGATCCTTGAAGAGTACATAAGAAAGGAAGAAAGGAAGGGAATATTCTAAGGAAGAGGGAAAACATGAACAAAGGTGACATAGGAATGGCACAGCACGAAGGCTCAAGAGAACCACATGCAGTGCAGCATCAGTAGTGGATTAAGTTCAGGGCACGGAATATGTGAAGTAAGCCTAGAGAAGCTCGGGGCCCAGATATTAACAAAACATATTCAACTGAGTCTTTACAATATACCCAGGATCATAGGCTAAATACATGATTATATCTTTTTATGCTGGCAACAAAAACTCCATGGGGTATGAATGTATTGTGCCCATCTATAAATAAAGAAACTGAGGTTCAGGGCAAAATTTTCCCACTGTCACATAGTGAGTTATTTCAAACCCATATCTGTGTGGTTCCAAAGTCCAGGCTACACTGCATCTCAAGTCATGGAAGTCTTCATAGGGAGCCTTTATAAGGAGACTGAACTTCATTCTTGAGGCAAATATTCAAATTTACCCCACAAAAAACCAAAACTCATCCTTACAGTGAAAGTTTGGAATGGCATTACAGCTGCCGTTACTCTATGCCACCAGGACAAAGAGTCCATTTCACACAGGTGTCCAGTAACAGGCAACATTACAATGCAGAGTGAGCAACAGGGGGCACTGGGCTGATTTGAGGTCCTGGAACATATTTATAATTACTACCTGGGAGGCAAGTACTGTTCAATGATGAGAACTGGATAGGCATATGGCATTTTTTCAACATCTTTATTGAAATATAATTCACATATTACACAATTCACCCATTTAAAGTGTACAATTCAACAGTTTTTAGTATAGTCATGGAGTTGCGTGACCATCACCACAACCGATATTAAGACATTTTCATCACCCCAAAGAGAAATCCTGTACTAGCAGTCACTCCCAACTTCCCACCAAAAGGCTCCCCAGTCCCTAGGCAACCACTAAACTATTTTCTCCATGTAGATTTCTCTATACTGAACATTTCATATGAACGGAATCACATAATGTGTGGTCTCTGGGACTGGCTTCCTTCATATAAGATGTTTTCAAGACTCATCCATGTTGTAGCATGAAATCAGTACATTTCTTTTTATGGCCGAATAATATTCCACCGTATGGCTATACCACATTTTGTTTATCCATCAACTAATGGACATTTGGTTGTTTCTACTTCTTACCTATTGTGAATGACACTACTATGAACATTAGCATACATGTGATTTAGTGAACATATGTGTTCATTTTTCTCGGGTATATACTTAAGAATAAACTGCTGTGATGTAGTAATTCCATGTTTAACATTTTGAGGACCTGCCAAACCAGTTTCCAAATGGCTGCACCATTTTACATTCCCAGCAAGAGCGAGGGCTCTAATTTCTCCACCTCCTCGCCAACACTTATGATTTGCTGTTTTAGACATCCTAGTGGGTCCAAGATGGTTTCATCGTGGTTTTGATTTTCATTTCCCTAATGGCTAATGACGGCATGTGACATTTTAATACAGCCCTTAATGTGTCCTTTTCTTTTTTAATACCAAAAATATTTTGACAAAACCTAAAAAATAAAGAAATAACCTATTGGAATTTTCAGGAGTTTCATTACCCAACTCTACATGGAATGCTTAATTAAGCCTTACCCCGTGGGAAGAAGATCCAGTAATGGAGTAAAGAGTTAGACGTGGGGAGATGGTCAAGGGTAGACAGAAGGTCAGGCATGTCTACTCAATACGTTATTTGAAAATTTAAAAGTGGCAGGCACCTGGATGGCTTAGTCACCTGAGTGTCCAACTTTGGCTCAGGTCATGATCTCACAGTTCAAGAGTTCGAGCCCCGCATCAGCCTCACTGCTGTCAGCCTCTCAGGGCAGAGTCTGCTTGGGATCCTTTATCTTTCTCTCTCTGCCCCTCCCCAACTTGTGCTCTCCCAAAAATAAATAAATATTTAAAAACAGAAAATTTTAGAGTGGCTTTACATTTTTATGTGACTATTTCAATTTAGATGTAATGACTACACAAAAATAGCCATATCAAAATGCCCTGCTTTCAACTAGGACTGAACTAGAACTAGAAGTAGTGAAGACAGGGGAAAGATTCATCTGGTTCACTCTCTTCCCCAATATTTGTCATTACATCCTCCAAAAGTAAGTACTTGTAAGAACTCTTATATGCTGCTGTGAAAAAACTGCTACAATTCTTGGAAAGCAGTTTAGCAATACATTCCAGAAGCCTGAAAATACACATGCCCTTTAACCCAAATGTTTTATTTCTGCAAAGTTTATTTTAAGAAAATAATATAAAATGTGGAGGGAAAGAACTCCAGGAAATTTTTTCACAGAGGAATCAATCTAAACATTGAATAACATGAAAATAAATAAATAAATAAATAAATAAATAGGTTTCCTGAATGAGATTGTTTTTTTGACAATTAAGATGACATTTCTGAAAAGTCTGTATAGCACAGGAAAACATCTAAATTATAACCTGGGCATTAATAAACAAATAAATAACAAAATAAAATTATATCAGCTTTGTAAAACACTGACATTAATCATTATCAGCTGAAGTATTTTGCGTGTGTGTGTGGTTTGTTTGTTTGTTTGTTTTTAGAGAGAGAACGAGAGTGCAAGCAGGGGAGAGGGGCAGAGGGAGAGACAGAGAGAATCTTAAGCAGACTCCACACACAGCACAGAGCCCAATGAGGAGCTTGATCCCACAACCCTGGAATCATGACGTGAGCTGGAATCAAGATTTGGATGCTCAACTGACTGAGCCACCCAGGCGCCCCACATCAGCTAAATTTGTGCTGAAGAGATGCTGGAATGAAATGCTTCAAAACAAAAATAGTCATTGCATCTCCATGGTTGATTATAAACTTTTTCTATTTTTTTCCAAAATTTTAATGTTTTTGTTTCAATATATGAAGTTTATTGTCAAATTGGTTTCCATACAACACCCAGTGCTCATCCCAAAAGGTGCCCTCCTCAATACCCATCACCCACCCTCCCCTCCCTCCCACCCCCCATCAACCCTCAGTTTGGTCTCAGTTTTTAAGAGTCTCTCATGCTTTGGCTCTCTTCCACTCTAACCTCTTTTTTTTTTTTTTTCCTTCCCCTCTCCCATGGGTTTCTGTTAAGTTTCTCAGGATCCACATAAGAGTGAAACCATATGGTATCTGTCTTTCTCTGTATGGCTTATTTCACTTAGCATCACACTCTCCAGTTCCATCCATGTTGCTACAAAGGGCCATATTTCATTCTTTCTCATTGCCACATAGTACTCCATTGTGTATATAAACCACAATTTTTTTTATCCATTCATCAGTTGATGGACATTTAGGCTCTTTCCATAATTGGGCTATTGTTGAGAGTGCTGCTATAAACATTGGGGTACAAGTGCCCCTATGCATTAGTACTCCTGTATCCCTTGGGTAAATTCCTAGCAGTGCTATTGCTGGGTCATAGGGTAGGTCTATTTTTAATTTTCTGAGGAACCTCCACACTGTTTTCCAGAGTGGCTGCACCAATTTGCATTCCCACCAACAGTGCAAGAGGGTTCCCGTTTCTCCACATCCTCTCCAGCATCTATAGTCTCCTGATTTGTTCATTTTGGCCACTCTGACTGGCATGAGGTGATATCTGAGTGTGGTTTTGATTTGTATTTCCCTGATGAGGAACGACGTTGAGCATCTTTTCATGTGCCTGTTGGCCATCGGATGTCTTCTTTAGAGAAGTGTCTATTCATGTTTTCTGCCCATTTCTTCACTGGGTTATTTGTTTTTTGGGTGTGGAGTTTGGTGAGCTCTTTATAGATTTTGGATACTAGCCCTTTGTCCGATATGTCATTTGCAAATATCTTTTCCCATTCCGTTGGTTGCCTTTTAGTTCTGTTGGTTGTTTCCTTTGCTGTGCAGAAGCTTTTTATCTTCATAAGGTCCCAGTAGTTCATTTTTGCTTTTAATTCCCTTGCCTTTGGGGATGTGTCAAGTAAGAAATTGCCACGGCTGAGGTCAGAGAGGTCTTTTCCTGCTTTCTCCTCTAAGGTTTTGATGGTTTCCTGTCTCACATTCAGGTCCTTTATCCATTTTGAGTTTATTTTTGTGAATGGTGTGAGAAAGTGGTCTAGTTTCAACCTTCTGCATGTTGCTGTCCGGTTCTCCCAGCACCATTTGTTAAAGAGACTGTCTTTTTTCCATTGGATATTCTTTCCTGCTTTGTCAAAGATGAGTTGGCCATACGTTTGTGGGTCTAGTTCTGGGGTTTCTATTCTATTCCATTGGTCTATGTGTCTGTTTTTGTGCCACAAAATTTTAATGTTTTTAAAACTGTGTTTTAAATAAAACTAACAGTCAGGCTCAAAGCCCAGGCCTGTACAGTATGACTGAAGTAATTAAGTAATTTCCAATGGTCTTCTTTATTTCTAGGGGGCCACGAAATCATACTGTATATATTGATTTTATTTAAATGTTTATTTACTTATTTTTGGGAGAGAGATAGAACTCACACACAAGTTGGGGAGGGGCCAGAGAGAGAGAGAGGGAGACACAGAATCTGAAGTAGGCTCCAGGCTCTGAGCCATCAGCACAGAGCCTGATGCGGAGCTCTAACTCACAAATCATGAGACCATGACTGGAGCTGAAGTCAGACACTTAACTGACTGAGCCACACAGGTGCCCCCATATTCTATTTAGATGGGCAGTGTGGCCATGGGAACAAGACCCAGACTGAGAACCAGGAGACCTGGAGTCTAGTTCTAAGCTGTATGTCACTTAACACCTCTGAAGGGTGAGACAGCTGACACGCAGCCAATCCTCACTGGGCAATGGCTCTAGCATGCAGGTTATATATGTCATTAAACACACATTATTAAAATGGGACAACTACCCTAAGAGACAAGTCTGATGCCCCATGTGTCAGAACTAATAAGTGGTGGGGATTCAAACCCAAATCTAACGCCATACAATACTGCCATCTATCAAACAGAAGCAATGAAGTCTACCTACCACACTCACTGCATAAAGTAAAAGTCAGCTTAGATAAATGTATGTAAAAGTTCCACAAAAAACATCTAGGGGCGCCTGGGTGGCGCAGTCGGTTAAGCGTCCGACTTCAGCCAGGTCACGATCTCGCGGTCCGTGAGTTCGAGCCCCGCGTCAGGCTCTGGGCTGATGGCTAAGAGCCTGGAGCCTGTTTCCGATTCTGTGTCTCCCTCTCTCTCTGCCCCTCCCCCGTTCATGCTCTGTCTCTCTCTGTCCCAAAAATAAATAAACGTTGAAAAAAAAAAAACAAAAAACATCTAGCTCCATTGAAATGTAAGACCCTAAAGTTCTCCACACAGCCTGTTAATTCACTAGAAGGTGTTTTTTTTTTTTTTTTTTTTTTAACGTTTATTCGTTTTTAAGAGACAGAGAGAGACAGAGCCCGATGCAGGACTTGAACCCACGAATCGTGAGCCCATGACCTGAGCCAAAGTGGGATGCTTAACTGACTGAGCCACCCAGGCGCCCCTAGAAGTTTAATAGCACCTGAAGATAAAGTTGTCTATGTTTTGCCTTCATAAGCTAACAAGTCAGTAATAAATTAAGGACTGTTTTTAGTGAATAGGAAGGAAACATTTTAATTATCATAAGGTAGATTATGCAAGGCAAATGATTATCTATTAGATGTTTAAATAATCAACAGGGGAAAGGCTTACAACACATAGGAGACAAAAAGCGACTATCCATGATATTCATAAACAAATAGGAAAAACATAAACATAAGCAAAATGTAAACATAACCCCAAAGATAAATGAACACTTAAGAATACATTTAGGCATTTCACAGATGAGGTTGGACAAATGACTAGGAAACATACAAAAAGTCCAGCCTCATTGACAAGCATAGCAATGTGAGTCAAAAGAACATATGTTTTACCTGTCAGTTTGGCAAAGACTTAGAAGATAAATAGAAGGCAGTATTGGAGAGGAGATGAGAAGAGGGACACCCTCAAACACTGCTGGTGGCAATTTGATGGTAACCATCCAAATACAATGTGCATCTACCCTTTGACCCACCAAGTCCTAGGAATTTATCCTACAGAAGCATTTGTACAAATGAACACTTAACGTCTGAACAGTGATGTGTATTGTGCCTTTCTTTGTAATTGCAAGAAAAAATGTGGAAACAATATCCAACAATAAATTTTATGATGGTACATCCAGTCGACCATTAGATTATTATTAACATGAAATGAACCTATGCTTGCTAACAGAGAAAGATAGCCATGCTAAAAAAAAAAAAAAAAAAAAGCAGTTGCCAAATACTATACATATTGTGTAACTATAGCATTTAAAATAAAATAGAAATTGCCAATGTATATATGTATATTCATATATATCATATATATGTGTATGTGTATATATATATATATATATATATATATATATATATATGATTGTCCTCTTCATACCCTCATGGTAGGACCGCACATCCCAAGCCCTGTGAAGTTAGCCATGCCATGTAACGCTTTGTGAATGAAATGTAAGCGCAGTCACTTCTGGGTAGAAGTCTTAAAAGGCAGTGCACAATTTGCACATTCCCTTCCCCTCAGGGACTCAATGAGGGAGGTATTGAGCTAGAAGCATGGGTCTCTGAATAACCAAAATGATGATAGCCCCGTCCCTTCCTTCCCACCAACTCTCCCTTCCTCCCTCCCTCCCTCCCAACCCGCGTTGAATCCCTGAGTATGAGCAAGAAATGAACTTTTGTTGTTATTAAGCCACTGATATTTTGTGGTTGCTTGTTACTACAGTACAATTTACTTGTCCTGACACATGAGGGAATAAGCAAAAAATCTGGAAAGATGCAAACCAAACTGTAACCATGGTGTTGCCTTTTAAAGAGTTAGAAGGGGGATGGGGTGGGGAGTGGGGGGTTGGAGGTTTTATTTTATACACTTGGGAACTGTATACATTTCTATAAGTACATATTGCTCTAGAAAATTGAACAAACATATTTGTAAATAATCTAAGATGTCCAGAAAATTTACCATTGTTGCTTTTTTAGATTCCAATAAACCACAGTTCCCACACAAAGAGAAATAAAACCTCCCTATGAGCATAAGGAACAAAACAGGAAAACTGTCCTTCATAAGAGTTCTAGGCAGATCGACAGAAGGACTTCTCAGAAAAGTAACATTCTCCTGAATAGGGATGACAGGCACGGGAGAAATGCTGCCCTATTCTACCAGCTCCATTAAGGATGAGGTTTTATGATGACACAGAAGCAGATGGGGATAGAGAAAGGGTCGTCAGAACTGCCTGCTAGGACTTACAAAGGCATTTATAAAAATTACTAGATAATGGTTCAAACGCATCCAGGGAAACAAACATGCACACAAATGGCAGCCAAGGCAGCTGTTACAGCAAGGCACGACTTGACGTGACGTGAAAAGAGAGATGTTAGCCCATCTGGAATAGAGAATCATGGTTATTGTTCTCTCCAGCAAAAAAAGAATCTGTGCGGAGGGATCTCAGGGACATAACTTGGCTGCAGTGGAGCAGCCACAAGGAAGGGAGGAGCTCAAAACTAATTAAAGGACAACAAGGTTATTTGCCTGTTCACACCACCAAGTTTCTGTTATAAAATGTAATTAAGATGTCATGGAAATTCATTGGAGAGAAAGGCAAACAGTATTCCTAGTGTAAACACTGGCACTTTAAAGATTTTCTGATTTAATCCTCATAACAACCCTACCAAGTATTTTATGCTCATTCTTAGAGATGAGGAATCTTGGGCTCAGAGAGGTAAAGCAAGTTGTCCAGGGTCACAGAGCCAAGGTTCAAACCCCTGTCTGGCTATAGTCTTTCCAGAGTCCATGGGGAGGACTATAGGAATGACAATAAAGAATAGGAATGATAGTAAAGGGTAAAGAAATCGGCCCAGAAAATCCACATCACTTCCACACAGCTAATGGGTATATTTACATACACGATCTCAGTTCTCCGTGTGAACTCAAATAGCTAAAATAAGCTTCCTGTGGTGATGTATAATAATTAATACACCAAAGTATGAGGTAGGTGGCAGGTTCAGAATGGAGGCTTTAAATTTTTCAATTAAATTCACAAAACCCTAAAAGTATAACTGATTTAAACAGAACTTTAAGGGGCGCCTGGGTGGCTCAGTCGGTTGAGCGTCCCGCTTCGGCTCAGGTCATGGGCTCACTGTTCATGAGTTTGAGCCCCGCGTCGGGCTCCGTGCTGACAGCTCGGAGCCTGGAGTCTGCTTCGGATTCTGTGTCCCCCTCTCTCTCCGCCCCACCCCTGCTTGTGCTCTGTCTTTCTCTGTTTCAAAAATGAATAAACTTAAAAAAAATTTTTTTAACAGAACTTTAAGTCCATGTTATTTTAAACATTTTAAACCTAAACTACATCACCTTGATGTTCATTTAAAATGTAACTGTTGGGGCACCTGCGTGGCTCAGTCAGTTAAGTGTCCAACTCTTGATTCGGCTCAGGTGATGATCTCATGGTTTGTAAGATCGGGCTCTGCACTGACCACATGGAGCCTGCTTGGGATTCCTCTCTCTCTCTCTCTCTCTCAAAATGAATAAGTTAAAAAACAAAATATATATATATTAAAAAATGTAACTGTCCCTTATCCCCCAAGAGCTTTGTATGTTTTCACTATTTGCTGTATCCCAAGACCCCAAATATAGTCTGTCACAGAGCAGGTCTCAAAATACTTATAACATGATTCAAATAAGCTGGTCATATATGTTCTGGTTAAGCTGTAACCTTATATATGCAGATTAAATTCTGTAATAGTTTTTTCCTAGTTTTTTTTTTCTTTTTTTTTTAAATAGATCAGGGGCACCTGGGTGGCTCAGTTGGTTAAGCATCCAACTTCGGCTCAGGTCATGATCTCACAGTCCGTGAGTTCAAGCCCCGCATCAGGCTCTGTGCTGACAGCTCAGAGCCTGGAGCCTGCTTCAGATTCTTTGTTCCCCTCTCTTTCTGCCCCTTCCCCACTCAGACTCTGTCTCTCTCCATCTCTCAAAAATGAATAAACATTTAAAAAAAATTTTTAAGTAGATCAAATAACCCACATCTGCAATTGCTCAAAGGATGAAAAATATAAAATAACATTTACTCAATATTGACAAGTGTGTCAAACATTGGGTTAAGGCAATTTACATGCATTCCCTTATTTAATGTCACAAAAATTCTGCACGGTAAGTATCACTTGCCCATTGTTACAGTTCAAGAGATTGAGGCTCAGATTCTATATTTAGTACATGGTTGGTCACACAAGTCATTAGTAGCGAGGATTTTCACTTAACTGTCTGAATCCAAAGTCCATGCTAGCTAGCTCCAGGACACAACACTTCCCTTCTAGAGAAAAAGGCACTTAAAGAGCAGGCAGTTACTATTACAATATGTCCTTGTCAAAGAATAGATTTAAAAGAAAAAGAGAATTATTGGATTTTTGCATTCAACTTCCGCTGGCTCAAAACCAGAATCCGGAATGCTACCAAAACTGAGGCTATTTACAATAGAGAGTATGCTTACATAACCCGGGAAACAGTTCTGACAATTATTGACCACAAAAAACAAAATTTTAATTTGTTCTAGCTATAGAACTTGAATGTGAGCCCCTGGAATTTGTTGTCTTTTAAAGGACTATTGAAGGTGTTCGTGTGGCTTCATGAAGCTATTACATATACCATGTTGTTCAAACAACAGTGGTAGTGAATTGTGATTTTTATGGAAGGACAAGTTCAACTGGCAAAGGGAAAATTCTGGTGGACTAGGCATTATAATGACATGTCTGTTGAAAGGAGAGCATTTGATGGAAGAGGATATAAACCATTCTTAAATACCATGCTGTTTTTAAAAAATGGAACATAAATTGCAAGGTCTATCACTGAAACAGGAAAGGGAGGTAAGATTAAACTATATAATTTTTCATTTTACACTGCACCTTCCAGAAGGAATGAGATACAGCAATTCATACAGCAGGATCACATCCATAGAGGAGCAAGGCAACTCAGCTAGTCAAATGGCACCCAAATAGCTTCTTCTCTGTGGGCAGCAGCAAGATAGGATTTGGAAGGTACAGGCACCAAATGTTCCCCCTGCCAGGTAGGATATATTTCAGTGTGTTTTATTTTAAGTCCTATTTGCAATAGCACTCTCCTGGTTCTGAGCAACTCCGCTGTCATTTGAGAGTTATGAGTCAGACAAATGGGAGCGTTAAGAAGTGGAGAATTATAAAACACATCGGCAAGTGTGCTTTGGAAGAAGACAGACTACTATATGAACCCTGGCTCTCCCTCTTACTTACTGTGCCCGCCTCAATTTCTTCACTCAGTATCTGGGACTACCAATAATAGAATAACTACTAGTGGGGTGTATTTTAGCAAACGATTAGCAAAGAAGACAGTATAGGATTGTACACTGGCTATGAGCACAGGCCCTGGATGGCTTTGCCACTTGTTACCCGTGTGGCCTTGGGCTAGCCCTATATGAAACTCTCCCCGAGCCTCAGTTTCCTCATCTGTAATTTGGGAATGATAACAGGATCTACTTCGGAGGGTTGCTGTGAAGACTAAATAAAATAATCCATAGTAAATGTCTAATTTTTAATGAACATAAAGTGCATAGTATGATGCCTAGCATATAACAGATATTTAATAAACAGTAACTGATATTATACCTTATAAACAGGACAACATAATAAGTATACACATGCTGCAGAAAGGCTGGATAAATTTCAGAAAATAACACATGATTTGGAGTCTCTGAAACAAAGAACTCACACTGTAATAGATCTTGGGACAGGGGCTTATGCAAGGTGTTATCAACAAAGGTCCTTCCATCAAATCTCTGAGCGCCCTCGCGCACGTCAGCTAGCTGGTGTCCATGGCACCACTGTGCACGTATACACAACCTGCAGCTCCAGGGAGGGCAGCTATTCTCCTTGGTGCCTTTTCCCTAGGGTTTCTTTAATGATGGTGTCAAAACTACAAAAGAATACACAAGAGGATAGGGAGAGAGGCTCACACAATGGAAAGAGGACCATACAATTCCATAAATATTTATTGAGCACTACTGTGAGCCAGGAAAAATCCCTCTCTTTCATGTGGGCAACTTCAATAGCGACTCCATAAACCTGATTTTGCTATTCTCAGATAAACTTTCGCCTTATCTATAAGTTAACAGGGCCAACATTTGTGAATTTTCCTTTGAGAGGCAAATTCAACATTGTGGACATGGTTGGATTAGACCCGACCAGAGTAGATACAACTGAAAACAGAATCACCAGAGAGCTGGTGTGGTTCACCTGGGGCTGAGAGACTGGGCAAGAGGAGCTGAGTTTATATATGGCAGGATTCTGTGATCACATTCAGGCAGGAGCTCAAGCTTCCTGGCCTGGCCTCCGACGTCCTCCATGATCTGGCTTCTTCATCTCTCCCGCTTTCCCACGTGCTCCCTAAGCATCGTGCACACAAAATCCCACCCTGCACACAAAATCTGATCCATCCTCCCTGCCTTGTGCCTATTCTGTGTGGAATGGCCATTACCCATTCAGCTCCCAGACTGGGCCCGCCATTGTGTGCATGTCTTTCTCTCAAGCCAGAAGCTGCCGGAGGGCAAGGAGGGAATCCCACTCACATCCGTATGTGTAACTCCAATCCAGGGACTGCAGATAGAGATCCAGTAGGAAACAGTGAGAAGAGCCCAGAATGAAGGCTGGTTTCAAACGGAATCTCTGTTTCAAATGCTAGCTTACTAGCCACTAGCAAATGCCACTTACTAGCCATATGACCTTGGATAAGTTAACCTCTGTATACTTCAATTTCCTCTTCTGTAAGATGGAGACAATGAGGCACTTAATTGGGTTGTTGGGAAAATCAAATCACTGTAGATACATAAAGCACTTGGAAGAGTGCTTGGCACAGGGTTAAGAGTTATGTAAGGCTTCATTATAGCTGTTGACATTCGCTATCCTGGTTGTTAAATGTGTGTATGATAAAAAAAAAAAAAAAAAAAAATGAAGGGGGAAGGGAGACTGTGTCCTGTAGCCAAGCAAACGTTGAATTCACATGCTGGCTCAGTGCTGCCCTGCTAAATGGACTGTCCGGTGCCGCCCCTCACTGTGCACTCTCAAAGGAAACACTGAGCTTTCACCCTGGCTGGTGTTCATGACCTCATTTCTTACCTGGGCTCCCCGTCCACCCCAGCCAGTCGGGTACTCTCAAATCCTGCGGCAACAGCACTGCACGAAATACAAAGGACACCAAGCCTTGTGTCCCAGCCCTGGTCCTCAGACACCAATGCTGAGCATTACAGATGATCTTGTCCAACATCACTCCTGAAACATATGGGGAAACTGAGGCCTGGAGAGGTTGTGTCTGTCTACGCTTTGTTAGTGACTGCTTTTCGTGCAGTCAACTTTATGGTAGGTACTAACAATACTAAAATCATAATTAAGGCTGGAAGGGACTTAAAGTT
The DNA here is from genome assembly GCF_018350155.1 of Leopardus geoffroyi. NCBI lineage: Eukaryota > Metazoa > Chordata > Mammalia > Carnivora > Felidae > Leopardus > Leopardus geoffroyi. Next base: position 81,343,516 of record NC_059342.1, read on the forward strand.
TACCTACTCCAGTACTTTTCAAACTCCACATTCTAGAGTGTCAAGACGAAATGTGAGCTCTGTGGCAAGTATTTCATTCATTCATCTGGTAAATATTTATGGAATACCTATGATGTACCACAAGTCAAACACCACTCCTGTCCTCAGCACCTCACAAACTCATAGGGAAGAGTGACATTAATAATCACACATCTAATAGGAAAGTCCTGTTGTGACTGAGTTTGTTTTAAAATATACCAGAAGGGGTATCTCCACTTATATGCCAATACACTTTCTGGGCGAGAGGAAGAAGGCGAGGTTGGGGCGGTGGGGGGAGTTACAGGTAATGCCTGGCAACTGCCCACTCCACTGGGTTTACCAGCACCAGGGTCTCATGTAGACTAACATTACATGATGTCACCAGAGAGCCTGGGAACCACTGAACTAGCCCAACCCACCCCCATTGAAAGACAGGCAAACTAAGAGGCTTAAAGAGTTTAACTCACTGGTCAAACTAGCATAGTCGATAAATGGAAGAACCTTAAAATCTTGTAGTGGCTCACACAGCCTTCCAAAAAACAAGTCCACATCCCACAGCATCGCCTGTGGTCTGACCCCCGCTCCTTTCTCCAGCCTCACCTCACCACCATCCTGCCGCCCACTCACCTCCAGCCATACTGAACTACATGCAAAGCCCCAAATGTGCCTCTGCTGTGCCCATACTATGCCCTCTACCAGAGATTCGAACTCAATGGCCCTAAAGAACTCCTACTCCCTTTCAGCACTCGGAACTCAGCTCACATCTCTCTCCTCCAGGAAGCCCTTCGTGAGATGGCCCTCTTCTTCTCCCACAGCACGTACACCTTTACATAGGGACAGGGAAACACTCATCACACAGCATATCCATCCATTCAACAAGTATTTATTGAACACCTTCTGTGTGCCAAGCACCTGAGGATGTGGCAATAAATAAAACAAAGCCCCTGCCCTCGTGGGGCTTACATTCTAATGAGGGAATAGGTAACAGAGTGTCAGGTAGAGTTTTGTGCTATTTGATAAAAGAAAGAAGAGGAACAGTTGGTGGAGGGACAGATCGTGGGGGAAGGCTTCTCCGAGGAGGAAGCATTTGCTCAGAGATGGAAAGTGACGATAAGACATGCAAATACCTGGGAAAAGAGCATTTCAGGAAGCAGCAGCAAAGACCTTCTAATCACTGCAATGATTTCTTTGTGTTTTTTCCCTACTGAACTGTAAGGTCCTTGAGGGCAAGGGTTACATCTTAAGTATCTTTGATTTCCAGAGTCAGCACCCACAGCAAACACCCGTGGACCGAGTACCTGAGCCTGGCATGCATGCCTGCTGGTTTCTGAGTCCATCTGGTTCCATCTCGCAAGATCTAGCCAGCTTCATGTCTCTCCCTCCCACAGCGCTAAGCTGAGCACAGCTCTCCTTGCCTGATTCTCAGCCTTGCCTGATTCTGTGGCCTGGTTTCAGTCCCTGGATTCTCTCTTTATTAGGACCATGGCCCTGACACGTTCTCCGATTTTATCTTGTTCTGGCCCAGACCTGGGACCCTGTCCAGAGCTGGGAGCCTCCCTCCAGGTTTCCTAGGCATGGAAGTCCTCCTCTGAATCCCAAGCCCCAAGCCTGGGGACCCTGACACCTAGAGTCAGACTTCCCCAATGGCTAACCCCTCCCTACCTGGACGTCTGCCCTGCCTGATTCTTGTCTTCCCTCCAAACCACACATCTCCTTCCTGTTGGGACATCAACCCTCTGACCTCATCAATCCTTTCTGCGGCCATCTCTCCATATGTTCCAGCTTCATAAAACCATTCCTGAATGTCTGCCATAGCCAAAGCACAGAGCTAAGCACCTGAGTCTTTCACATCACCTGCTGCAGATTCCTGTTACACCAGCAGACCATCTGGATCTAAGTCTCTAGACTTGACTGCCCTAATCACAATCCCAATATTCCCAAAACCCTGTTTAAAAAGCCTTAGAAGCTGAAAATAAAGTCAAATGGCTTTATCCACTCAGCCAACTGCGACAGACACTCCTGGGTGTCTTTGGTGCTTCATTCCAGCCCCCACTAGGTCTAAAATGGGCTCAGGGAGGAATAACCCATTCCTTCATCCACCCTTTCAGCCACCGCTCATTGACACATGCTGTAGCCACATGCCAAGCCCTAGAATATAAAATACGGTTCCTGCACTGATGATAATGGTGGTGATGGTGACGGTGATGGAGGAAGAGAGAGGAGACGATGCTAAGATTAGTTACCATTTATTGCACACTTATGCTATGCTACAATAAGCAATGAGTCTTCTAATACTAACAAAACTATGAGACACTTATTAGCTTCGCTTTACAGAGAAGGAAATAGGCTTAAGAGGTGAAGCGACTTGCTCAAAGTCACACAGCTAAATGGCAGGGTGTGGTGAGAACCTAAGTCTGTCTGCCTCCAAAGTACAAACTGTTCACTACTATACAGTTAAGTGCTGAGCAAACAGAACTTAAATGAAGAAGTGAAAGAAAGAGTCCCCGGCCCCGAGGACTCAAAGCTGGTGGAGGAGACAGACACATAAATAGGCTAAGATCTACAATGCAGGGGAGTGCTGATAGGTAGAAACCAGAGCTGTAGGGGAGCCAGGGGAAGAAGCTGTGGCTAACTTGACCTGGAGCGGGCTGAAAGCCTTCTGGAGGAAGCGACTTTGGGGCTAGGCTTTCAAGGATGAGCACTTGGAGCCTGGCGCTCGGCAGGAGCTCAGCCCTCAGCCCTGGCCTGGGCCGCGCCGGGTCCTCCGAGGTCGAACTGTCCACCCTCCCGCCGTGCCCACGCGGCCGGGCCAGGCCTCACCTCCTTCCACTTGAGCTGGCGGAGGCTGATCTTCAAGGCGTCCAGGGAGGTCCTGGCCTTGGAGCTGTCCACAGTGACGGGCCGCTGGGAGTGGCACTCGTCCGCCGCGCGGCCTGAGCTCCGTCGGCCGCCCCGGCCCTTGCTCCGGGGCTTCCCGTGCGGGCAGAGGCCCCGCGCCCGCGCCGCCTGCGTCTTGGCCGGGGGCAGCGTGGGCGGCGGCCGCGGGACGACGCGGGCGTCCCCCTCCTCGGCCGCGCGGGGCTGCGCCGGGGCCGGGTCCTTGGGCTGCTCCTCTGGCGTCTTGCGTTCCGGCTCCCCGGCCGCGCCCGAGTCCACGCGGACCTGCTCCGCCGCCGCCTGCGCTTTGGTCACGGCCACCGCCTCCGCCTCCCACCGGGCCGCCAGCTCCCTCTCGGAGCTGCCCCGCTGCATGGCGCTCAGGGCCGGTGCCAGCGCCAGTGCCACCGCCGCCGCCGCCGCCGCCGCTCCGCCGCCCCGGCCCGCGACCAAACTGCCGCCGCTGCCGCCGCTGCCACGCGCTCCCCGCCCGAGCCCGTTGCCATGATCGCTCAGGCTTGGGTTGACAAGGGCAGTCGCCGCCTCGGGACGGGGCCCGGGAAGGGACAATCGCCGCTCGAGCTCCCGCGACCTCATAGGCGGCGGCGCCCACGTGATCGGGCCTGTCACAGAAACCGCGGCGGCCATCTTGGAAGAGGGCGGAAAGCCGCCTGAGCCCGGCCGGAGGGAGGGCGCTGGCTTTCTGACGGAGCACAACTTGGAGAAGCAGAAGGTGAGAAGGGGTGTGCTAAGGTGTTGGGAACTTGTGGGACTCCTGAGCCTGGGAGCTGCGGAAGAGAGACGAGAATCTCAAACTAAGGGCCCACTTGCCCCTCCCCCCGACCCCGTACACAGTCGCTGGGATAACTCCCAGTCGGAAGGGGCAGGCAGAACCTCACCTGCTGGAGGGAACTGCACCATCGGGAATCATCTCTAGCTGATGATGGACGGGACGAGTCCAGGCCCTGGGGGATTAGCTGTCCGCTTAAAGAAACACCTGGCTGGCCCTGGGAGAGCCCCAGACTGAGAAGGGAGACACCTTTCCCTGTTCTCAGAGAGCGCCCTATGGGATGGAGAAGCCCTACTCATTCTCAGTCAACTGGAGGGCATTAACACTGCTTTTCTTATTATATCACTTTTCTTTTTATTGTGGTAAAATAAACATAACATAAAATTTACCGTTTTTACCTTTTTAGGTGTGCAGTTCAATGGCATTAACTGCGTTCACATTGTTGCGTGAGAACTATCACCAACAACCATTGCTGGAACTTTTTCATCTCAGACTGAAACTCTGTACTCATTTAAACCATAACTCCCCGTTCTCCCTCCCCCCAGCTCCTGGCAACCAGCATTCTGCTTTTTTCTCTCTGAATTTGACTGCTCTAGGGACCTCATTACATATGAGTGGAATCATACAATATTTGTCCCTGTGTGTCTTGCTTATTTCACTTAGCATAATGCCTTCACGGTTCACCCGTGTTGTCGCATATCTCAGAATGTCATTTCTTTTTAGGACGGAATAATGTTTTTGCTGCCTGTATCTACCACATTGTCTTTACCCATTCATCTGTCAATGGACATTTGGATTGCTTCCACCTGTTGGCTATTGAGAATAATGCTGCTATGAGCACAGGTGCACAAATCCCTTTTCAAGTCCCTGCTTTCATTTCTTTTGGGTTGCAACATATCTTTAAAGCCAATGCAAGGAGAGGATTCTCCCTTCTCACCTTAGGGAGTCACATTTATTGTTTTTGTTTGTTTGTTTTGTTTTTTAGGGAATGCAGTTGGGAAGGTGTAACAGCATCCCAGAATCCCAGACTAAAGACGGTATCATAACTACTCACAGGTGGCCGCTCTTCCTTATTCATCTGCCCAGTCGGTTGGTTGGTTGGTTGGTTGGTTGGTTGGTTGGTTGTTTTGGCCCAGAGATTCCCCACCTAAATAAACTGCCTTGAAATACACTAGCAATAAATGCAAGAGATCAAAACCTCATTTTAGCAGCAGAGGGCGCTCTCATCTCTTTCTCTGGAGGCCATCATAGCTTTATTTCAGTGTTGTAGTTATGTGACTGCCTGTGCCTGAGTTATCTGGGGTGCTTATTTAGAATGCAGGCTCCTGAACCCCAACCCCAGAGACTTTGATGCAGAACATTTGGGTGGGACTGGGAGTATGTATGATAAGTTAGCTCCTCTGCTGATTCTAAGGCAGCCAGGGGCAAGCACCATTGATCTGGTCTATGTCAAATCTTCTGGAGATCCTTGGAGCTGTCCGTGGTGCCAAGGAGAATGCCTCACCACTCCCCAATCTCTCTCCACCAACCTACTCCCTCTACCAAATCCTGTCTCTCCTCCTGGCATCCCTGGTCTCATCCAGGGGTACCGCCTTTATTCAGTCATTCATGCATGAAAGTTGGAGAGACTTAACTTATTCCTCTCCCCAGCCTCCTAAAACCATTCCATCTCCAAGTCTTATATGTTTTACACTGAAATGTCTCTCTCATCTTTCCTCTTTTATCTATCCTTATTGTCATTGTCCCAATTCAGGCCTTTAGCCTGGACCATTGCACCAGCCTCCTCATGGGTCACCCTTCATCAGACCCCACTCAGATGTCTCCATCTTGGATAAGCTTTCTTCAGTGCCCACAAGCAAGAAATAGTTACTCCCTCCACTCTTCTACTGACATACATGATAACCCTCTACCCTGGTCTGTCTGTCACACTGTAGAGAAATCTTAGCCTCCTCCGTTAGTCTGGGAAGGAACATGTCTGGTCTGATTCATCTCTGTATGCCATTTGCAGGGGCTTGAACAAAGAGGTCCTCAGAAAGTAGTGTGAATGAATATTTTTTTATTTTATTTACTTTTGAGATGGGGGTGTGTGGAAGAGAGAGAGAGGGAGAGAGAATCCCAGGCAGGCTCCATGACATCATAACCTGAGCCGAAATCAAGAGTCAGATGCTTAACTGAGTGAGCCACCCAGGCGCCCTGGAATGCATAATTTAATAGTTGTTTTCCACTTCATTTGCCAAATCTGGAAAGGCCATTCCATGCAGAGATATTCATGTGCATTTGGCTTTGAATCTCAAAGATCTTCTGCCTAAGGGACTTTGCACATGCCCTCCCTTCTGCCTAGAACACTCTCTAGAACTCTGCCTATCTCTCCTTCAAGATTTAGTGTAAATGATACATCTACAGAGATACCTCTGATTTCTCTATCTAAATCAGATCTCTTCAGATGAAAGAACAATACAGGAGAGAAAAACAAGAAGAATCACAGGGCAGTATACAATTGAGTGCCAAATAAGGCAAGGAGTGAAAAAATTGTTTAGGAGTTCAAGGAATGGAGAAGTTACTGTGAATTAGAAGGCTAGATAAGACTTCCTATAAGAGATGGAATATAAACTTTGAGTCTTCAAGATGGTGTAAGAATGAGATAGATAGAAAGTAGGTGGGGTGGGGTGCCTGGGTGGCTCAGTCAGTTAAGCATCCAACTCTTGATTTCAGCTCAGGTTGTGATCTCACTGTTTGTGGGCTCGAGCCCCACACTTAGTTAGGTATCCAACTCGATTTTGGCTCACGTTGTGATCTCATGGTTCATGAGTTTGAGCCTCCTGTCAGGTTCTGCACTGCGTGGAGCCTGCTTGGATTCTGTCTCTCTCCCTCTCTCTCTGCCCCTCCCCTGCTCACGTGAGCATGCACTCTCTCTCTCTTTCAAAATAAATAAACTGTTTTTAACAAATTAAAAAAAAGAAAAGAAAGTAGGTAGGGTGGTCATTCCAGAGGCTGTGGGCAGGACTGCCATATGCAGTCATGCAGGTGGCCCAGGAGGCCTCAAAAGGCCTGGAATCCAACTTGTACTCTGCCCACCAAGCTCCAGCCATTGAGGCTTTGTCCACTAGAAGGGAACACCTTCTCCAATTGGTTCAAAGGCTCCCAGGGCTAGTGGAGGTCCCGTACTGAGAGGACAGTGAGGAAAAGGCACTGTACAAGTAGACTTAAGAAGGGGATAATCATGTCTCTTTGGGGGGCAGGGAGCAGACCACACTGGTTGAAACACAAGCCCTAGAGGAAGGGAGAACAGACAACGAGGCCCATTTGAGCTCATTGTCAGGCCTTTGACCACCTTGGTAAACTCTGACTCCTCCAGAAACTGTGTTAGTGGAAAGTCCAACCCCAAATGGGACTCCTCAAAGAGAAGCTTCAGTTACAGCTGCTGAGGAGCAAACAGCAGGTTAGAATTAGAGACTAGGACGACTTCTAGAAAATATAAAAATGTGTTAAAAAATAGTTCCCCTCCCACCCCCCCATAGTTCTCTCCTTTTCCTTCACAGCACCCACCACGCTTACCTTGGGGATCTTGCTTGTTTGTTTATTTGACGTGGTCTGTCTTGCTGGCCAGAGCCCAAGTGCCTGAAGTGTAAGGTGCTCACTGTTCTTGTTGACCACTGTATCCCAATGCCTAGTTCAGTGCCTGGCAAAACTATTTCTTGAATGAATGAATGAATGAATGAATGAATGAACGAACGAATGAGTGAGTGAATGAATGAATGAATGAAAAAGTCAACCCAGATATTCAATAATAAGGAAATCGTTAAGCAAACCATGGCAAGTGCTGTCAATGACAGCTTTAGCCGCTTAGGAAAATGTTGATGATGTAACACTAAGCAAACTGGTGCAAGCATTGCAATTAGAATGCTGAAAAACCCTTCTGCGTACACAGGGCCTGGAAGAATACAGAGACAAATGAGGACAGCTGTGGTGCGAGAGGCACGAGATCTTGGTTGAAATTTGCCTCTCCATTTGGACCAACGATATCAACCTTGGGGTCTTCATATCCTTAGACCCAGAAGTCCATCCCACTTCCAGAGGTTTCCACTGTGAATCAGAAAGGCAGACTAAGCTTTCCATGGTGATATGTCACCAGGAAAAACCCTCTCTGCCCCCGGCACTGTGCTGCGTATTTTATATATGCCTTGCTATCTACATACAGCAGCCCTGGGATAGGTCCCATCAGAAATCCCATTTTACAGATCAAGAAAGAAATTGTTACTCAGAGAAGACACTTGCCCACGTCACGCAGCTAGTAAGGGGTTCTAGCTCAGCATGGTCTGACACTGGCACCCGGCTCCCAACACCCACGCTAACTCCCACACCAGGACTTTGTGCACAAAAATACTCAACATATGGAAAGGAAGGAAAAAAAAAATAGAGAAACCAAAAACCAAACCCTTAACTATAGAGAACAAGCAGATGGTTACCAGAGGGGTAGTGGGTGGGGGGTGGAGGAAAGAGGTGAAAGGGATTAAAAAGTACAATGATGATGCGCACTGAGTCATGTAGAGAATTATTGAATCACTATATTATACACCTGGAACTAATATAATGCTGTATGTTCATGATACTGGAATTAAAATTTTTTTTAAATTAATAAAAGCTAAAAAAAATACTCAACAAATGTTTACACATAACTGAACCCATATGTATGTCTATGTATTTGTATATAAATATATATACACGCTAATCCTCAGCCATGTGAAAATTGTATGCAGAGAAAAACACTGGAAGCAAATATGCCAATATAGTAATAGTGGTTATCCTGGGTGGCGGAATTAGGAGGACTTCGTTTCTTCTTTATTTTTTTCTATATTTTCCAAATTTTCTGCAATTAACATGCATTGTTCTGATAACTGGAAAACATATAATTTTTAAATGAAATAAACATTCTTTGATTGTTCTATCACTTTTGCAGCAAGTCCATTTCTGGGGAGACAGGAAGGAACAGTTCAAGGGAGAGGGATGTAGGCAGCTTATCCTCCAGCTGTTAGTTTCTGTCCTGCTAGTATCAAAGACCACCGCCAGGGGGCACCTGAGGCCTGGTTTTTGCGGAGGCTGAAGCGGGATGAGGTACAGGAAAGGCCCACAGCAAGGAGCTTCTGAGTAAAACTCAAGAGTTCCTGCCTGACTCTATTTGCAGACACACTTTTGCACCACTTGGCTTTTGCAAGTGTTGCTGTCTCTGCCTGATGCACCCCCTCCACACCCACTGACCCCTTGTATGGTCAGCGAGCTGTTTGTCCTTAAGCCTCAGATCCCAAATCTCCTCTCCTTTTAGAAACGCGGTGATAGGGCACCCAGGAGCACCAGGGTTCACTGGAACAGGGAGTGATCAATCTCAATGAATGAGCAGGGGCACCTGGGTGGCTCAGTTGATTGAGCGTCTGACATCAGCTCAGGCCATGATCTCACGGTTCTGAGTTCAAACCCTGCATTGGGCTCTGTGCTGACAGCTCAGAGCCAAGAGCCTGCTTTGGATTCTGTGTCTCCCTGTCTCTCTCTCTGCCCTTCCCCCGCTTGTGCACACGCTCTCTCTCTCTTGCACTCTCTCAAAAATAAGTAAACCTTAATTTAAAAAAAAAAAATGAATGAGCAGAAGGCTTCATGTGCAGTTTGGGGTTAACTATTTCTCAAATAGGTGGTTTCTTCTTGAATAACAATACTAGCCATTGTTCACTGTGCACACATGTATGAGCAGGGACATCAGTCTTCTCCTGCTCTTGGACTTATACCTTCAGCTCTCTTGGGGCTCCAGTTTGCCAACTGTAGCTCTTAGGACTTGTCAGCCTCCATAATCACATGAGCCAGTTCCTTATACTCTATTGGTTCTTTTTCTCTGCATGTAAACAGTAATATGTATACAGAAAGTTCTATGGATTTTCATGAACTGACCACACGCATGTAGCAACAACCAAATCAAGAATCAGAACATCCCCAGCACCCTGGAATCTCCCTTATATTTCCTTCAGTCATCCTCCCCCAACCCCAGGGGAGCCACTTTCCTGACCTCTAATGAGATAGATGGATTTGTTTAAAATATAACAAATTTTAACTGACTTCAAGTTTTTAATGAATCCAAGCCATACATGCACTTGGTGCAGAGAGGATCAGAATGGGGAATTGTCTTCAAATACAAGGGACAGTGGGGTCCACAGTGGGCAAAGTCCACAGAGACTGGGGCTCTGCTTCATGGCAGGGCCTCGAAAACTTCACGTGATGTCTATCAGATGAGCATGTCTTCCCCCCCCCCGCCCTCTGACCACCTCATGTCCAATGCTGTGAGCAGGAGTGGGGTGGGGGTGGGGGTCCTGGAGGACAAGAGGAGGGAGCCTGGCAGAGAGCATAGCTGGAGGAAAGGCCCCCGAGTGGTGACCTCAGAATTCAGGAGAGGGATAGGGTGCTGATGGGTGTGGTAAACACATGGGGAGGTTGGCAGATCAGTGTTAAAACAAGCTTCTTCCCATAATCATGGGGATCCCTGGGAGGCTTTTAAGCAGAGGAAGGACACAGTCAGATTTGTGTTTCAGAATGAACACTCTGAGCAGTGAGAAGTAGAAGTAATTAGCATAGACTGAGCTAGACACTGCTCTAAGCCCTTGACATGGGTTGTCTATTTCATGCTCACAGCAACCTAGTAAGCAGATAGCATTGGTATCCCCCATTTACATGGCAGCGATCAGCCCAAGAAGAGCGAGCTAGTGCCTGACCTCATACAGCTGGAAGGGGCAGAGCCAACTGGGGCCCAGAGCCTGACCCTTAACCTCACTTAGAAGACGGGTGGTCGGCAGGACCGGAAGTAGAGAGACCAGTGAGGTGTCTGTTGCAGTTGAGCAGCCAAGGTGACAAGATGGGGGTGGGGGGTGGTCCATGGGAAGAGAGCAAGGCGTGAGGGGACTGGGGAGATTCCTGCTGTTCATACCACCGCAGGATCCCTTTCCCTGGGCCCCAAACGCTGGGCCTGGGCTCCCTCTCACCAGCTTGATTCTGGGGGTCCTGGAGACCCCTAGCCACCTCCTCCTTAACCATCCCCAAAGACTCATCCTTTTTATGCTTTCAGTCATCCAAGGAAGATGCTGGGGAGAGGGCAGGGAGTCTGGGGTCTCACAACCCGGGTCTCTGCACTGAGGATCCTGACCCTCTGTGGGAGGATCTCCGGAAGCCCTGGGGTTCCTGCCTCCCTCTAGTTATCCTCCCAAGGATGCACGGCGCTGACCCCAGCTGTCTCCAGCCTCTTCCCCTTCTAGGCCTCTTTCTCCAAGCATCCCTCTCCTCTGCCTTCCATCCCAAGGCCAGCGTCCCCTCACTTCAGGTGGGGGAGTGGCCACTAGGAGACCTCTAGAATAGCAGCACCCTCCCACGGAGCCCCTGTCCTGGGAAACCTCCTAGAAAAGCCTGAGGTAAGGCAGGTGCCAGGAGGGTAGCCGCCCCTGGTGGACAAGGGGAGGGGGAGAAAATGGCTCCAGGGAGAAAATTAAGCGCAGAAGGAGGCCTGATCTTGTCTGCCCCAAGAAAAAGGGAAGGAGGGGCACCTGGGTGGCTCAGTCAGTTGAGCGTCCAACTTCGGCTCAGGTCATGATCTCACAGTCCGTGAGTTTGAGCCCCACGTCAGGTTCTGTGCTGACAGCTCAGAGCCTGGAGCCTGCTTCGGATTCTGTGTCTCCCTCTCTCTCTGCTCCTCCCCTGCTCATGTTCTGTCTCTTTGTCTCGAAAATAAATAAAAACATGAAAAAAATTTTTTAAAGAAAAAGGGAAGGAGGGAGGGGACAGAGGGAGGCAGGAAGGAAACTAAAATTTGCTCAGCAGTTCCAATATTGGGACAAACCTTCATGTAAAGGTGACAATGTTCTATAGTCTAGAGCAAGGGTCAGCAAACTTCTACTGCAAAGGGCCATATGGTAAATAGTCTAGGCTTTGCAGGCCTCCATCGCTACTCTGCCCTTGTAAGGAGAAGACCGCCCTAGACAATATGTAAATGAGAGGGCTAGCATGACTGTGCTCCAATAAAACTTTATTCACAAAAACAGGCAGAAAACATGCTCAACGGTATTCGCCATCAGGGAAATGCAAACCAAAGTCACAATTAGATACTATTTCAGACCCACTAGGATGGCTATAATAAAAAAGACAAGTAAATGTTAGTGAGGATGTGGAGAAACTAGGAGCCTCATGTATACATGGTCTCATATATATGTGGCCTCATATATACGTCGTCTCATATATACGTGGTCCAATATAAACCGGTGTGGCTGCTTTGGAAAACAGTAGGGCAGGTCCTCAAATGGTGACAAACACAGAGGTACCATGTGACCCAGCAATTCCACTTCCAGGTACATTCCCGAGAGAATTGAAAGCACATGTCCACATGAAAACATGTACACGACTGTGCACAGCAGCAGAATAGTCCTATGCAGAATAGTCCCCAATGGAAACAACCCAAGCATCCCCCGCCCAATAAATGGATAAATAAAATGTGGTATCTTCCATTCAATGGAATGCCATTTGGCAATTAAAAAAAAAAAGAGTGGAGAAATAAATAACACAAGAAATTTCTCAGTGTATAATGACATGACTCTCCAGGAATTACTGAGAGCGTGCTTTGCCAAAATGAGGGGGTAAAGCAAAACAGAGGAAGACATGAGATTCACAGAGATTTGTAGCAAACAGAAAAATTTTAAAGGAAGTTCAGATCCATGAACCTTGAAAACATTATGCTAAGTGAGAGAAGCCAGATGCATGCTGTATGTTCTCATTCACACAAAATGTCCAGAACAGACAAATCTACGAAGAGAAATCATGGCATCTGAGGGCTGGGAAATTTGGGACGCATGGCGACTGGGGGCCAAAAGATGCAGGGTTTTTTTTTTTTCTGGTTTGTTTGTTTTGTTTGTTTGTTTGTTTTAGGATGATGGAAATGGACAGTGGTGATGAATACACACATCTGAATGAAATAAAAATCAGTGAATTATACACTTTAAAAAATATGAATTGTGTGGTATATGTCATATTGCAATAAAACTTAAAAAAAAAATAGTGAGCCAGATTCTTCCCACCAGCCATAGTTTGCTGACTTCCGATGTAAAACAGAGTGGTCAGACTGGGATGGAATTTTCGCTCTTTTTTGTGACCTCAGGCACATTTTATACCTTGCCTGTCCTCTGCTGTCCTCATCTGGAAAATGGATCAATAATAGTGCCTATATCAGAATGTTGTTGTAGAAATTAAGCAAGGTGAAGTCTGTAAAGTGTCTACACATAAGTGATCTATCAATGCTGGGGATTATTCTGGTTCCCGTTTAGAAGTAGAGACCAAGCCTGAGACAGAAGGAGGCTCTTATCCAATGTCACACGGTGAGTAAGAGTTCAAGTTTCAGTGTGTCCAGTGCTGAGTCTGTGATCTTTCCATTCGAAGGTTCGCTCATACTGTCTCCTGCTGGTAAGTCTAAGCTCACTGGGGTCCCTGGCCTGGCCCTGTGCCCTCTGGCCTTCCGTTTGCCCTATGCCAAGTAGGGAGGTTGGCCCGGATGCTCCCGAAGAACTTCAAAGAGCTGAACGTATGACCTCTATTTCTGACTCCAGTCCTGCCAGGGTGGCCAAGGCTGAGCCCAGGGAGCCAGGCAGTGCCCAGGAACCCCACCCTCACTCTGCACCCTGCTTCTGCCCTGTCACGTTCTGCCCTGCCATATCCGACCCTCCCTTCAGACTGGTAAAGATGGCATGGAGATGCTGGGTCTCGGTGTCCCGGTTCCGCACACCATGCATCTCTGCACCGCCAGCATTAAGCCCAGAGACTGGATTTCCCACTGCCCGTGCTGGACTGTCATGCCAACCCCCAGAAGTGGGGACACGTGATATTCTAGCTGCAGGTGACAGATTAACAGCCAGGGGAAATCAGCTGGAAGTAATGCTAACGGCAAAGCGACACCGCCCTGAATTCCCCGAGGGCCCTGTGGAGGCAGAGAATAAACACCAAACTTCAAATGAGTTTTCCTAAAAGGTCAAGGGAAATTGAAAGTCACACACTCTTCCAAAAGCAGGTTTCTCTCTTGGAGAGCTATCAGGGTTTAAAAATATTTTGAAAGCAGTCATCTGAATGCAATCAAGAGAGATGCCTCACCCAGGTCAAGAAGTGGGGGCTGCTGGAGTGTCTCGGTGGAGTTCTCCTAGGGAAAAAAACCAACACTACTGAGAGTTCAAGTGTAGCCCAACTTTGGAAAGCAGTGTTAGAGAAAGTTGAGGGGAGGGAGGGATGAAGGGAGGGGGAGAGAGGGAATAAGAGAGAAAAGAAAGAAGGGATGGAGGAAAGGAAAGGGAAGGGAAGGGAAGGGAAGGGAAGGGAAGGGAAGGGAAAGGAAAGGAAAGGAAAGGAAAGGAAAGGAAAGGAAAGGAAAGGAAAGGAAAGGGGAAGGAAAGGAAAGAGGAAGGGAGGGAGGGAGGGAGGGAGGAGGGAGAGAAGGGAGGAAGAAAGAAAGAGAAAGAGAGAAAGAAAGAAAATCTCTAATGCTCCCAGGTGGCCCTATTGGAGAAGAAATCCTTTTCTTGGTTGATTTACAGGTGAATTGAGGGAGGGGATTTCCTTCCAGTTTTGGACCTCTAGCTCCTCCATTTCCCCCAACCCCTCCACAACCAATTAGCCACTGAGCCCCACATTGACTTCTCTTGGAAACTACCAAATGGATTTTGAGACAGCTTGAAGGTTGTCTTGCCATTTCCCAGAGAAGCTGGTTGTGAGGACAAGACAGGTGACTCCAACAGCCCTGTAGCCTCTTCTGTTGAACTCAAATGTGTGCATCCGTCACAATGGGCTATGTTATACTTTGGTGACAAACATCCCCAAAGTCTCAGCAATTTAACACAAAAATCTATTTCTCGCTCACACTATGTATACAGGACAGGGACTCTGCACATAGTACTCATTCAAGGTCATAAGACTAACAGACAACACATGTGTCTATGACCACCATGGGTGGGAAGAAAGGAAACAAGGTGAGATACCTTTAAAGCTTCACTCAGGGGGCACCAGGGTGGCTCAGTCGGCTGAGCATCTGACTTCAGCTCAGGTCATGGTCTCACGGTCTGTGGGTTCCAGCCCTGCGTCAGGCTCTGTGCTGGCAGCTCAGAGCCTGGAGCCTGCTTCTGATTCTGTGTCTCCCTCTCTCTCTGCCCCTCCCCTGCTTGCTCTCTGTCTCTGTCTCTCTGTCTGTCTGTCTGTCTGTCTCTCTCTCTCAAATAATAAACATTAAAAAAAAATTTGTTTTAAAAAGCTGCACTCAGATGCAATGCTTGCCAGTTGTGTTTAGATAGCATTGACCAGAGCAAGTGTAACTTCAGAGTTTGAGAAGATAGCAGTCCTCCCATGTGATAGAGGGGAACCAGAAATGTTTAGTGAACTCTCTAGACAAGCACGGTGCACCCCAGAGAGGGACAGGTCAATGGGACCCAGGCCCAAGAATCAAACTTCAAAGGGCAGCAGCATGGCACCCAGGGAGCTTAGTGGCCCCCGGACCTTCTAGGGTGAGGGCAGGAGAAGTGCCCAGTGTGTGCCCAGGCACTTGGTAGGCACCCAATAAATACAGCATTGCCTGGCCCCAAAAGGATGACAACAGAAGAATCGAACTGGGATGTTAAAGGTCATTTGGCCCAAGTTCCTGAAATGGGAAAAGAGAGGGAAACAAGGAAGGGACAGATGGAGAGTGGGGAGATGGGGAAAATGATCTTTCTCACCTGCCCCATCCAAGCAACAAAGCCCGAGCACTCAGCAGAACCTTGCTGTTCTCTAGCTTGGTAGAAAGCAGAGGGTCACTCTCTGTTCCACCACCTGTAGTGACTGGTGTCCCATGGGAGGGGGCTGTCCTCAAAGACCCAGCTTCCGAGGGGTAAGGTTGATGCTTGACACAGGGACTATGGCTGGGTGACTCCCTGATGGTCCCACCTGGAGACCCAGCCTCAGTTCATGGAATAGACCCCAACTTTGGCTGGGCCTTCTGCTCAATGCAAGGGGATCAGAGGCTACTTCAAACTGCCTTTGACAAACTCAGTTTGCCTTGGCATGACAGGTGGAAAGTATTCTCAGTTGTATTTGGACCCGTGTCTAAAGAAGGAAACATAACTATGGCAGACAGTTACACTGATAAACCCAGTGAACCACAGTCCAGCCCCAGTCAGGGCCATGTGACTTGCTTTGGCCAATGGAACGTTAGCAAGTATGACACAAGCAAAGGTCTAAGGTCTTCTGCACTAGGACTTGCTGTCCTGGAATGTTGCCTGATGGAAGCGAGTGCCATGCTTAAAGATGCTCGGGCAGGACTGCAGGAGATAAGAGGCCCATGGGGAGACCCTCCCCCGCCCAGGATGAGGAACTCTCCAGCCCCAGCTGAGCTCCCAGCTAAGAGCAGCCACAGCGTGACCTCAGCTATAGTGCATGGAGCACAACTTCCCTGCAGAGCCCAGTCAACCCTCAGAACCAGGGGAAAAAATGCATTGCCACTATTTTAAGCAACTCCATCTCGGGGTCATTTATTAAGCATCGATAAGTAGATGAAAGAGTGACTTTCTTTGGTCAAATAAATGGGCAAGATGCACGCTCGATACCGGACATGGCTGCCTTCGTGCTTCCGATTTAAGTGACACTGAGAAACCTCCTTCACTCCTTTCCGCACGGAGATGACTATGACCAAGCCCCTGGGCCTGGGGATGCTTCCTACCCACTGGGAGGACAGACACACCCATAAATGGCAGCAGAACTTGAAATGCTATAGGAAGGCACGCAAAGGAGTCAGGTGGGCCCTCTTGGCCAGGATGACCTTTCAACTGGCTCCTGGAGCAGACAGTTCACCGGGCAGATGGGGTGACAGGGGGGCGGACTGCTAGCCAGAGGGACCAGCGTGCACAAAGACAGAGTGCGAACAGCCTGGTGCAGTTGGCCGCCTACAAGCGCTGTGTTATGGCTGGAACATCTCTATATATAGCAGAGTGTGGGGAGAGGAGGCTGGGGAGGCGGACGGGGCCAAGTTATTCAGGGTCTTGCAAGGAGAGGGAGCGTGAACGCCATCCTGAGCTCACTGAGGGTTTGCAACCAGAGCAGGACGGGTTAGACTGACATTTCCCAACATAGTCACTCCGGCTACTGAGGAGAGAAAGGGCTGGAGGGAGGGAGTCTGGAGACAGCTGGTGAGAGGCTGACCTATTCATTCCTTCATTCAAGAAACTTTCACTCAACACCTACTATGTGGCAGGCACAGTTAGAAGGGGGAGAGACCTAGTGATGTTGGGGAGGGAGCCTGAAGGCAAGTGAGACAGCAAGTCTGGTGACCCCAGGCGGTCCCCAGGCTGCCTGGCTGAGAGATGAAGGGGTCATTCCCTAAATGGTACCAGAAAGAGAATCAGGTTTGGGGGACAACAGTGAGTTTGGTGTTAGACACATTGGGTTTGAGATATCCATGGGCTAGGGGGGACAGCTCCAGCCTGAATCCTCCATTTATGCCATGGGGGCAATAAGCCTGGTCCTTGGGCTTCTCCTGGTCCGCATTTCTCCTCCCAGTGGAGCCCTTTGGTGGTGGGTGTAAGAAAGAGGATGTCAGAGGGTCCCAGGGGTGCTGGGGTGCTGGGAAAACCCATAGGAATTTGTCCAGAGGAGACAGGATGGGAGGAGAGGGGAAAATGAGGAATCTGGAGAGAGGTGGGGGAACTTTAGTACCATCTGCCAACCTCCAGAAAGATGCCTGCTGAGGGGCAGGGGAACAGATGCCTCAGTTTTCTGTCTGGAAAATGGGACTGAGAAAATAGGTGAGGATTAAACCAGATAATCCAGGTAGAATTCTCATCAAGAGGCCAGCACCGTAACAACCACTCACTAAGTGACTGATACATTTGCCTTCACTAGCTTGTGAGACCCCGAAAGCAGAGTTCAGGCCCAAAGACTGAGGCTTTCGGAGGCCCCTCCGGCCCCAGGCTAGGAGGGAAGAGAGAGGGAGCCAGGGTCAGGGAGAAGGCCAAGAAGCGAGCAGAAAAGCCCCTTCCCCTCCCCACCCTAATCCCAGACAATGGCTGCCAGGGGCACAGCCCGATCAGTTCTGCACCACCCTACCTAGTTGGCATCCACAGTCGGGGGCTTTGCTGTCACCCCACCCCCACCCCCGAGTGGCCCCCTGCACCTGGCCAAGCCTCCTTTCTTTCCTCTCAGGAGGGACTCCCTGCTGGGCCACTCAGGACCCAGACCCAGGACCCAAATCCTCTCACTCACACTGGCCCCCAAAGATCTAAGTTCAGGTTTCCTGGGCTGCCTCCACGGACGTCGGCCTGTGGGAATCCCACCTGTTGGTCAAGGCTGGGCTCAAAGGCTGCCACCTCCAGAAAGCCTACCCTGACTGCACCTCCCCTTCTCTCCCCACATCCACCTAAGTCAAAATGATGCTCCGTCCTCTGAGCTCTGTCTCTTCTTCTGTCCCTATTCTCAGGCTTCTTCATGGCAGGGCAGCCTGTTCCGGAGAGGCCAAGACCGCGAGCCCCAGACCGCAGACCCGCATCAGAGTCCTGGCAACAGGTGACAGGCTGTGAGCACCTCCCGCACGCCAGGTGCTGCGCTGAGAGCTCTCTCTCCCCGAATATTCGCTCAGGCCCTGTTCAGGCGGCTGGCGCCCAGGCCTCCACGGATAAACTGAGCTACGTACTTGACGACGTCTCAGGGCCAGTCACAGGAGCAGCTGAGACCTGAATGCAGGCCTGTGCGACACCACAGCAGGGACCTCACCCGCCTCCCCATCCAAAAATAAGAAGGCCGGCTGTTCCAGCTCAGCCCAGTGCCATCTGCCCGCAGCCCTGGGCGCTGACGCCAGCTCTGCCCCACCTGCTATTCCAAGCTTCGGGCTCCGTTTTCACAAGGGCCCTGGCCAGCTGTGGGCCTCCCTCCCAGGAGCAGGACACGATCGGGGCTGCCTCTGAGCCAGGGCCCTCGATGGCTGGGTTCGGGGGTCTCATCCAGGACCCAGTGGTGGCCAAGGTGGCTGGGCCAGGCTGCACTCCCACCCACGTCCATGCCCCGCTGCCCCTGCCCTGGAGCCGCCACCCGCTTTTAGTCTCCAAGTGGCTTCTGAGCAAGGACCAGGCTTTGAGCCCTCCCCCTCCAACTCAACTGGCCACATC
Source organism: Leopardus geoffroyi (assembly GCF_018350155.1). Lineage (NCBI taxonomy): Eukaryota > Metazoa > Chordata > Mammalia > Carnivora > Felidae > Leopardus > Leopardus geoffroyi. Next base: position 81,362,380 of record NC_059342.1, read on the forward strand.
TCTGGTCCCCAGGAGCACCTCGGGGTGGTCCGCGGGCCATGAGTGATGTGGCCACCCCACTCTCTGGCCATCCTAACTCTGTTTCCACCCTTGCTCCAGGCCCCAGCTCCTCCCACATGCTGGGCTCTCTCTCTCTCTCTCTCTCTCTCTCTCATCTCAAGGCCATGACACACGCAGAGAACACACAGTGTGCCTGTGGGGCTCACAGGCTGGTGGAGGAGACGGAGGGCACTGGCAGAGGGCTGGGTGCTCAACCAGTGTGGACAGGCCCCGATCCAGCCTTTTCCCTGGCCCGGTGGGGACCAGATCCAGCACTCGCCAAGTGCCCTTCTGCCCTTTTCTTGTTTCCTCAGCAGCTGTAACTTGGGGCTCAGTCTGGAGTTTGGGAGTGTGGGGGGACAGATGACACAGGCCACCCAGTCTGGCGTTGGGGTTTGTGCCTCCAGCCCGAATCTACTGACCCTTGAGCCCCTCCACATCCTACCCCACCCCCATTCGCAAGCAGCCTGCTCCTCTGAGGAGCCCTGCAGGTGCTCTGCCAGCAGGAATCCCGTGAGAATAGTCCTGGGGGGATCGGGTTCCCTTCAGTAAACATTTACAGTCGTAGTGAGAGCACCAGTACTGAGGGTCGGCAAAGAGCCCACGTGGGTCTTAGCCAATGCTCAGAGTGGCCCTGGGAGGGCAGAACTACTACTGTCCCCATTTGACAGACTAGAAACTCAAGGTTCTCTTCGTTCATTCATCCATTCATTCATTCATCACTCCCTGAGTGCTGGGGTTGCAGTGGTGGCCATGCAGCTGGGACCGCTGCCCTGTAGGAACCCATTCCTAGTGGGACCAGGGGAGGAAAGGGAGCCTCCCCGCCCGCCTGCATGGGGGAAGGGGTCAGAGAAGGCTAGCCAAGGAAGGACGGAGAAGCTGAGACCTGGAGGAGGAGGGTGGGAGGCAGCCAGAGAAAGGCAGGTCAGCCTGACCACAAGTCGGAGCCATGACTGGACCCACTGGACTCCGTGTCCAGTGCCCTTCCCACCACACTATGCTGCCACACTGCCTGCCTGTATAGCCAGGCCCTGTCCCAAGCACTAGATAGAGAGGGGCTGTGCCCTGAATACCACAGCGTGGGCACTGCTATGGGATCCCAGAGGGGTGGAGAGGTCTAGCTGGGCTTCCCAGAGGGGGTGGCAGGTAAGCTGGGCCTTAGGAGATGCATAGGCGTCTGCCAGCTGGGGTAGGGCCGGCCCATGGGGAAGGACGAGGCTGTGCAAAGGCTCAGAGATAAAATATGCTTCGCATTATGGAGGTGTCGCATGGGAGGTGAGTGAAGGCGGTGTTTCAGGGAAAGGGTCTCTCAACGCCTGTGGCTTGATCAGGTCAAGGAAGAAACCTGAAGAGGCCCGAGAAAATAGGGCAGAGGGAGGAAAAGCTGGAATTGAGAAGGGAGCTAGGAGCCAGCCAGAGCTGGGGCTGACGCTTGGGGAGGGGACCAGCTGCCAGCAATCGGGCCAGTTGTTGGCTTCTCCATTCATTCCCAGACTCTCTCCGAAGCTGATTAGCTATTGTTCCTCCAGCTTCTTAAGAGGCCAGGGGATTGCAGGGAGGGAGGGAGGTGTGCCTGGAGAAGCTGCCAGGCTTCCGTGGAAGGATCCAGACGCAATTTGGGAGGCAGAGGAGTCCCCTCTGACACCCACCTCTGCCCTCTCCAGGTTCCCTGCTCTTCCAACCAGACTCGGGAGATGGCGGGGGGGGGGGGGGGGTTGCGGAGAAAATTCCTAAAAATACTGAGACAAACTCAAACACATTCTGAGATGGAGGCATCTAAAACCATGGAGTTGGAGCCTGGATGGCTCCACCTGGGTGGCTCAGTCGAGTAAATGACACTCGATTTCGGCTCAGGTCACGATCTTGTGGTTCATGGGTTCGAGCCCCACGTCAGGCTCTGCCCTGACAGTGTGGAGCCTGCTTGGGATGTTCCCTTGCTCCCTCCCTGTCCCTCCCCCACTCCCATATACACACACACCCTCTCTCTCAAAACAAATAAACTAAAAAAAAAAAAAAAGCATGGAGTTGGAGGGCGAACAGGGCAACAGAAAAAAATCCTTGACTCATCAGACTGACTGGAGCTTGAATTTTATCTCAGGGCATACTTACTGTGTGACCTTGGGCCAGCAGCCTAACGTCTCTGGGCCTCGGGCTCTCAGTAATTTGCTGAGAGGGTTGTAGGAGGCAATGAAGGCACAGTGGTGGCAAACAGTAGATGCCCAGTGGACGTGCAGCGCAGGAGGCTGGGAGAACTGGATGGCTAGCTCCATGTTCGGCTCTCAGCAGGGCTATCCCGGAGCAGAGTCCCAAAGGGGAGGTCGGGTCGAGGGGCTCGGCACCACCCAGGGAGGAGAGGGCAGCCAGCGTGGGTGAGCACCCCCACCGCAGCTGGGTGGGACCCAAGAGCGGCCAGCTCCCCTGGGCCTCCCCGTGGGGGCTCCGCTTCCCTCCTTGTGTCCGCCTCTGTCCCTCCCTGTTGCCTTCTGTCCCTCTACAGTCACTCCGTGCCTTTGTGTGTCTCGTGCTGTCTCCGTGTGCTTTGCAGCGCTTTTTCTACTCCTACCGCGTGTCTGTGTGTCTGTACCTGTCCTATCACTGCCTCGGACTCTGTTTCTCTCTCCTTCTTTCCTTTTCATTTCCATCACCTCCTGCTCCTCTGAAAACAGAGAGCGCCTGAGTCTAAGAAGGGGGAAATCATGCCTTTCTCCGTAATGCCCACCCCCCAACACCCCCTTCTGGCCCCGGTGGTGCCTCTGAGGACCCTCTGCCCCGGAGATCTGGCTTTGGTAAGAACAGAGAGCATGCCCTTCTCAAAGGGGTCATTTCCTGCGTGCTGTCATGTGCCCGACAGGGAGGCGTCCTCCCTCACAGCGGCACTGGGTGATGAAGTCCTGTGAACACGAGTTCAGTTCCTGCCCTTGCCCTGCGTCTCGCCTCATCCTCCAGCCTGATGTGTGACGTCAACCTTCTCACTGCCCTGCCAGCCTGAGGCTGGTGCCCCCCACCCAGCCACCCTCCCCTCCCCCCGTGGCAGAGTGACCTCCCGACCTGCTTCTCCCTGCTCAAGGACCTCCTGCGGCCCCCACCCCCCTTGAAGACAAGCCCAGACCTGCTCACGAGAACCAGGTGGCCTCTGCAGGGTCTGCCTCCCCAGCTGCCTCCCCAGCTCTTCGCAGCCATAACATAAGGCTTCCTCCTTGCCCCAGACACGCTTTCCCCTCTCCTGACTCTTGCCGGCATTTTCTGTTTCTCCCAGTTGACATTCCTGCTTTACCGGCACTTCTAGTCCCTCAGAGCCCCTCACCAATGGCTTCCACTCAGCAAAACATGGGTGACTCTCACCTCCCCAAACCCGGCCATCCTTCCACAGAACCCTCAGCCCTCTGGCTGATTTCTTGGCCTGTCTCCCTTGAGCAACTCGTTTCTCGGGCTGCCTGGGCAGATGGGCCCCTGGACCCTGCAGGGGTCTGCAGCCCCTCCTGCCAGCGAGCCCAGGATGAAGGCTTCAGGCCAGCTCCCGCAGGGATGAAGACATCTTCTTCCTGGCGCCATGCAGCCAGTGCCCCGGGGTTGCTACTCGACCAGAGCAATCCCAGCCTCTTCAGAGCCACCGCTGAGGCCCTGCAGAGGCCCCTGGGTCAGTGACCCTGGAGGAGGAGCACCACTCTTGCTGTGCAAAGCATATCCCTCTAAATGATTGGGTTTGTGGTGCAGGGTGGAGTGAGTGGGTTTACTGAGGGGGGTGGGGTACACGTGAGCCTCCGCTCCTTGGTAGGGCGCCTGGATGCTGGCCATCGCAGAGGAGGGGAAAGGCTGGGGTGGGGACGCCCCAAACCTGGGATCCACTCCGGGCTCTGCTCCCAGCCTTAGGTTGTGTGACCTTCTTTCAGAACCCCTCTTCTCCATTGTCCTAGGAGGGCTAGGTACAATGTCCTCTCTGACCCTCACAGCTCTGAGATACAGGGCTGCTGAAATAAGGGCCCCCCAAAATCTGTCCTGTGGTTAACATCAACCCTAAATGCCCACCTTCCACTTCACCGAAGTTCCTACAATGCGTAGGAGCAAGGTGTGGGCGAGGAGCTTCTGCTGTGGATATGTAACTTTACTCCACTCCTGGCTTTCCAGAAGCTAGTGCTCAGTGTGGGCAGTAGTGTTCTCACTCGAGGCTCACCTTGAGGACACCCAAAGAGGCAAGAGAGCACAGTAGTGGTGGCCACTGCCTTGGAGTCCCCAGCTTGGGCTTAGGCCCCGATTCTGTCACTTTACAGCTGAGTTACCTTCGACAAGACTTCTCAGCCTTAACACCACTGGCATCCTGGGTTGGCTAATTCTGCGTTTATAAGGGACTGTCCCACGTGTCACAGGGTGTTTATGGGCAACCCTCCGGCACCCCCCAAGATGCTACAACCACTAATGCATCCAAACATTGACAAATATCTCCTGGGAATAAGATGACCCCTGGTTGAGAACCACTGCCTTAGACAAGTCACTTAGTTTTTTTTGTCCTCAGTGTCCCCATCAGTAAAATGACAATTAATAGTGATAAGGGGGAAAGCTCACGTGTGGTAAATGCTTAGTGAATGGGAGGCAATATTCTAAGCACTTTGCACGTTTCAGGATTTAATCCGTTGAAACCTCACCACAGACCTAAGGATGGGCACTATTCTCCCCATCTTACAGGGAAGGAGACCTCCAGAAGTTGAGTTACTCCGCAAGGCCACACCACTAGGAAGGGGCAGATTCAAGCAAGGCCGCCTGGCTTGAAACCCCAGGCCCGTAGCCAACAAGGTGATGTCAGGATTGAATGCGGCGATGCGTGTAAGGTGTGTCTGGAATTGTCCGAGTGCTCAATAAATGCTACGATGGCCTCGATGAGCCTCTCCAACCCAAATGCTGGCCTGTCGTCTCTCCCATTGATTCGGAGTCAGCCGACAGTGATTCAGCCGCTACTCCGTGCCAGAGTTACTGCACTTAATCCCGTGAGAAAGTTCTCTCCCCTGGTTGCAGAGGGGAAATGGAGGCTGAGAAAGAGAAAAGGCCTGACCCATAGTCACTTTGCCAGGTGCTTGGCCACCACCGGGCCATGCGGTGACCTGGTGTCGCAGGGCCCTCGGTGGGACCCACGTGGGTCCCCAGGTGGTAACGGGTTCTGCCAGAACTGTCAGGAGGCAGGACGTGGACCGAGTGGCGTTGATGCTGAGGAAGAAACTAAAGGTGGGTGTCCCCTCCCTTTGTGTTGGACCAAACATTTCAGGCTTGGAGCCCGCAGCCTGTAAAGTGTTGCAAGCAATTGTGATTAGTTGCCAACATTTAGAAACATTTAAAATGATGATATTTCATGTTAAATTCTGTATTACTGCCTTCCCCTGCAATTTTGCAAGAGGTAGAACACTTGTAGAGGTGGATAAGAGCAGGGAGTCCAAAGTCAGACCACGTGGGTTCCAGTCCCAGCTCTGCCACTAACTTGCTGGGTGTCATTGGCTGAGTGACTCAACCTCTCTGTGCTCTGGTGTCTTCATCTGTAAAATGGGGATAACATCAGTACTTGCCTCAGGTTTGTCTTGAAGATTAAATGAGAAAGCGCCTTCAGAACACTTCTTTAGCACAGCACTGAACACAAAAGAAGCAGCCAAAATGTTAGCTATTGTTATTTTTGTCATTGTCAGTATCAGCATCAGGCAATGCCGACCCTACATTCTCCCTCACCCATGGCAAACACCATTCGGAGCTGAGAATGGCCGTCCGCCTGAGTGGCCACCAAGAGCGGCGTGGCCGCCAAGAGTGGCCACCAAGAGCTCTTCTGTTGTCCACAGGTCCCCATCAGCACAGACCCCAAGCTGAGGCCCCTAGAAGGGCAGCCCCAGGGGCCTGACTCCTGGTTGCTGTGTGACTTTGGACTGGTGTCACTCCATCTATCCGGCCCAGTGTCACCATTTACAAAATGGAAGCACAGAATTTTAAAAGCTGAAAGAGAAGCCAGACCCAGGAGGCCACATATGATACGGTTCCATTTGTATAAACCATCCCGACTGGACAAATCTATAGAGACAGTTAGATCAGTGATTGCCAAGGGCTGGGGATGGGAAGCGACTGCTAACAGGATTTCTTTCAGAGTGATGAAAATGTTCTGGAACTAGACAGTCGTGATGGTTGCACAACCTTGTGAATATACTAAAAGCCACTGAATCCTGCGCTGTGAAACGGTGAATTGTATGGTAAGCGAATTATGTCTCAGTTTTTTAAATTCTGAAATGGAAGGGTCAGCGCCTACCTGGCAGGGTGTTTGATGAGGATCGAATGAGAAATGGGTTACAAAGCACCAGGCCCAACACGAGTACTGGGAGAAGGTGAATTCCAAGCACCCTGGCCGTAGCTGGCTCAGCCCCCTCCTTAGAATTGGAGGGGCTTCCCGACTGGGTTCCTGCCCTCCGGGCACCCTCTGTGGCCAGGATCGGGTGGGGGCCCTTGTACCCTCGGAGGCCAAGGCCACCGCCAGTCTGGCTCTGGTCAAGGACTCTCTGCAGCTGAGTTGGGGTGGCTTCCCTGCTGGTCACAGCTGCCCTGGGGTCTGAGAAGGCCCCAGCCCCACAGAGAATTCAGGAATCCCCTAATTGCTTCCATCCGTGCTGTGCCTGGCCTAGGTCCATCGGTTTCCTGCCTGAGAGGCCAGGACCCCATAACCCTTACCCGGAGCAGGGCCTGGCCTTTCTCATCTCCACTGTCTCTCCTCAGGGGCTAGAGCTGCCAAGAGATGGGGGCTCAGTCCTAGGACTGCATGACCCTGTCCATAAATCTGGAGGCTCCTAGGCTCAGCCTCAGCCCCCGGGGGCTCCTCAGGCCCAGCTCCCGTGGGGCCTGGTAGCCGCCAACTGTAGGTCATACCTTGTACCTCCCTCTCCTCCAGAATCTTCTGTGTTGCCACAATTCCCTAGGCCTGAAGATGTTTGGCTACATCAACCAAAATGGCGCCCCAAACACCTTCCATTGCCATATCTTCTGGTCCAAGAAAAAGGTGAAGTCCCCTCCCCAAGCCCTTCCCAACCTGCTGGGGAGTGGGGCATAGGTCTCATGTGCTCCAAGCCAGGGTCTGCTCTGGACCCCTGGGGGGCCCAACAGAAGGATGTGTGCGCAGAGGAAGGCACATTCCCCGAGGGCCTGCCTGTCCCTTGAGTGCCCCCAGGAGCATGTGTCCGGGTGCACCCAGCCTGCATGTACATGTACGTGTATGTAACACACGCTGTTGACGCAGGATCTGTGCACATTTGTAGGCCTAGTGCTTCTCCCCGTGCCTGTGTGCCTGACTGTGCACAGACAGGCCTTTACAGACCTACTGGGGCGTGTCCGCACAGCTGTGCTCACCTCTCCAGGCATGTACGTGTGTCTACACGTGTGGCCAAGCTTTTCACACCTGCCGGATCCTGAGAGGCTGAGCTTACGTGGCCCTGCCCCCACATCCGTACACACGTGGCTGTACTGTGTGTGCAGAACCCATAGCACGGCAGTGAGGACCGGCGCCTGGCCTTTGATGTTTACCATGAGTTCAGCCTCCAGCACCCACTGCACGTGGCAGACCAGGTGAGTGACCCACCACGGATGGCACAGATGCCCGAAGGCACAGCCCAGCATCACCGTCACCAACAAGAGCGGTGACGGCACCACCCCTGAGCTTCAGGGACCCCAGATCCCGGAGGGCCCAGATAAGCCATCGGTTCCACCTCCCTCAAGGTACTTCAGACGGCCCCTGCTGGCGTGCAAGTACAGGGGTGAGGCTGCACACAGCTGGGCTAGGGATCGGAATAGGGATGAGGAGGTATTTCCTGTCCGAAGAGTCTCTAGCTTACCCTCCCCCCCCCCCCCCGCATACACTGCTGGAGCCTATCCCCCAGCACCTCCCTCTCTCCTCTCCTTGGGACCCCAGGCCATGGCCCTAGACCCTCAGGTCCCGCTCCAGCAGCAGCAGATCCGGGAGGCTGAGGCACAGGTGACAGTGGCTAATGGGCAGGTGAGCTGGGTGAGTGGGAACCAGACCACCCCTTCCCATCCCACTGGCCCAGGCCTGATAGATGCCCAGGTGCAGGTGCTTGGGGCCTGGCTAAGCGCTGCCTCGGTGGCGCACAGGGAGGCCCAGGCCCATGCCACCGGCCCCTGTGCGCCCCCCGTGCATCTGGCGCTGCAGGTCCTACACAGCCACGCCTGAGGCCCACCCGAGGAAGAGAGGGCCCCAAGAACCAACTCAGCTCACCACCCGGGAGGCCGTGCGCCCAGTGGGAGTTGGGGACTCCTGCTCTGGGCAGAACTCAGAAAGACAAGGAAATGGCAGCTGCAAGACGGGAGGGGACTTGCACAGGGTCACCTGTCCAGTCAGGGGCCAAGCCCATGTGACCGCAGGGCCGCTTGATTACCCTTTTCTGCCTCCTAAGCCAGAATTTAGGGACCAGGATCTAATCAAGTCAGATCCCCAATTCCCCTAGAGCCCCAGTGGGCTCCGAGGCCATCCTCCCAGGGAGTAGGCCCCTACGGACAGGTGGGTGGCCCAGGGTTGCCTGCCCTTCTTCACCCTGATCCTAGGGCTACTCTGGGCCTGCGAGATGCTGTCTGGAATCCTGCAGAAGTCCCCCTGCCAAAGCCCAGAGAGGGTTGGCCACTTGCTCAAGGTCACACAGCAGGAGAGTTGGCCCCTGGTCCAACTGGTCCCTGAGTGCTCTCCTGTGCCACTCCCCACAGGCTGCCCTGGTCTGGCTGAGGCTCTGTGGGGAAGCAGACCCTCCAGATAGGCATTGTCTCCCTGGGCAGACATTCCTGCTCATGGCCGGCTCTGGCCAACCTGCCATGCCTCCAGAAGTGGTCAACTAAGGCCACACTCAGTCAGATCTGGCAGTGAGACCCCAGGCCTGACTCCTCACGCCAGCTTCTCTGAAGATCAGACCAGAGCACCAGGGCCAGGAACCAGCTGTCCTGACCCTCGAGATTGCCACTCGGCCTGGGGCAGCTCTCAGAAGTGTCCAAGCCTAGGGCAGGGCTGCCTCAGAGGCATGGTGAGGCTGGAGAGATGCTGAGGAAGGTCTCGTGCCCTCTTCCATTGTCCAGAGGGCCCCGAGGCCTGGAACGGGCAGCATACGGACAAGGTCACACAGGGGGTCAGCGGTGGGCATGACAAGAACTCAGGCCCTGGCCTCCCAGCTGGACTGTGTCTACAGTGCAGACAGAAGGGGCAGAGAGTGGGCATACCCCGAAGAGGAAGCAGAGCGTTTCAGACAGGTTTAACCCAGGTTCGTGGGATTATTCAGTCTCCATTCTGCCGACCTCACGTGTGCCCACGGGCTTCGGTGAGGCCAGCATTCTGTGTTCCCGCGCACATTCCGTGTCTGTACCTGACACACTCACACTCGTGGGCCATCAGCTGGGAGGCTGTGTACCCTTGTCCTCTGTCAAGGGCCCAGTCTAACCAAACTGGAGGTCCAGGTGGGTGATGGGTGGGACGATATGAAATGAAGGAAATCTCCTAAGGGTCCCAAGAAATTATGGTGTCCAACTGACCCACTTTGCAGGAAAAGCAACTGAGACCCAGGTTGTTCAAGGACCCACCCAAGGATCTGGAAATAACAGTCCTAAAATACAAAATGCTGGGCCAAGAAATGACCTGTTCTTATGCTGCCCCCTTGTGGTTGGAGGAAGGACTGCCTCCAGCTGCCCAGCAGATCCCCCCGCCCCAGCAGATCCGCAGATCTATTGGTCTACTTTTCTCCTTCCCAAGACAGCTCCTCTCCACCCCTGTCCAGGGGTATCATCCCCTTCCTGTTTCTCAGTTTGGAGGAGGCTTACGGTCCAGGGGCACCCGAGTTTCCCCACCAGCTCCGTGTTGCTGAGCGTGTGGTTTTCACTGAGGCCCACCGGGCAGCCCCATGGACACATTTTCAGTCCTCACCTTCTTACCTTCTCTGGTTTTCTATATAACTGATCACACCCTCTTTCTTGAAATTCTCTACTTCCTTGGCCCCCATGAAGAGACATTCTCCTGGGGTTCCCCCTACCTCCCTAACTATTCCTTCTCAGACTTTGTGGGCCTCTTGCTCCCTCCTGTCTCTGAATGTTGACATTTCCTGGGCCTCTGACATCACTGCTCTTGCCTGGATTTGGGGCTGGATCACCCAGCAGGAAGGCAGGTAGACCATTAGACCAGGAGTGCCAAAAAAGGGAGACAGGTAGGAAAATGTTAGTTCCTATCAACCCATCCATTTGGGGATGATGACGTTTTTGTAACACACTTAAGTGTCATGTTTTACAACTTAGTATCCTTTCTTTAGACCAATAGAAGTAGAGCGAGTACCACCATCTTTTCAGTGCTTAGGGCTGATGAGTGACCTCATCTCTTCATTCATATTTAACTACCTGCCAAGAACCTTCCAACTCCCATGTGGATGTCACCAGACCTGATTTCAGCTGCCCCCTGGAAACCTCCCACCAATGTCCCCCTGACTCTCAGGCTCAACAGATCCAAATCGTTCTTGCCATCTCTCCTCTGGCTCCCACATCCAGCACTGATGTCACCCGGGGTAACTTCATCATCATGCTCACCTCCTCTGGCTCCTTCTGACCACAGCCAGTCCTTCACCAAACCTGCCGAGGCAATTCCTTAATAGCTCTGGAATCCACCCGCTTCTCACCACCCCGCTCCTCCCCTTACCCTGGTCCGGGCCACGCCTGTGTCATCCGGCTGGCCCTCCTGCCCCCCACTCTCTTCTCATTATTTGGCTCTCACATGCCTATCTGACCATGTTGCTTCCCTGTCTGAGCCTGTCCCCAGATCCCTACCTCCAAATACAGTCCATGCTCCTAACACTGGCCTTGAACGTTCCCAAGATATGTCCTTACCACGCTCGGCAACCTCATTTCCCACCATCCGCGATCTCACACTGATGCTCCAAGTACTGAGAGGGTCTCAAAGTTTGATGGCTAGTGAATAAACGGAACAGAAGGGCATCCCGGCTGGGTGGGGGTAGGATAAGGCTGGACGTATGGTCTCAAGCTGGTGATGACTTCCAAATTTGTCCACTCTGCCACTAAAGGCCACCAACCTGCAGGTGGCTCCTGATCAGCGTGTACATCTCCCATGATAGGGAATTTCTTCCCTCTCGCCATCCCTGGACAGGCCCTACTGTTAGCAAATTTGGCCCCTGGAGTACACGGGGATAAGGGCACGGAACCGGAACTCTAGAGACCTTCATCCTGAGGGACACTTAAATTCCTTTTCCTCCCTGGGAGTCTCAGTTCCCTGGGTCTGGGTGCCCCCCATTACGGCTCAGCTGTGGCTCTAGGAAGCCAGCCTGGGCCAGACGGAGAGATTGCCAGAACAGCCGCCAGAGGGCAGTGCCGCCCCATACACGGGCCTTGGGACGGGCATGTCTTTGTGTCTCAGACTGTGTGGATCTTTCAGATTGAATCTCTGTGTGTGTTGGTGTGTATAACAACTGTGTGAGTGTATTACTTTGTGTGTTTCTGGATGGAGGATTTGGCCACGTCAGTTGGTGTATGTGGTTGTCCATTTTGGGGCACATCTGGGTCCTCCAATTCCCACCCCAGGAAAGAGTGTCTCTATCAGGGAAGGACAGGGAGGAGCACAGCCTCACTCTGTGCATGATCCTCACCCTCTAAAAAGTCCTCGCCACCATCACCATCACCATCACCACCAGCCTCAATGGCCATACCTGGGCCTCAGGCACCTGTCAAGTACGGCAATGACCCCAGTGAGAAGGGGCAGCGGGGCTTATATTGCTGGCTGGAGGCCTAGGGCTCAGAGGGACGGGCTGTCCTGGCCTTTGAGGCCCTTGTGGGCTGGGAGCCATCCAGGCCCTCCCTCCCAGCCTCATATCCTCTCCTGCCCACCTACACTCTATAACAGGATGGGGTGAATATATCCCCATATCACAGAGGAAGTGTGGTAGTTTGGTCAGCCCTGAACTGGACACCAGGGCAACAGGGTGACTCAGCCCCTCTCCCCAGCCTTCCCAGTTGGGGGCCCTGAAGAAGGATGTGCACATAGCCCTGCTCACGGCTACAACAGAAGGGCATGTCTGGAAATGCGGGTGCTCAGGGGAGGGGGGCTGTCCGGTTGCCTGGCCTGGTGATGAGAATGGAAGGCATCTTAGGACATACTTGGGAAGGGTCCTGGAGGGTGGAGGAGGTGCCAGCCAAAGAACAGCATGTGCAAAGGCACCAGAGTGTGAGGGAGCACAGCTCCGCCAGGCTAGGTGCTGTGCGGGGACTGCAGGATGTGGGCCCGGCGGGAGAGGCAGGAGACGTGCCAACACGAAGGAATCTTCCCCCCCAAGCAGCCTGGTTAGGGGGACGGCCAAGCCACCCCATCCTCAAAGCCAAGCCCCAAGTGGGATCCACCTCAAATCTCCATGGCTTCCACATAACGACAGATGCCCATTACTGTCCCTATTGTCCCCAAGGACCCAGAAGCCCGGAGGATTTCTACAGCAGGAACCGGGAGAGGGGAAGGGGCTGAAGAGTCCAATGTGCTTCCTGCTCTGGGCCGGGAGCCTCGCACCTGGAGTTAGAGACCCAGAGAGAGAGTCCCAAAGTGTGTGAGACACTCGGAGAAAGAAGAGAGAAGAGGGAGAGAGACACGGGGGAGAGACCAACGGGGTGGGGTGGGGTGGGGGGAGCCCGAGCCAGGAGGCCGAGGACACGGAGGGAGGCGGCGCAAGGAGGGGGCAGGGCGGACCCCGGGGCCGGCAATCAGGCCGGCAGGAGGCAGGTGGTCCGGGGCAGACAATGGCGCGGAGGAGTGCGGAACCTGGGACTAAATTTGGCGTTGCCTTTGCAGGGCGCGGGGCCGCCGTTCATCTCGATGCAAAGGAGAGACGAAATGAATATGCAGCGCGGGCTGTAATTGGGCCGCCGCGGCCGCCGCCGCCGCCGCCGCACTATAATTTTCCAAACAGGATCTTGCAATCAGGGCCTTATTCATTAGCGCATAAACAATTTTGTTTCTCGGCACTCGAGCCTGTCAATCACGCCGAGAGGGAACATCTTGGCCGGAGGCGCGGGCCCCCGCGCGCGCTCCCACGCGCGCCCCCTCGAGCGCCGCCAAGTGGCTTTGTGCCCCGGAGGCCGGAGGCCGTCGGGTGCTGGGGTGGAGGGGCACCGGAGCACGCTACGAGTCCGCGGTCCGGCCGGGAAGATGGGGAGTGTGCGAGTGGCGCGAGTTTGGGGGACCCGGCCTCCGGTTCAAGCCCTGCCTCTGGCATCTGGCTCCGACCTCGGGCAACCCCCCCCCCCCACCTCCTTCCCACCTTCCGTTCGCCCCCTGGGAGATATACTAAGTGCACTCAGTGAGTAAGTGCTTAGTACTAAGTGCTTAGGGTGCTAAGGCTGGGGGGAACAGGGGGTGCTGGAACACAGGTGGGGCACAGGGGAGGGGCCCATCTGGTTCCTTTTATTAAAGGGGGGTCCACGGAAATCTCCTCATTGTCCCAGGTCCCAACCAGAACAGGCTCCTGCGACACTGGGTGCATCTGTGAGGTTCTCCAAAAGAGTTGGGCACAGCCCTGGGCTCACCCATAAAGGGGCACGCATGCACGTGTGAACTTGCATGCTTGCTGGGAGCAGGCTCTGTGTGCCCCAGGGCGCCTAGGATTCTGCATCAGCACCTGACTGTAGAGGGGCTTTGTGCCTGTGTGGCTGTGTCCGTGTGTGTCCTGTGATTCTGTGTGTGCATGTGTGTGTACCAGTCCATCTGTAGACATGCCTGTGTGAGTGGGCTGGGCTGGGGCTGTAGGTGCGGTTTCTTGGCTCCCTCTGAGACCATGGTGCTGAGTGTGGCTGCCCAGTGACGGCTGGGTGACAGATACTGAGTGTTTGAGGGAAGGCTATGAGAGTAGGCCTATGTGACACTGTGTGTGTGTGCCCATCTATCTGTCTGTCTGTCTGTCTGTGGATGTGGGGCTTCGAGGGCCATGGGACCTGGCAGGACCATGTATTTGGGTGGTCCAAGCACTGGGGAGCTGTTTCTTTCAGAACAGATGACAGCTTCTGTTCTCTCCGCTTCCTCCCTGGCCACCCCTCCATCAGCTCACTTTCCCTGCAGTCAGCCAGGATGCCAATGCCCAGGCTGGGGAGAGGAGCAGCTTTTGCCCTATTGACGTCCGGTGCATTTGGTGGGGATGGGGGCGGGGGGTGTCAGTCACCCACCCAGCCCCTTCCAGTGCTTCCTTCAGACAGTTCTGAGACCCAGCCCCTGTTGCCTCCTCCATCAGGAGACCCTCCAAGGCCTCCAGAATTTTGGATCCAAACGTTCTAATCAGCTGAGCTTTACATAGACAGGCCCATTGTACTGATGGGGAGCCAGAGGTCTAGAACGCTAAACAGGAAAGAGACCTCCCTGGGGTCCCCCAGCAAGTGGGGAGCAGAGCCAGGATCTGAACTCCTGTCTGTCTGGCCCCAAAGTAAGGGACAGGGTCCTGACTTCTTCAGATACAAACACAAATACACACATACGTGCCTGCACACACATGCACACCCATGCCGCCCCGACCAAGCCTCGGGCTGGCCAAGAGCAGAGGCATCAGGCCATGGAGATGTCCCACTTCCTGCCACTCACTACCCCCACCCCCTCCTCCTCCCCTTCTGCAGGGCCCCACCCCCACCTCCTATACAATCCCTGCTCCGCACAGAGACAAAGAATTTGAGGATGTGCCGGCAGCCAAGTGACAGGCCATCAGTCTCTGCCCAGACACCCTCTTCACAGCTCTAGACCCAGCCCGGATGCCACCCCACCCGCTGGTCACCCCCAGCACCAAGCCAGGAAGGGAGGTGGCCGGGGAAAGGGCCGTAGGGGAAGGCACGGAGGCCGGAAGGCTGGAGGAACAGTCTTCAACCTGTGAATCCGGCCGTGCCTGGCCCTGAAGCCTCCCTGCTCCTGGGCGTCTTGCTGCATGGCTGGCAGGCTGGCCCCAGCCCACAAGGGACCCAGGCTCTCTGTGGGGCAGCACCCTGGGCGACTCCTGGAGGACAGCTATGGCACCTGGGCGTGCTGGGCAGAGGCCAGAGGCAATGGCTTTGGAGGAGGAGGCCAAGATTTAAAGCCCAGCTCTGACACCTCCTGGATGACCTCGGGTAACTGGCCAAACCTTCCTGTGCCTCAGTTTCCTCAGCTGTAAAGAAGAGATATTTAACTTACTTGGCACTTGGTGCTTAGTAAAGTATAGGAGGACAGAAAGCTCAAAAGAAGAGACCACTTGGCCCAGATTGACTCCTGGAGCTCAGACCCCAGACGCCTGTTGGGAGATTTCACTCATGAGCCAGACTCCCAGCTGTTGGGAGGCTACCGGGTCAGGGTTTCTAAGCAGAAGCCCCATGAGTATGTCTTTCTTGAAAAATTGTCCTTTTCCAAGCCCTGAGTGACCCTTCTTATGAACAATGTGCTTTCAGGGCCAACGTGGGGCCTCAGCCTGAGCGGGCATTGGCTACTCTGCTCATGTATGGAGGCAGAACCCAAAGCCTTGAGGGTCACAGTCCCTTCCCCAAGGTCACCAGCTGGTAAAAAAGTTGTCAGGACTTGATCCCAAGTCTTTGAGCACCAAGAACAGTGCTGTGCTATCCCTGCTCCCACCCTGCTGCTGCCTTGGTAAGAGATGGGCCTTTAGGTTGGGGACATCCAGGCTGGCCCCAGTCCAGCTTCTGGAGCTGGACTACCCTGGTCAGCCCTGGTCACCGATCACTGTCCCTTTTGCAGGATCACTGGACTCAATGTGATCCAGGAAGAAGATGGCCTAAATGCAGGTTCATCAGGAAATACTGGTTCCAAGGCCCTGAGCATCAAAGCTCAGGCAGCTGGGGGAAAGGAGGTTGAGGAAGAGGAGAGGAAGCTTGTCTCCAGGGAGGTGTAGAGTCCAGAGGCATGGATTTCCTTGAGCGAGGCCCTCTGTAGACCCCTCCTGGACCCCACTCTTCCCTCCTGCGGGCTTTATTTACATCTGGGTGACCTGTGCAACATGAGGCAGGGGAAAGGGCTCAGAGGATTACCAAGCCGAGTGACCTCCAGAAAGGCACTCAACTTCTCTGAGCATCAGCTTCCTCATCTAGGAGATGGGAGGACTGGAGAATTTTCACGTAATGAGAATTACTACTCCAGGGGCGCCTGGGTGGCTCAGTCGGTTGAGCATCTGACTTCAGCTCAGGTTGCAGTCTCATGGTTCGTGAGTTCGAGCCTTGCATCAGGCTTGCTGCTGTCAGCCTGTAAGCACAGAGCCTGCTTTGGATCCTCGCCTCCCCCCCCCCCCCCCCACCATTTCTCTGTCCCATCCCAGCTCATGCTCTCTTTCTCAAAAAAAAAAAAAAAAAAAAATTACTACTCCATGTTCAATTGCTTTATTCTAGCTCTAGCCCCTACCACAGTGCCTTACACATAGTAAGTGCTCAACAAAAAGTCTGTCACGTGACTTAGTAAGTGACAAGGGCTGAACCCAAAGAAAGCAGCAGAAAAGGCTGAGGCTGATCCCTGTGTTCCCCTCCCCGACTCTAGCGCCAGTCCACTGGTGTCCCGCTGCAGACTCAGTGCCACCCAGGACCTCATTACCAGTAGTGAGTGGGCTCCAGAGCCTAAACAGCTGTGCTGTCCAATGCAGTGGCCACTGGCCACATGTGGCGACCGAGCACTTGACACCTGGCTAGTCCCCGCTGAGGTGTGGTGTAAGTGTGGAATACACACCCATTTTCAGACTTTGGACCAGAAAAAAGAATGTCAAATATCTCATGCATCCATTTTTCTATTGAAATGATACACATTGTGGACATACCGGGCTAAGTAAAATGTACTCTCAAACTAACTTCACCTCTTTTTACTTTTGTAATGTGTTACTAGAACGTTAAAAACGACATGTGTGGCCTATATTTGTGGCCTGTTATGTTTTTATGGCAAAGTAGTGGTCTAGAAGATTCTGCAGGCCCCAACCCCAAAGGAGTCAGGGGAAGACCCTAGACATTCAGTTACAGTGAGCCAGGCCTAGTGCCCAGGTCGTGGGGTCTACCTCAGTTTCCCCACCTTATGTGGCCCTCTAGTCCTCCATGGTCCTAACATCCTGCATCCCACCTAAAATCACCCCACAGCCTCATCTGTGAGCTAGTACAGCACCTGTATGGGGCCGCACCCACCAACTCAGAGGGGGCCTCAGGCATATTTCCACCAACTGACCAACTCAACCTTAAGCCAGCCAATCACCGTCACCTTTACACATCTCTAAGTCCCTACACCTCTCTCCATCCCTTCTGCTACTCCTCTTATCCAGGACTCATTCATTCATTCATTCATTCATTCACTCAGCAAGTATTTATTGAGCACCTATATACCAGACCCTCTTTTGGGTATTTGCTATACATCAGTGAACAAAGCAAACGAAACCCTCTGCTCTTGTGGGCAGACATCCTAGTGGAGAAGACGGATCATAAGGAATAAATATTATAAATAAGCAGTTATGTGTTGGAAAGGATAAATGCTAATTTAAAAAATAGAGCCGGGTAAGGAAGATTGGCCTCCACATGGGGCCCCCTGCCTTCATTCTCCCGGCTTTGATGAACCCTCCACGGGCTGCCGGCGGGAGCTCAGGTCCTACCATGCTACGTCCCTGCTTGCAAGCCCTCTCTGGCTCCCCAGTGCCTCCAGGTGAAGATCCAGGCTCCTCAGCCGGCCATGCAGAGCCCCACGTGATCTGACCCTGCCCAGCCGCACCCTAGCTGTTCTCTAGCACTCCCTGTTGCTCCCTCTGTCAGGAACACCTTCTCAGATTCCTCTGTTCCTTCACGGGTTCCCATCCCTAGAGGATCTGCCCACTGTCAGGAAGGTCTGCACCCAGTCCCAGATGGATCTCTGCATCACAGGCCCGTGTGCAACGCCTGCTGCTGCATCACTCACTCACGTGCCTGTGGATTCTGTGTGAGCTGGCTTGCCACAGACCCGTGTGGCCTCCCCCTCAGAGACGCAGAGCCAGCTCAGGGGCTGCCCAGGTATGTCTCGACTTCCCCAAGCCTCAGCGGGAACAGCGCTGCATTCAGGAAGTCGCCATGGCAACCGCCTGGCCCCGGTGCCATCTCCTGCAATCAGCGCTGGGACCTGGCCACCCGCTGGGCTTCCTGGAGATTTGTTCCCTGTGATGGGAGGCTGGGGGGACTCCTAACCCTCCCCCTCCTCTCTCCATACTCCCCTCCCTGCCCCCAGCATAGCATGGCAAGGCTGCCAGGCTGGGACGGCACAGTGTTTGGGAGAGGGTTCCCCTGGACTGGACGCAGGGACTGGAGCTCTGGTCTCAAGTCGCTAGCACCTTATGTGGCCTTGGATACATGCTTCCTTTCTCTGCACCTGTTTCCTTATCTGTGAGATGCCTTCCTCACAGGGTTGCTGTGGGGTCTGGGGCAACGGTATGGCACCAATTAGGTGCTCAACTAATGCCGTTATCAAAATTAAAGGGCTATAGCAACCCCTCGCCTTTACAGGGCTTCAAAGCACTTCCTGTCTGTTGCTTCACAGCAGCCCTTGAGAAGGATATTTAATGTCAATGTGACAGAAGAGGAGCCTGAGGCCCAGGAGGTGGAGAGAAGGCCCAAAGTCAGCAGCCCCAGCTGGACGGGGCAGGTCAGGAATGCTGGGGAGCCCCAGGAGAAAAGCTCTTTGGGAGGGATAGGGCTTGGGACCATCCTTCCTCTGCTGGCACGAAACCAGGTGGCCCTGCCTCCCTTCTACTCCCTGACAAGATTCCGGCTCTCCTCTCCTGGGTTGGAGCTGGGGAGTAAAGCAGGGCTTCTCAGATCCCAGGGCCCTCCTCAGTACAAAGAGCCTCGGACAGGAAGGAAGGAGGCCCGGGTTCCAGTCCCGACTGGTGCTGTGACCTCAGGACAGGGAATCACTTGCCATCTATCTCTTGGCTCCACTGAACTGGTGCTCCAGACCAGCAGGTGACCCCCAAGGGCACGTGCCACTCACACAGCCTGTGGTTCCCATTCCGCGTCCAGACAAGTTCGCGGTACATGGAGCCCTGGGCAACAGTGACCTTGAGTTTGTGAAATGCCGGGCACAGACCTCACCTACCAACTGCTGGGCCTTGCTTCCCACTCTCTTGGAGGGTCAGGAAACAGAACAGCGTCTTTGTTCTCCCAGTTCCACCAGAGCCTTGCGTTTCTTACTTCGGGGGCCGCAGTGTCTGTTTCTCTATCTCCAATTCCCGCCAGAAATGTCACCCGAGTGAGGGGAAAGGCGCCATGTGCTTGCCACGTGCCTCTTGATCCTTTTGTGCCCATGACCCTATTTAATTCCCACAACAACGTTGCAAGTTAGGTCTTCCTGTGTGCATTTCATGGGTGTGGAAACAAAGGCTCAGAGAGGTACAGTCACTTGCCCAAGGTCACACAGCCAGTTAGTGGCAGAATGGGTATTTGAACCCAGGCTGACTCCAGAGCCAAGGAGAAAGACCACTCTCAATTTCTGCTTCACCCAGTCACCTTGTCCCACCCTCAATGACAGCCCTGCCCCTTGAACTCCCCTCCTTCCTCTTTCTGAGGCCCCAGTGCTGCCCATGGTACCCCTCCCCCCGCCCTCATCCAGGCAGAAAGATGCTTAGATTCAGAATTCCAGAGCATCAGAGGTGAAAGAGCCCTTTGAGTTGACCCAGACCAGCTCCACCTGACCAGTTCTGCCTCCATACAGATAAGGAAACTGAGGCCCTGTGAGGCAGAGCCAGTCCTGGAGAATTAAAGGTATAGCTTCCCATCCGGGATGGGGCAGGGTGGGAGGGGAGTCCCCATCCCACAGGACTCAAGGGGCTGCAGGCCTCAGAAAAAGGGGCTTCGGTGGAGCTCTGGGGATGCCTCCTAAGGCAGGCAGGTCTGCTGGTCAGGCCTCACAGGGTTTGGTTTGGACTGACAGAGAGAAGAGGGAGCGGGTCAGACACCAGGGTGGGGGGTGGGGTGGCCCAGCTGAGCAGAGGGGTCAGGCAGCCTTGGCCCGACTCCCATCTGCAGCCGCAGGGCCAGCGCGTGAGGTGGAGCTGAAACATTCAAGCAGCTTCCTCTCCTTGGTTGGGAGTGATGTCGCCCATTTCCTGGATGTCCAAGAACCGGCTTCAAACAATAGCGCTGTCAGGAAGCCAGGAAGGGGCTGCTGCCCTGGGCCTGGGCCTGCCCCATCCCTCCCCACCTCCTGAGACCTGGCCAGGCTGTCCTTTATGCTTATCTCTTTGAGTCTGATGTCTCACTCTGTCCCCAGCCGGCTGTGTTTCTGCAGGCAGGCCACCTGCCTTCTCTGGGCCTCAGCTCCCCATCTAAAACCCGGGGAACGTATCCTTAGTGTTAGCTGTTGTCATGACCGTTTCCACGATGGGCCTCCACAGCCCCCCTTTCATCCCTTTGCTCACACTGTTCCCTGTCTGCGCCCCCTCCCCCTCTGTTGCCCACACATCCAGCTTGCGAGGCCTTTGCCTATCTGGCTGCGGCCCCACAGGTAGCCCAGGGTGGGCGAGTCAAAAGTCTCGGCTCAGTTCTTAATTTGCGACTCTCTGAGCCCTTCCCATCGGTGGGCCTCAATTTCCCCATTTGTAAAGAGAATTTATTGGTCCCTAAGGTCTCGCCAGTGCTGGTGCTCCGCGAGGGAGTCCAGTCCCCAGCCAGATGCCCGGCACTGGACTTGGCAATGAGCGGGAGCCCGGACCTGGCACGACAGGGCGTCTGCGTCCCCAGGACACCAGCAGGCGGGACTCCTCCCCAGAAGATGAGAGCCACTCAACTGGTTCAAGCTGCCTCCAGGCTTGGGAGCTGGGTGGGTGCTTTTGTAGAGGAACATGGCCTTTTCATTAGCCCCATTGTCCACCAATTAGCCCAAGGCTGACTCACGGGGAACACGACGCTGGGGGCCGCCGTTCAGGCGGGTATCGTGTCCTACTTCTCTGAGAAACCTAGGCTCCGCTGCCTGGCCCGCTTGTCTCACAGCCCCGCTGTGGGTGCACCTGTCGCCTTGAGAGGGTGACGTTTATCGCACGTCTACCTACGTGGTGCCACGCGACGCACAGCCATCTTGTCACCGAGTCCACAAAACCGCCCCGGAAGGGAAGCACTGTCGTCGTCCTCACTTCTCAGAGGAGGAAGCTGCACCTCAGAGACGTGAGGTGTATGTCTCCGGTCCCGCAGAGGAGCAAACCACTTCGTCACTCACCAGCCGGAGCAGCCACTCGGGTCCTGTTTGCCAAGGAAGCGAAGCGCTAGGTGGTCTTGGGCAAGCCACGTCCCTCCCCCTCTCGCCTGCTGTCTGTCCCTCTCCAGTCGCCCAGCTCACCAAATCCTAACCCACAGCTCTGCACGAAGCAATGACTCCAGGTTTTGGAACCAGTCAGGCCCACTTTTTGATTTTGCTTCTCCCAGAGATAAAATACACATCGCTTCTGTTTTTAAGAAGCACATGCCAAGAAAGGGAGGTAGACCAGTAGACAGATCATCACTATGTAATTTGGCATGTAATGGAGCCAGATCGCCCAGCAATCTTTCTGTGTCCACACGGAGAGCCACCTCAGGCCTCTTTCCGGCTGCCCAGGATCGCATTGCGTGGCTCTGTTGCAAGTCATGTAACTACCCTGACACTACTGATGGGCACTTGGGTTGTTTCCCTCTCTCTCTCTCTCTCTCTCTCTGTCCATTTTTACAAATAATGCTACAGTGAATCTCCCTGTACACATCTTAAAACACTTGAATCCGCACTTGCATTGTTCACATTTTTACAGATGAGGAAGGCCACACGCACGCACCTCGTACTTCGGTGGATGCAGTAAATTGTCCTCTCAACATAATGCATCAATGTATGAGTGTGTTCCCCTCCCCACGGGCTAGGAGCGCACCCATTTCCCCCAACCTGGGCCAACACTCGATGTTATCCACCTTTCACAGCTTGGCTGAACTAATCAAATGGCATCTCACTGGGGCTTTGATCTGCATTGTTCTGACTACTCGTGAGATAAATCATCTTTTCATATGTTTGTTGGCCATTCTGATTTTCTCTTCTGCAGACTGCCTGCCCACAGCTTTTGCAGGTGACTCTGTTAGCGTGTTTCCTTCCCAGCCACTCTGACTCGGTTCTGTCCCAGTTTATCTTACTCCTGGCCTTTTGGCTTCTGATGTTCCGGTCTCCTCTCATATTCTAGACATTGCCTCCGGCTCCCACTGGTGAACCGCTCCCCCTCCCCCGTTCCCGCCCTCCACGCTGCACCAACCTCTAGTGTCAGCCAGCCTGAACCCATGAGGACAGAGTGCTTCAGACTGGACTTAGCCCAATCAGAAGGCAGTCCAAGCAGGGGATGGTCTCCAAAGGGTTCCTCCTATAACTCTTAAGATCAAAGCCTTCATGGGGCACCTGGGTGGCTCAGTTGGTTGGGTGACCGACTTTGGTTCAGGTCATGATCTCATGGTTTGTGAGTTCGAGCCTCGCGTCGGCCTCTGTGCTGACAGCTCAGAGCCTGGAGCCTATTTCAGATTCTGTGTCTCCCCCTCTCTCTACCCCTCCCCTGCTCATGCTCTGTGTCTCTCTCTCTCTCAATAATAAATAAACGTTAAAAAAATTAAAAAAAAAAAAAGATCAAAGCCTTCATAATAATCCTCTGAAGAAACTCAGTCTCAAATAACAAGAAAATTATTGGAAATAATTCCTAAATGGATGACAAACTCCCTGAACCTCTTCCATATCATGTCCTTTAAATGCCACTGTGGGTTTTTTATTTAAAACAAAGCCTGGTGGGGAGCCTGCGTGGCTCAGTCAGTTGAATGTCTGACTTCAGCTCAGGTCGTGATCTCACAGTCTGTGGGTTCAGGCCCCGCGTAGCCCGACAGCTTGAATCCTGGAGCCTGCTTTGGCTTCTGTCTCCCTCTCTCTGCCCCTTCCCTACTCGCTCTCTCTCTCTCTCTCAAAAATAAATAAACCTTAAAAAAACAAAAACAAAAAACAGAAAAAAAACAAAGCCTGAAATGCCCTTTTCATTTTAGTGAACTTTCCAGAATGAATTGCTCAGGTGATTAGATCTAATCATCAAAACTCCACCATCTCCCCCAACAGGTTGGCTAGCAGAGAAACAATGTTTCACATAACTCTGGACATGGAAAAGAGCCTCCATACCGTCTTAGTCAAATACTTCATTTTACAGCTAAAGAAACTGGCCGAGAGGGGAAGGTGGCTTGCCAAAGTCACACAAGTCAGAGATGGAGTGGGGAACAGGACCCCAACTGTGAATGCTGCCCGTCACCCTAACGGGGAAGAAAAGATGCCGATGGCTTTACTGGAAAGTTCTTAGGCCTGAGTTCACCACTGGGAACCTCAGATCCTTGGAACCCAGCAACACAGTGGTGCTCTGAGGTCAACAGACAATCAAAATGAATGAATGAATGAATGAATCCTGTACATCAAACTACTGTCACATCACCTAATACTGTAGTTTCAGATGGCAAGTGAAAGAAACATTATTACCATCCTTTTTAGCTTCAACTCTTCCACCAGAGCAGCAGAATTGATTAAAACAAGGCTTCCAGAAAGGGCATGCCTGCTTAATTTGCATTCAACCCTCAAATTAAAGGAACACCAGCATGCAATTATATTTTTTCTTACCATAGCCTAATCTGACCTTTTATGCATTCTCAGTTCACAGACAGCATTTTTACTGAGACTGTGACAGAGGTTTCTGTGCTCTTTTTGAAAAACACAAAAAACAAAAAAAACTGAGGGTTTCCTTCGTTCTCCATTGGTGCTAAATCATTACAGTAGAAACCAGAAACTGTCCTTGAACAGAAAACACCCCTCATGTCTATTCTACATGCAAGATGACACATTTATGATTAACTAAGCTACCCCCTTTTGAAGAGGCCAATAGCTGTGTAACATTCACCCAACAAAGAGTTATCAAGCACTGACTATCCACCAGCCACCATGACAGATGTACATGTAGTGGAAAATGGGACGCGATTCTTGCGTACAAAGAATAAGACAGCTGTAATGGACAAGATGCTCCTGAATACGGAGGAAGTGAAGGTGTGGTTCACTCTGGGAGGAACTGAGGGATTATTTCACAAAGGTGACAAATTCTAGCTGCATCCTGAAGGAGAGTTTAGCAAGAGGTGGAGGAGAACTGAGGGGCAGAGGTCGTGCACAGGGAAAGGTGCAGGGGTCTGGAGTGGTGGAGAGTCCAGTGTGGATGGAGTTGGGGAACAGTGGCGACAGAGGAAGCTGGAAGGGTCTCGGTCAGACTCTGGAGCGAGTGACTCTCACACTGAGGAGTTTGGACTTTACCCAGCAGTCTGTGGAGTCACCTATGACAGAAAATGTCCCTGTCAGGTCAAAGGCAGAGATAAGCAACTGCATGGGGCTTGTACCCACAAAGCCACACCCCAGCCAGCCTGTTCCGGAAGCACGCTGAGCCCTGTCCTGCCTCGGGTTTGCTCCTGCTGTTCCCTCACACTGGACACTCTTCCATCAGCTCTCTAACTGGCAGGCTCCTTCTCATCCAGGGGGAGGAAGCTCAGATACCACTGAGACCTCCCATGGCCTCCCTTCCTCAACATATCCCCACTCCCTAGCTATTGGCTTTCATATCAACCCTGTTTGGTTCCTTCACAGGACTCAGCACAACGTAAGACCATCCCGTTCATCTTGTTTGTGTATTGACCTGTTGATTGCCTCCACCCCTGGAATAGAAGCCCCATGAGAGCAGGGCCCCATCTGTCTTGATCATCTCCCATGCTTAGAATGATAACTAGCACACAGCAGGCTGTAAAATACTTGCTGAATGAATTAAGGAATGCGTTAATGTATTTCCAGGATGCTAGCTGCAACTATACTCTTTTCTCTCACGGAAGAAAGTATATTTGAGTGGTATTATTCGTCATAAAATCTGTATGCCCAGGCCACACAACAGGGCAACCAGAATATCTGAAGTATGGGATCCAGACAGACCTCGCTATTTCAATGTCTCCTGGTGATTCCAATGTGCATCTGAGGCTGAGATTCAGTGGCTTTGAAGGACAAGAGTGTGGCCGTTGGAATCCGACAAAGGACAAGAGTGTGGCCGTTGGAATCCAACAACCTCCATTTGCTTCCTAGATTTACCACTCACAGATCTGCTTCTCACACATAAAGCCTGGGGCTTCTTACTTAATCTAATCTCTTGAATCTGTTTTGTCTTTTAAAGTAAATACATTTGTAAATTTCAATATCTTATTTAAACAAATTCCTGGCGACACGTATTACAAATGAGCAAGACACAAAAAGATGTCCCAACCCCAAGCTGAGACTTCCTATGTGGTAGAAGCAACTGACACATTTTAACGCCCAAGTATGTCATGATCCAGGGCATAAGATTTCAGGGCATAAGAATGCATCTTTTATTACACCCAAAGCAACCCAGCTAGGATTTGATCCCTACTATGATGGCAATTTAACCTCAAAGATCGACTCCTATCTCTACATAATTAATGTGTTTGTTTGTTGTTTTGTAGCAAGGAGGGGATTTGGAAGTTCTTTGGAAAAATAAACATGGTGTACAGTTAATCATTTCCTGGATGCCTGTCATGTGCAGGGCATGAGAATATAGAAATATAAATAAGATAGAAGTCCAGATCTTACAGTACTTAGGCCAGAGGAGATACGACACACCCAGTGCCATGACAGGTGTTACGCAAATAAGAGTGTTTAACGATCGCTATCATTTATCAACACTGTATGAAGCATCTGATGCCTGTAACTCGTGCGGTCCTCAGAATCATCCCAGGAGGTAGGTACTATTATTATCCCCCTCATTTTATAGGTGAAGAAAATAAAGTACAGAAAAGTTAAGTGACTTGCCTAGGGTCACACAGCTATTAAATGACAGAGCCTGGATTCAGATCCAGACAGCCCAGCTCCAGAGCCCTTGTGCTCAACCCGCATGTTATATTGTGTCATGGGAACAAAGGGGCAGGAAAGACCACTTCTGGCTCTAGGAAGGGGACACTTCCTGGGGAAGACAGCATTAGAGGTTGCCTTGAGAAGTGGGTAGACTTTCAAGAGGCAGGGGTGGGGGAAGGGTCGTCTCCCAGTGAGTGGATGGCAGCATCAGTGAAGATTTGGAAATCAGAGAACACTCTTGAGGAATGGCATTTGGGAGACTGTAGGGCACATGATAAGGAGAAGATAATGGTGGGGAAATGGGCTAGGCTAAGGCCAGATAATGGAGTGTCAGAATGCCAGTAAGGATTCGGGCTCTAGTTAATAGCCCTTCGGGAGCCACTGAAGGTTTCTGAGCAGCACAGGCACACACAGCAAGTCGGACGGACCGGGGGGCGAGGTGATGGCAGGAGACAGATTTGGAAGTAGTGTTAGCAATCCAAGAAAGGGGAACAAAAACAAACCCGGACAGTGACAGTGAGATAAAAGCGGAAGTAACAAATGTGAGAGATTATGGAAGGAACTCAGCAGGGCTGGGTGTTGGGTTAGAACACAGAGAGGCGTGAGAAGTCAAAGGTGCGTCTCATGTTTGACTCTGGAAGGATGGAGACACCATTCACTCAGATAGGGAAGACGGGAACAGGCTGGGCAGAGGAAAAGGGGCAGATAAATTTCCTTCGGAAATGTGAGGAATCCGTCTCCTTATTCTCAAGCCAAACCAGCCAGGAGATTTTATTATTGGAAGCTCTCTCTGCTCAGAGATCCTTCGCACTGCTTTCAAATTGTTCCGTGACCTTTTACCTACTGAAATTGAGAGACGCATTTGTTCTGAGAGATTTGGGGAATTCTACCTTTACTTAGACTCTCTGGTCCTAGAAGGCTGTCATGTGGTGTCATTCCATCAAGAATACAGGAAAGCCAAACGTGAGTTTCTTTGTTCAAGGAATTCAAAGCAAGGTGGGGGGTGGGGGGGGGAGGCGAGAACTTCTGTCCAACTTGGGCAAAAGTTAAAACATCCTACAATTGAATTTGCAGCCATTAACGGTTCAGGACTTGCTGCTCTGATTCTAAAAAGGTGAATTAACATTCAAGGGAGGGCCTGGTGCTAGACACTGCAGCAGCATAGATTAATCGTATACAGATCCTCCACCCAAAGATAGTGTGGTTTATTCCCTTGTTAACCAAAGTGTGGTCCATGGACCGGCAGCATCAGCACCAACAAGAAGCTCACTAGACATCTCAGGACCTACTCCAGACCTATTGAACCAGAATCTTCATTTTAATAAGATCTCATGTGATTTATACACAGAGGTATATACTAAGAGTACACATAGACTTTGGAATCAGATGTACCTGGGTTTAAATCTTAGTTTAGCCACTTCCAACTTATCAGCACTTATCCTGGCTATCCTGGCCACTTATCAGTGGCCTATATCCTGGTTGGACCTTAAAATAACTTTGACTGCTTTCAAAAACTCCAGCCCCTGAAAAAAAAAAAAAAATGGGTTGCCTGGGTGGCTCAGTCGGTTGAGCGTCTGACTTTGGCTCAGGTCATGATCTTACAGTTTGTGAGTTCAAGCCCCACATCGGGCTCTGTGCTGACAGCTCGGAGGCTGGAGCCTGCTTCGGATTCTGTGTCTCCTTCTCTCTCTGCCCCTCCCCCACTTGTGCTGTTTCTTTCAAAAAAATAAATGTAAAAAGAATTTTTCAAAAAAAACAAAAAAATCCAGGCCCTGTCCATACTGCAGACCAATGAAATCAGAATCTCTGGGGGTAGGAACCAGACATTGGTGTTTAAAGGTCTCCAGGTGATTCACACGTGCATCCAAGGCTGAGAACCACAGACTTTGGAGAACAAGTGTGGCCACTGAAGCCAGTCTTCATTTGCATTCCACATCTACTATTTCTGAGGCAGACTGGGGCTTCTTAACCTTTCCTTAAGCTATAGTTCCTTGATGGAATGGACACGACAAATAGAATCTCTTTCAAAGGCTGAGCATTGGAAGAGTTGATACGTGCGAAGCACTTGGCATAATGCACAGAACTCAATCAATATTTATTATCATTTATGCAGGTCCCAGTTTCCTTTGCAGAAAAATCTAAGAAGCAACACAGAGCTTGAGGTATCGTAGAAATGCCAATCTGTGACCATGCTCATACTTTCCCCACCAGGGGTGACTTCTGATTACCTGGCCATGAAGAGGCTAATAGATACTGCCTTAGCTGTTTTTAGAATTTAAGAATCTATTCTTTTTCATTAAATTTGAGAATGAGATAAAGGCAGGTGGCAAGATCTTTTGCAGAACAGGTGAGAGTGAGATTCACCCCAAGTGCTCCCAACTGTGGAGCGGGGGTGGGGGGGGGGGGGAATAAAGTGGGGAGGGGCACGGCCAATCACTCAGAGCTTTGTCTTTGGCCTGTTTGGACCCTCCGGGCAGTGACAGGCCCTGCACCTCCTCTAATGCCTCTTACACTCTCCCTGCCTGGAGGCTCTACAGTGGGAGTTGGAAAGGCCTTTGGAAAGACTTACACGACTTTGCTTTCTGGAGCTCCACAAATGGAAACCAAGGCCCAGGGAGTTGTAACAACATATGCAGGGCCATCTGCAATTTAAGGCCACAAGCAGAAGGGTGTAAAGTGACCCAGTCAGCTGTAGAGGAAATAGCCTGGTAGTGAAAAAGGAAGTGAATGAAAGGGAAAATAAAGACATAATAGTGCTTTGAACCAAAGCTTTATAAATACTTGCCGTTTTAACCTGCCCAGGAGGTAGATAAGCATGTTGCCTTTAGCTTGTCCTCAAATTCAACCTCTCCCAAGAGGTTAAGGAACACACCCAAGGTTGGAATTGACACTCAGACCTCCCGACTTCCTGGCTTTGGAGCTGGGAGCTCAGCCTCCACCTCCCTGGTCTATCAGGAAAAACATCTGGGTCATAATGCTTGAGGATGGGATATCAAGGGGAAGTGGTGGAAGTTTGGTTCTTTAAGAAACTTTGAGCAAGACTCTGCCTAAACCACAGCCAGGAGGCCCCTCCCAGGGCCTGAGTCACAAGGCTCAAATGTTTCTTCACTTCTATCTTGGACGCTTCCCTTGCATGACCTTTAGGGAAAGCTACTTGTCTGTGCTGCTGGATGGGGAGAGAGGGAAGACTTCAAAATGTGTGAACACAGACCGGCAAGAGAGCCTGTCCTTTACATAGGCATTTCTGCCTGGTCTAACGCGGCTCCCCGCCACACTGGTGATCGCCAACTTAAAGCGAAGAGAGAGGAACAGGCAGGACCACAAGAAGAACAAGCAAAGGGAAGTCCTCTCTAAAGGCCAAAAGGTTATATAAAACATAATAAAATACAACTGTTTCCTTTAAAATTTTTAATGGCCAGGAAATGGTATAGAATAACTGCCAAGTCACATAAATTAACTTTTTTGTTAAGTTTCTGATCCCGGAAAGAACTCTATCAGTCGATGCAAACTGCACGGGAGTTTCATCAGCAGTCGTCCAGGCGTGTGACTGAGTGTGGGCCACGGACCCATCTTTACATGGTCCAGAAAAAAAGGCGGCTGCCATGTTTGGCAGGCTTCAGGTCTCCTTCTACCTCAGGGTTGGGCTCTGGTCTTGCTCTCGAGTGATAGGGATTCTCCGGTAAAGGTCGATCTGTTTTCACTTTAGTGACCTGTGAGGAGCGAAGAGGACAGAAGCAAGAGGCAAGGCTGAAGGTCAGGTGGAGCAGTCTGTGACCAAGAACGCACCTCCCAGCGTTTCCTCTCTGCTCCCGCTGCCCCAACTACCCCTCTTTTCTCAAGCCCCAGCAAACCACATTTAAACTCATTTAAGAAAGCCTTCTTGAACAAACATTTAAGAAAGCCTTTTTTTGGGTCATTTCATGTGGCAGAAGTTAGGGATACAGCAGGAAACGAAATACACACTGTCTTCGAGGGCTCACAGTCCGAGGGAGCCAGACAAGAAAATCAACCAAGACTCCCGACCGAATTATCATAACTGAGGCATGAACTAAGTGCTGGGGAGCAAGGACTCTGTACACGTAACCCATCCTGAAGGACAGGGGCCTGAACTATTTCATGGGGGGTAACGTTTAGCTTAAAAGGATAACCATGAGCCAGCAGAAGATTAGCAAGGGAAAGACATTCTAAGTAAACAGTACATGGGAAGACAGAGAGGCATGTCCTTAGAATGGCCAAAGGTTGCTTGGATAATGGAGGGAGATGAAGCACCTAACCAAGCACTTGTTAGAAATGATGCTGGGCCCCCGATTACGTTTCATTTTCACACTCCTCTGAGGCCTTTTTCCAGAGGTTCCTGGGGCCACCTGGCTAATAGTGGAAAAACTAGTGCTCAAAGCCAGATCTGCCTACTCCAAAGCCTGTGCTTTTACGTAACATACTACACTGGTAGACAGGGCCGGACAATGAAGGGTACTGAACGATGTGCACAAGTGGTTGAATTTTAACTCAAGGGTGACAGACGTCACTGAAGCAGGGAAGCCACTCAAGCACATCTGCAGGCTGGAAGGTGCAGAAGCTAGACTGGAGAGGGGCAAGACCAGAATTGGGAGAGTTGAGCCAACAGGCCTAGCAAGATGGTAGAGCACTGCACAATGGCAACAGGGAGACAGGTAGAAGGTGGTCACGTCCACATTATCCCCGATGGTCACAAAAATCTCCATCAGAAGCCAGCAGAAATTGTTCTCACTTTTTATTAATTAATTAATTAATTAATTTAGAGAGCGCATGAAATGTAGAGAGATTCTTAGGCAGGCTCCATGCCCAGCATGGACCCTGAGATCATGACCTGAGCCGAAATCAAGAGTCCGATGCTTAACCAACTGAGTCACCCAAGCTCCCCAATGTCCTTTATTTATTTATTTATTTATTTATTTATTTATTGAGAGAGAGGGAAAGACAGAGTATGAGCGGGAGAGGGGCAGAGAGAGAGGGAGACACAGAATCCGAAGCAGGCTCCAGGCTCTGAGCTGTCAGCACAGAGCCTGATGCAGGGCTTGAACTCATGAACCATGAGATCATGACCTGAGCCAAAGTCGGATGCTTAACTGACTGAACCACCCAGGCGCCCCCGTCCTCCCTTTGAAGATGAGGAAACACGCAGAGAAATGGAAAGACAAGGCCATGACTATTAATAGTCTTGTTATCTAGTGGTCTGATCTTCGAGCCACTCCATGTTATATGACTGATGAGTCTTCCCATGTGCACAAATCCAAAAACGATTCAATGTGAATGGAGCTTTCAGGAAGACAACAGCATAATTATTACTATAACTGCCCTGTGAGGCATTATTCTCTGTAGTCCACAGATGAGAACAAGGAGGCCAACTTGCCTATGAAAAGACACACGCTACAGGTCAGAGCCGGAGCTGGGACCCAAGTCTTCTGACTCCAGATCCAGAGTCTTTTTTGGTTTGTTTTTAGAACAGTGTTCTCATCTCTCTGCCACAGAGATCACTAATGCTTCCTTACTGCTTGACAGAGTAACTCCAAAGGCCTCCAGCTGGCACGTGAAGCTCCCTTCAGGAAGTTACAATATTTATGAAATCAATCTAGAAAAATGTTTCTCAAACTTAAAGTAGTGAACAGACCCCTTAAAAGGACAAATTATTGTGGAAAGAACAAAACAACTTCCTCTTCTGTACCATATCAAGAGAAAAGGAGAAGAGGCACGTGGTCAAACTAATTGCTAGGTACACAACTTTGAGCAGCCTACTCGACCTTCAATTTCCCATCTCTAAAATGGGGCTATTAGCTTACAGCGCTATTAGGATAATACACAGTCTGGAGCCTGATGCATAGCAGGTTATGGTTAAGCGCCAAAAGTTATTTTCAATATTAACATTATCAGGATGCCTAGGAAGGATGGAAACCTCAAAGGACATTGGCATCTAAGCTGAGGGCAGAGGAGTGAGTGGAAACTGGTCAGAGCAAAGGAGAGGAGGGCAACTTGGAGGAAGCAGAAGGCAGAAGTAAATGAAGGTAAAACGTGGGCTTTATCCAGCTGGTCATTACCTTTCTAAGAAGAGACTGGATTCTGATTCTAAGTAGGACTAAAACTGATAATCCTCTTAAAGAAACAAACTTTTGAAAAGAGGACACCAATACTTCATAGGTTTTTAAAATGGCTGACACAAAGATTCAGGAATCAGTATGCTTTCTCATCAGCATGATTTGCTGATTCTCCTTTCTTGAGAGACAGAAATGAGAAAAGGTTGTTTTCATCATTAAATCTGTAGGTCCTGCCGCTTTCCAACTCAGAATTATCAACAGTTTCAAGTAATTTGTTCAGGGATGAGCACTGGATGTTGTATAGAAACCAATTTGACAATAAATTACTTTTAATATTAAAAAAAATTATTGATTGCAATGAACATAAAAAGAGCAAAAAAACTTACAGACTAAATAATAAATAAATAAATAAATAAACAAACAAACAAACAAACAAAGCAATTTGTTCAGGACAGCAGAAGAAGCCATCTGAAGAGATCAGGCTGGATACAAAAAAAAAAAACAAAACAAAACTGCTAAGTCATTTGTCTACTTGTGACCCCAAGCTTGAGATCCAACCATCCATAGATGCTATACAGAAAGGCAAGGGAATAAAGATTAATTGTGGGCCCACATGCCAGGCACTAGGCCAGAGATTCACAAGGGCTCTCAAGCTTAATCCTCACAGAAAACTGGGTATGAATACTGGTCCTATTTTGTAGATGTGGTAGGACGAGAAACAGTTGGCAATTTGTGCAGGATCCCATAGTGATCGGTAGTACTATCTGCCTCCATTCAAACCTGAGTTTTCCCCCACCTTGCCACCTATCTGTCCCAGAGGGAAGGGACAATGATGAGGCTCAAGAAGCAGGGATAGGTCAGATCACAAAGGGCCTTGTAAGCCAGGACACTGCAAGCAAGAGTAAGCCCGTGAAGTTTTAAAAAGAAAAGTGATGTTTGGACTTCCTGGTTGGCTCGATCAGAAGAACATGCAATTCTTGATCTTGGGGTCTTGAGTTCGAGACCCATGTTGGGTGCAGAGATTACTAAAAATAATTTAAAAATAAACTTAAGGGGCGCCTGAGTGGCTCAGTCGGTTAAGCATCCAACTTTGATTCAGGTCATGATCGTGCAGTTCCTGAGTTTAAACCCCATGTCAGGCTCTGTAGTGACAGCTCGGAGCCTGGAGCCTGCTTTGGATTCTGTGTCTCCCTCTCTCTCTGCCCCTCCCCTGCTCACACTATGTCTCTGTCTCTCAAAAATGAATAAATGTTAAAAAAAAAAATTTTTTTTTAATAAATAAATAAACTTAAAAAAAATTTTTTTAAGTGGTCTTTATTTTCTATACAGATCATGCCTATAGTGGAGACATAATTATATCCTCAATTCTTCAATTTCAGGTGATACAGTGTCTTCTAAAATCTGAATTGAACCACCCTCCCCTCCCAGAAGTTCACGTAGCCCAAGTTAAGAACTCCTGTCCAAGATGTGGGGACAGTGAGAGGATTCAAAAACTAATCTAGGAGGGGCGCCTGGGTGGCGCAGTCGGTTAAGCGTCCGGCTTCAGCCAGGTCACGATCTCGCAGTCCGTGAGTTCGAGCCCCACGTCGGGCTCTGGGCTGATGGCTCAGAGCCTGGAACCTGTTTCCGATTCTGTGTCTCCCTCTCTCTCTGCCCCTCCCCCGTTCATGCTCTGTCTCTCTCTGTCCCAAAAATAAATAAACGTTGAAAAAAAAATTAAAAAAAAAAAAAAAAAAAAAAAAACTAATCTAGGAGATGTTCCCCTACGGGAACTGACGACTGTAGAAAGGAAGAAAGAGTGGGACGTGAAGAAAAGACACTCAGGTTTCTGAGGTTTC
The DNA here is from genome assembly GCF_018350155.1 of Leopardus geoffroyi. Lineage (NCBI taxonomy): Eukaryota > Metazoa > Chordata > Mammalia > Carnivora > Felidae > Leopardus > Leopardus geoffroyi. The sequence continues at coordinate 81,396,228 of NC_059342.1, forward strand.
CACAGATGGTGGTGGCATGACTGAGACAAGAAATACAGAAAAAAGAGTAGGAAAACATGCTTTTTATGTTTTTTAGATGTTTGTTTATTTTGAGAGAGAGGGAGAGGGAATCCCAAGCAGGCTCTTTGCTGCCAGTGCAGACCAGGACACGGGGCTCAAACTCACAAACCGTGAGATCATGACCAAAGTCAAAATTGAGAGTTGGACACTTAAACAATGAAGCCAACCAGGTGCCCCAGAAAACGTACATTTTAAACTACAGGGAAATACTTCTAAAAATCCTAGGTCCTGATAAATGTGGCCTGAAGAACCTGGCATAACCTCGATCCTATTTGTTCTCTGAATTCTGTAATAACCTCAATGCTTTCAATTGACGGTGCCCCAACATTGTGTTTATCCTCATCTACTCCCTTCTGTTCTTCAATTAGCTAATTAAACAAACAATCTGCACATGCCAGAAGATCTATTTAAAGGAATATTTGTATTAAATAAATTCCCTTCTGGGTTGTGTATAATCCCTCTCATCAACCTGTTTGGTAAACACAGATTTCTCCCATCATATCTTTACTCACAGAGACCCCTCTCTGACCACCTCCTGCCCTCCCCCCACCCCTCAGTGAGAGGGGGAAACCCCCAGCAGGAGACCTTTTTACCTTGGACAGCTCTCCGAGGTCAGGTCGCACCCAGCCCAGTTTGTCCAGCACACACTCGTCAAACTTGGCCTGCTGTTTGCGACAACGACGAAGTAACTGCAGGCTGGAGTAATCAATGCAGGTCCAATATTCGGTAAAAGGCTCCGCACAGTGAAGCTTTATCTGCCTGGAAAAGAGGGCTAGGTCAGGGGTAGCTCTTTGCAAAATAATGAGAAACAGAAAAGTGGGGGGAAATAGGTACAGACCTCAAATGCATAACCTTCCTTTTTGAAAGGTATGAGAATAGATGTTCTCACTTCACTTACAAGACAACTTAAGATCCTCAGGATGAGAAGCAACATGTAAAAAAAGATTTGTAAGGAATAAGACCTAATTTCTTTATGTACCAAAAATAAATGAACTGAAATGCCAAGAAAATTTGGTCTAAGCACATAGATTTTACTCAGAGCACTCCTCACTTAGGGCCTACCTATTCTTTTCTTTATATCCAATTCTAAAGATTATCAGTCTACCAAATTTAGAAGAGGAGGCGTAATCCGAGATGGGCATGAGGGACAATGGCAAAGGAAGAGACAGAACTATACAAGGCAAATACACATACTAACAAGCAGAAGATCCCGGGGTCATTCAGTGTCAAGGCAAACTACCCCACACTCCCCAGAGCTCAAAGTCCTCATTCTATTAACGGACTGAACAAAAACAGATTCATCCTTGTTATTAAGAAAGTTAAATTACATTTGGTGCTCTCTGCTAAGAAGGAGGTAGCACATTCACAAAAATAAACTCAAGATGGATGAAGGACCTGAATGTGAGACAGGAAACCATCAAAACCCTAGAGGAGAAAGCAGGGAAAAACCTCTCTGACCTCAGCCACAGCAATTTCTTACTTGACACATCCCCAAAGGCAAGGAAATTAAAAACAAAAATAAACTATTGGGACCTCATCAAGATAAAAAGCTTCTGCACTGCAAAGGAAACAATCAACAAAACTAAAAGGCAAGCGACAGAATTTGCAAATATTTGCAAATGACAGATATTTGCAAATGACATATGGGATAAAGGGCTAGTATCCAAAATCTATAAAGAACTCACCAAACTCCACACCCGAAAAACAAATAATCCAGTGAAGAAATGGGCAGAAAACATGAATAGACACCTCTCTAAAGAAGACATCCAGATGGCCAACAGGCATATGAAAAGATGCTCAACGTTGCTCCTCATCAGGGAAATACAAATCAAAACCACACTCAGATATCACCTCACGCCAGTCAGAGTGACTAAAATGAACAAAACAAGAGACTATAGATGCTGGAGAGGATGCGGAGAAACAGGAACCCTCTTGCACTGTTGGTGGGAATGCAAACTGGTGCAGCTGCTCTGGAAAACAGTGTGGAGGTTCCCCCCAAAACTAAAAATAGTATCTACCCTATGACCCACCAATAGCACTGCTAGGAATTTACCCAAGGATACAGGAATGATGATACATAGGGGCACTTGTACCCCAATGTTTATAGCAGCACTTTCAACAGTAGCCAAATTATGGAAAGAGCCTAAATGTCCATCAACTGACGAACAGATAAAGAAGTTGTGGTTTATATATACAATGGAATATTACTTGCCAATGAGAAAGAATGAAATCTGGCCATTTGTAGCAATGTGGATGGAACTGGAGAGTGTTATGCTAAGTGAAATAAGTCAGGCACAGAAAGATATCATGTTTTCACTCATATGTGGATCCTGAGAAACTTAACAGAAGACCAGGGGGGACGGGAATGGGGGGCGGGGGGGAAGTAACAGAGAGGGAAGGAGGCAAACCATAAGAGACTCTTAAATGCTGAGAACAAACTGAGTGTTGATGGGGGAGTGGGAAAAGTGGGTGATGGGCATTGAGGAGGGCACCTGTTGGGATGAGCACTGGGAGTTGTATGGAAACCAATTTGACAATAAATTATATATAAAAAAATAAAAAATAAAAATAAATAAATAAAAGGAGGTAGCATATAATTCATTAATTCTGTGACCACCAAAACATGGTTGAAGAAAAAGTAACTTTTGTGTATAAGCCTCAATTATTTTACAAAATTCCCCTTCTCTTACTATTCAGCCTTGCTAGTAATCCAATAAATGCCAATCCAAGGAAAAATAAAATACCATTATTTTATGTAAAAGCCATACATGAGGCAGTGGAAGATATGCATAGCACCTCCTTCCCCCAATGGAATCATAATTTGGAAGTGCTTACTTGTCATACTCTAAGAATCTAGCTACACTCAACACAAGAATCTTATTTAACATGGCTCGGGAAGAACCCCAGACATGGGTTGGAGGAAATGCACAGTAAACAATCTGCTTTCCATTCCTGCTGGGTTTCCCTGCTAGGAAGCAACCAATGTCACCAATTTCCTTTTTTCTTTTCTTTTTAATGCTTCTTTATTTGTTTTGACAGAGAGCAAGAGAGAGACAGTGCACATGTGGGGGTGGGGGCAGAGAGAGAAAAAGAGAGAGAGAAAGAGAGAGAGAATCCTAAGCAGGCTCCATGCTGACAGCACAGAGCTGACCTGGGGCTCGATCTCACCTGAGCCAAAATCAAGAGTCAGACGCTTAACTAACTGAGCCACCTAGGTGCCCCATGACCAGTAGAGATTCTGGTGTAACCTGTGGCTGGCAGGGTGTGCAACAGGAAGGAAGGAGGAATATCAAAGCCCTAGGGAGCTTTTCTGAATTGCCTCTAGCCTCACCGACCACAACAACATCCACGGTACGTAAAATTGCACCCACCTCACTTGACAATCACTTTGGTAGTAGCCTACTGTTTCCAGTACAAGTGGTTTATTCCTCCAGCATGGGGGCAGTGGGAGAGCTACTAGCACTATTACAGTACTTAGTCTCAGTTCTGGACCCTGTTACCCTGGTATCCACACCCAACGAACAATTGCCTACAAACACCTGCAAAGAGCAACATCAGCAGTGAAAAATTCCTCTCACGGAGGCGGCTGGGCACCTCAGGAGCTTGTGAAATCCCAACATGTCACATTTAAATATACTACCTCTGGGCCAAAGCAGAAATGTTTTTCCAAAGTTCTCTTAGCAAAATTTAAATAATAAACACACATTCAACCTTGTTAGCAATCAAACCAATGCAAATTCCAAAGCAAGAATAAAACACCATTTTGTACCTATCAAATATTTAAATAATATGCAACGCTGGTGAGGTACAACAAGATATAGTGCTGAGGGCAGCATAAACTGACCCAACTTTTTTTAAAATGGCAACTATAGTTCAAAAGCCATAAATTACATTCAAAGCCTTTTTACAGAATAATCCCACCTCTGGGAAATTTATGCCAAGGAATTACTTAAAAAGAGAAAAATTCCTGCACACAAAGGTAACCACTGAGGATTTATCTAAAACAAGCAAAATCTGGAATTAGGGGCACCTGGTGGCTCAGTCGGTTAAGCTTCCGACTCTTGATTTTGGCCCAGGTCATGATCCCAGGATCACGGGATCAAGCCCTGCGTTGGGCTCTGCGCACGACGCAGAGCCTGCTTGGGATCCTCTCTCTCCCTCTCTCTCTCTCTTTGCCCTCCCCCACTCGTGTGTGCATGCTCTCTCTCAAAATAAACATTTTTAAAAAAACAGAATTAAAAATGACTTTGTAACAGGTAAATTATGGTTGGTTTACCTACTGGTGGAATATTAAATAGCCATTAAAAATGATCACAAAGACAATCTAGCAACTTGAAAGAATGTTCCCCATGGTTTCAGCAAAATGCAGAAAAATGAATTTTAAACGACACACTGTGACTTTAACCACAAGAATATCTTTGCATGTGGACAAAGACACCAAGCAAAAGAGGAGAGGAGCTATTATGTGAAGGAATTTGATTTTTCCCTCTAACGTCATTGTAGTGGACATCTGTGGGTTTTGCGTAGCCAGCAGTCAGTCCCCATTCTTCTGTAACATCCTTGTAATTTTTCTTTGGGGAACAATCTGTCCCTCTCTCTCAGCAATGCAGTTTAGATGAATTTAAGTCACTTCCCACTTTAGGCCTGACAAATCACAGCATTTTATCTCCTGAAACACACCTGATTCAAAGAGAGGCATACAAAATCGACCAGCCAGGCCAATGAGACTCAGGCCAGGGACCTATGCTCACACCACTGGACAAGGACACTCTTGGGCCAGGTCTAGGCAAGCAGCACAGCAGTGTGGGATGGCTGCCGGCCACTTCTGCCACAGCAAGAAAGAGTCTCTCTGAAAATGAGTTTGACAGACAAAACAGAACTAAGAGATCGGGGAAGGAGAAGAGAGGCAACAAGATACCAAGTAGTTATGAAATTATATAAGCCCTTTGATTCCAGCCCCGCCTGATGCCAGCCCCATTTCTGGACTTGACAGCTACATAAGCCAATTCCCTTCGAGTGGAGTTTCTGTCCCTTTTAATAGAGTCTGTCAAAACATTTTTCTACAATTGCAATATGGATTGTTTTACTTATGGTATTAAGCATAATGGCCTACTTAATACCTTGACTCTGTACACACTTTTCTTTCCATAATAACTGAGTGTTCCATAGTAGCATCAATCTAGTGAACACCTGTTAGCAAGCACTGTGCTGAGTTGGTTTTACGTACTTTTACAAATTTTTCATTACAATCCTGTATGATTTAGAAATTAAGATTCATGGATATTAAAGGACATGCCAAATAATAAAAACAAATAACAAAGCTAACTGCATCATTTACTGCATGCTTACCTTGGTCTATCCGACTTCAAGGTCTTACACTTCCTACTAAAATTATCCTTCTACTTAATTAGCTAGATGTTCACTGAGATACATATACCTAGATGTTTCAGCCCACAGGCACGGATGTCAAGTCAAAGACTCTTACCTGAAGAAGTCCAGAGCACACTTGTTGACGAGCCTGCCTTCCTCTAAACACCGCCTGGGGTCTTTCTCTTCCCAGCGACAGAGCATGAACTCCTTGTTGGGCTTATCACACTGAACTCCATAGTGGTGGGCGGCAGCTTTCAGCACCGAAGAACTGACTTTCACCTGGGGAACGGAACAGGAGGAGACAAACCACAGATCTGTGACCAGGATATCAACTTCCTCAACTTCATCTCCTGCTGCTGAAGGCCGAGGGAACACAAAGGGAAAACTTGTTCCGACTCCAAGAAAATTAAAGATAGGGGGCTACCATAATAAACCTTTATGATCTCTGCTGCTTTAGAGATCACAAAGCTTTTTCACATGCATGATTTTCTACACCTTCATAATAATCTCATTAGGTTGACATTACTCTCCCCATTTTAGACATAAGGAAATGGCAGTCCTAACAGAACCCTTAGCTCTCTATGACAGAGAAAGTAGAGCTCTGAAAGATGATGGAAGCTTCTGTGATGGAAGGAGAGGAACCAACTCTGGGGAGTTTTGATGAGTCTCCTTTCCAGGAATAAAACTGATGGGGCAGGGGGGCGCCTGGGTGGCTCAGCTGGTTAAGCATCCAAGTTCAGCTCAGGTCATGATCTCGAGGTTCCTGAGTTCAAGTGAGTTCAAGCCCCTAGGTGGGCTCTCTGCTGTCAGCAGGGAGCCCTCTCTCTCTGCCCCTCCCCAGCTTGCTTGTGCGAGCTCTCTCTCTCAAAAATAAACACTAAAAAAAAAAAAGTGATAGGATACATAAAATTCCCAGAAGACCACAGAGTCACAGAAAATGAGACTGGAAAGGATCAGTAAAAACATCCAGTCCAGTAAGTTATTACTAAAGTACTAAAATTTTCTATTTTTTCCTATCACACACTATATCCAAGGTAGCCACCAGTCCATAACTCTCTCTCACTTGCCTTCCGGTTGGTTCATTTTCTTGAGAAACAGTATAGTTACAGCTCACTCACAGAGGGCTGCACATAGTCCAGGGCCCATCGAATTGCTGTGCAGCAAGGGTTCTGCTGGCCTCTTTTCGGTACTACCTTATCCTGGGCCAATTCCACAACGCTTGCGTTACTGGAACTTAAATAGAACATGTGTTGTCTGGGAGGACCACCCTCTTCATTATTCTTCCTTTTCGAAATCGCTTTGGCTATTCTTTCAGATGAACCCCCTCATCCAATAATTTGCACTGGAACTGCACAAAGGTTAGTTATGTGTTAAATTAGAAGGGAAAGAGCATGTTTACAACACTAGGTCTCTGCTGAAATTTTTTATCTCCCCAGAGGATCTTTCTCTAAGCACCATACAAAAGCTCTCATCTGTTGAGCCACTCACTCTGTGCCAGATACTGACGATACGACAGTCACGGTAGAGGTGAGACTACATGAATTATGCCTTCTCACCAAGACATATTAAGTCCCTCCTCTTACTCAGGTCATTGTTATGTTCTTTGGTTAAAATGATAGTTTCCCTCATATAGGAACCTTGCATATTTCTTGTTTATTCCTCAGTATTTTAACCTTTTTGATACTACCTAAATAGCTTGTTTGTACACTGCATCTTCTCTCTAGCCATATCTTACTGATACAAAATCAAGAGGATTAAGGGGTGCCTTATCCTCCCCTTGGTTGAGCGTCCAACTCTTGGTTTCTGCTTGGGTCATGATCTCACAGTCATGGGATCAAACCCAGTGCTGGGCTCCACGTTAAGCATGGAACCTGCTTGGGACTCTCTCTCCCTCTCTGTCCCCCCCATGCTCACACTCTCTCAAAAATAAATAAACTTAAAAAAAACAAGAGGATTAAGAGGAAAAACTTCCACTTACAAGTAAAAACTACCTTCTTTTCTGATAGTTATATCCTTTTTTTTCTCCTTCTCTTTTCCTATCTTACTGCTTGGACTAAAACCTCTAGGACAATACAAATGAACAGCAATGGCAGTAGGCATCCTTCCCTTTTTCTAGACTTTAAAGCACAATTTGGTTCAATATTTGCTATTGGTGTCTGGGATATAGTCGTTTGGATAGTCCTCATTAAGGAAGTTTCTTTCTGATGATTCTGTTTTACTGTTGTTTCCAGAAAGACTGAAAAATTCAGGTTTCTTTTATCCATAAATGTAGAGAATTAGCAGATTTTCCAAAAACCTCTCGCTATAGCTACAATAAAATCTAGTCTGTGACAGTGCATTATGCTTTAAGATATCACTGGATTTGATTTATAAGCATTCTGTTAAGGATTTTTAGGTAAGAATAATGTTGTAATTATTATTTTTATAATAATAAAAATTTTATAATTTTATTTTTTATGACTTTCACACAGCTTAGGTTAAATTACTAATAAAAGGCAAGGGAATGTGAAGAGAGTAAATCATCTACACACTATGGGAAGAGAATAGTTAGGACGATGTCTACTAACATTACAACTGCTGTAATTATCAAAGCAAAGATGAACTTATGATACAAGTGAAACCTGCCATGACAATTCTAATAAATTTGTTTAAAAATCTGTAAAATTTTATATGACAGCTGTTTTTTTAAAGTTTACTTACTTATTTTGAGAAAGAGCGCACGTGTGAGCAGGAAAGGGGCAGACAGAGAGGGAGAGAATCTCAAGCAGTCTCCACACAGTGAGCACAGAGCCCCTGACAGAGCCCCACGGGGTGCCTGAACTCATGAACTGTGAGATCATGACCTGAGCTGAAATCAAGAGTCAGATGCTTAACCTACTGAGCCACCCAGGTGCCCCATAGAGTTGTGTTTTTTTTAAGTTTACTTATTGATTGATTTGGGGGGAGGGAGGGGCAGAGAGCTCCAGAAACAAGAGAATCCCAAGTAGGTTCAACGTTGTCAGTGCAGAGCCTGAAAGTGGGGCTCAATCTCAGGAGCCGTGAGATCACGACCTGAGCCAAAATCAAGAGTCAGTCGCTTCATCTACCGAGCCACCCAGACACCCCTACAGTTTTTTATAAGAGTGTATTAGGTTAATTGAGGAGTATACATTAACTTGCTATATTACCTGTACAAAGCCAAGAGAATAAAAATCAAAACTCAAACTTTTTAAAGCTTAATATATTTAAAAAATTAAGCTGTTCTTATCTCCTTGACCAATGCCTTAAAAGATCTTTAAATGGCTGATTCACTCGAATGCCTTCACAGCCATTGTGCCCAAAAAGGTCATGACATTCTTTGCCTTACTTTCCTACAAATGTAGAAGTCTTACCAAAATCTAGGGGCACCCATGTTGTTGAGTGTGTAAAATATGCTCTGTCACAGGGAAATAAAGGATAAGAACCACTCACTGAATCTCTTTCCTGGGGACAGAGATGTGCCCAAGATGACACAGCAGGCCAGTGGCAACCGCAGAGCTGGAATCCAGAGACTGTGACCTTCAATCAAGCCTCTTTGCATTACACAGCCTTCGCTGAGGTGGCAAAGGACTTCAGATGTCCCCTCACCTGCTTCTTCACAAAGACGGATGAGTTCCACCAGAAACAACATCCCTTCCCAGCTGCTTACTGTGAATACCCTCTCAAATTCATTCAGCTCCCTTTGTCTCAAAGAACACAGAATTCCAGCATCTTCCTCATTTACCCTCATGACAGCCTCCCTGCACAGCGGGTTTATACAGTCTGCAGGTGTGGAAAGGGAGGCAGGAAAAGTCTTACAATCTACCACCAATCTTCCAGTCCTGTTCTCTCTTCCTTAAACCACGTCTGCACCTCTTTCTATAGTAATTTATGCTGTGACTTCTATGTGACTTAATTTATGGAAAATGGGGGGTCACTGTACTCCTTTGATAGTACTGTTGAGGATTAAATGAGTTCACACGTGTAAAAATATCAAGAACAGTGGCTAGCACATAGAAAGCACATCAAAAATATCGGCTATTATTTCTGCTCAAAATTGTCAGTTTGTACAAAGAGGTTCCAGCCCTAAGCTTCTGACTACTTCGTTCACAGGGATGTGTCAACAAGGTCCAAAATGTGTTTAACTTGCCTCTCAAAGCTGCTCCTTCTGGCTTCCCCAGTCCCACTGTCAGGTTGCAGATCTGACAGGCTCCCCGACCTTTCCTGCCTGTGATATCTAAGTCACTGCTAAGTCTGATCAACTCCAGATAAATCTGTTCTTTCCCCTCTGTGAGGACAGTCACCACTTATGTTGGGGTCATTAATATCCTCCTCGTTATTTCAACAGCTGCCAAGACTAGTCCCCCTTTTCTTTTCCTCTCTTCAATCCATTCTTCACAGGGCTGCCAGAGTGATCTTCCTAGAAGACAATTCTTACTGTACTCTACTGAAACAAATTAGCGACAAAACCCTGGAAGGATTCAGGCTTAACAGCAGAATAAAGCCCAAACTTTTTACAGGGTATTCAAAGCCTTCTGGATCCAGCCTTCTCACCCAAGACACTTCCAAAAAGGGACCTGCTGCTGTCTCAGAGCACTGAACTCACTGTCCCCACAACCCATCTGTGGCCTCCTGCATTTTCCCATCTCTTCACCTTCGCTCAGATCTAACCCTCGCTTAAGAAAGCCTGTCTGTCCGTCTTGGCCTATAAATGCTATTCTTCAAATGCCATTTCGCCAAGTCCCACATTACGCCCGAGAAGTGCTTTCTCTGTTCCCTTTATAGCCTCAGAGAATTATACAGCTGGAATCACTTCATCTTACAAATAAAATAACTGTGTCTGCAGATGCTACAAGTGACTAATCAAGGTAACTGAGCAGTTAGGCCTAGAATTTAGATCCAACTTCAAATCCTACTCTCTGCTCTGAAACCATGTCTGCCCCTCTTCCATAGATTTAATCATACTTTGTCTTGCATTGTAGTTATTTATGTAATTATCTGTATTTCAGTTCAAAGGTATGAACACTAAAGGCAAATTATTCCAGATATAGAATACTTGCAGGAAGTAGAACCTCAGATTAAATTAAACTTTCAATGAAAACTACAGCACTTTCAGGCTAACCCAGCTTCAAGGTGGGACGAAAAAAACAAAAGACTGAATACCAGCAACCTCCCCTCTCGTAAATGTACTTGACCAGAGTCCCTGAACACAGCTAAAAGGTTATGCCTCTGTGGGAAATAATAGTTGCCATTCTCACAGGCATCTGAGAAGATTAACTGAAGTCATGAAGATAAAACCCTTAACAGAATGCCTGGTATATAATTTCTGGCACATAATTTTTAGTTTTGCCCTCCTTGTCCTCTTATGTAGCCTGGTCTTTCTACTATCCAGTCCTGCCACGACACTCCTCTGCCTTAAAATCTTCATCCTCTCCCTCCCACATCACCTTAAAATAAGTCTGGCCTTGTGGAAGCTGCTTCCCAGTCCTTCCAGTCCAAGGTACCTCTCTCTGGGCTCAGCAACAGCTGATTCCCACCAATACTAGAGTCACATCAAACAGCACTGGTCTCCCTAGACTCAAAAGGTTTTGCCAAGTCTTCTCACTCTTTTGAGCTTTTACCCATAATACAATAGTTTAAAAGCACGGGTTTGAAACTCAGACCTAGAGTCATAGTCCAGCTCCACCACTCACTAGCTATATGACTTTGGGAAAATCACTTCTACTCTTGGGACCTGTTTTCTTACCTTTCACATGAAGAGGCCAATAATATCCTACCTCACAGTGTTGCTGGCAGGATTTGATGAATTAATGTACATGAAGGAACTAGCACCTTACCTGACTTCTAAAAAAGGCTTGGTCGTACTTGCTATAATTAGTTTATACTGTCTTCACTTCTCATAGCACAAACTTCACTATACTGTAACTGCCTCTTTATGTCTGTCTCCCTATTAGATTATAAGCTCTACTAGGGCAAGGACGCTCTTATTCTCCAGTGTGCGTGTATATGGCAATTATTCAAATGGTATCTCCTGAATAAATGAATGCTCTAAATGTCCTATTACCAAACACCCTCCCAGGGTTGTTAGCAATTTCACTCTCCAGTTTCATCTCCTTTTGCTTTGGCTTCCTAGCTCCACTCCAACACTGTACCGATTAGGCTACCTAGAAGCGACGGTCTCTCTCGCTCGGCTGTGAACACCCGGGGTTGCATATTCACTTCGCAGGGAGGTCTGAGTATTAAGTGACTTTAAAGGAAGTAAAGTGGCCCTGGCTGGTGCTTAATAAAAAGTACCACTATTATTCACGTAAAGGGCAAGCAGATGGCAGGAGGTCGGGGTGGGGGAGGCGAGGAGACTTCCACAGAGCCCCTGCATGATGGGGTGGGGGTGAGGCGATTCCCGGAGCTGAGCCGGGGGCGTCCGGGAATCCACCTGTGTCCGTGTCGGGGGCATTAGGTGGGGGGACCCAGGGCCCACAGTCCAGTGAGACGAAGCGGAGCTGGGCCCAGGCCCGAAAAGCTGCAGCCCTATGCCCTGCTTGCCTGGCTTCCGGACGAGCCTCACCTCCTGCACTTTCAGATCCTCCACAGTGGGCAGCTCCACTATCCCCGGCATGACGGCGGTAGCCCCGACCCCGAGGAGGCGCCCGCAGCCGCGTCGCCCCCGTCTCCTTGAAATCCCCTTTCGACCGCCAAGGGCCACCTCGGGCCTGCGCATGCGCGGGCGGCCACGCAGGCGCAATGCTCTGCCCAACCGCGAGCCATAGAGCGTGCGCAGTGCCTGGAAGGCCTGTGGGGTCTGTGGGCGGGGCTCCGAGCCGGCCCCGCCCATCTTGGTTGTCATAGTGCGGCGGGACGCACTGAGACTCCAGGATCCCAACCGCTGGAAGCTAGAGGCTGGTGTCATGGAGTACACGGGGAGCCAATATATTGGGGAATATGTAGACGGGAGGTAAGGGCCTCATCTGATTCACTATGTCTTAAATCTGTGACTGGTTAAAGACGGCTGCCTTTGCAAAGCACTTTGTACCAGGTACTTTCACAAACTTCGGGACAACGCTTTCAGATGTGATTGTTTATTTCCATTTTACAGTTCAGAAAAATGAGACCCAGTGAAGTAAAATGACTTGCTCAAGGACACATATAATAAGCAGCATAGCTGAGATATATTCATTCCATATATACGTGTGTGTTTGCTATCTGCAGTTTTAGATTTGGGGATAAAAAATACTAAAAAATGTCAAGATCCTTGCTCTCATAGAGTTTACAGTTTAGTTGGTGTATGGCCAATAAACAAAGAAATGGGAAGATAATTTCAGATAGTGGCTTTGCCTGAATCCTCTCCTCCCCACAGCAACCCTATGAGATAGATACAATCCTCATTTTACAGATGGAAAAAGTGAGGCTTGGAGTAATTATGTAACTTGCTCAAAGTCACCTCATTGGCATTTGGCAGGTCAGAGATCAAAACCCAGGTCTGACTCCAAAGCTCATGAGCTTTCTATGGAGCCCTGCTGCTGGGCTTCTACAGAGGACATGGCCAGTTGGGATTGTCCTTGAAGGCTTTCTGGAGGAGGAAATATTGAAGATGGGCCCTGAGGATTGGGTAGGATTTAGGTGGGTAGAGATGCAAGGTGAAGAATGTTTCCGGGCAGAGGAAGCAGCATGAGCAATAGTTCAGAGGACTTATAGGGGGAAGAGCAAGCAGTTCAGTTGGGCCGGAGTGTAAAGAGAGTGGGGGCCAGAGCTGGAAAGGTGGGTCTGTGCTCTGGCATACAGAGATCTGAGTACTGTGCACAGTTCTGTGAGTGGGAGGAGCCACTGATGGATAGATCCTTTGTAGGGCTGGGCATTAGGAAATCTAATTTACTTTGCACTGTATCTCTCCTCATAATGCATATGTCACTTAGTAAATGTTGGCTGAAAGAATTCATAAAAGAATGAAAGTAAGAAAAGAAAGAAAAAAAGGAAGGAAAAGGAAAGAAAGGAAGAAGGAAAGAAAGGAGGAAAGAAAGAAAGAAAGAAAGAAAGAAAGAAAGAAAGAAAGAAAGAAACTTGTGATATGGTAATCATGTCCTCACTATGGATTGAGGTCTTTATCTCTTCTTTTTAAAAAAATAAATGTAATGTTTATTTATTTTTGAGAGGGAGAGGGGGAGAGAGATGGAGTGTGAGCAGGGGCAGAGAGGGAGGAAGACACAGAATCCGAAGCAGGCTCCAGGCTCTGAGCTGTCAGCACAGAGCCCGACATGGGGCTCAAACTCATGAACCACAGTGTAATGACCTGAGCCAAAGTCGGTGGGTCGTTTAACTGACTAAGCCACCCAGGCACCCCTGTTTGTTCTTTTTAACTTAATTTGAATTTATAATGAAGGCTTTTTGCCTTGAATGAATAAAAGAAAAATGGGAGGGAAGGAAAGAGAGGAAGAGAAGGGAAAGAATGAGGGAGGGAGGCAGAGTGGAAATAGAGAGATCAAGTCAGAGCCCATAGTTGTCCCAGGAAGAGGTAGCAGGACCCTGAACCAAAGCAGAGGCAGTGGGGCTTCAGGAAAGAGAGAGATGTATAAGTTCGGGAATTTACGTTGTCAGGACTTGGCAACTGATTGGCTCCCAGTCCCACTCAGAGACTGCCTCCAATCCCAACTCAGTGCCTCGCTCTAGGCTTTGAACCTGGAGGATTCTGGTACCATTCGTGGAAATTGAGAACTCTGAGAAGGGGCTGCTCTGGAGAAGGAGAGTATGAGTTTCATTTGGGGAGAGCTGGAGATGCCTATAGAAGGTCTGAACAATGAATGTCCAGTTTGCCGTTTAAAAAAAGGGAGCAGGGTTCTAATCTCAGAGAAGGGTTTTGATGGAAACGGAAATGGTAGATGTGATTTCAAGCAAAGAGATAAAGGAGAAAAGGCATTCTCTCTCCTCTCACATCTCGCAGTAGAATAAAAGCAAAATCATTTTTGAGTTCTTACTCTATATTGGGCATTCTGCCATTGTTTCATAGCTATTATTTCATCCAATTATCTCAACTTTGGGGAGGAGTATTGTCATTATCCCCATTTTGCAGAGGAGAAACTCAGGCTCATCAGAGAGGTGAAGGGGCTTGCCCAAGGTCACACAGGCTCAGAGGTGGAGCCAGGCCTGGATCGGGCCTGGTGACCCCAGGTCTACATGGCTCAGGAACTGTGCTTCAAGCACAGTGGCATCTTCTGCCTTCTGTCATCTGCTCTGTCACTGCACCCTTCTGTTTCCATTCCTTACGCAGCGGATGTTTGCAGAGCACCTGTGTGAGCAGAATCATGATTCCAAGAACTAAGGATACCAAGGTCTTCATTAAGAAGCTTCAGTGAAATAGGGGATACAAGGAATACAAGTACAATGCAAGGCAGAAAGTGCTGAGCATCCAACGGAAGTACACACAAAAGCCTAAAGAAGTTCAAAGTTAGAAGAGGTGACTTCCAGCTAGCAGGGAGGAATAGAGAAGGAATACAGGAACGAAGAAATGAAGGAAAGTGTCTTTCTTCAGCACTCCCTGGATGGAAGACCCGTCACTAGGAAAATCATTATACATTATCTGAGTTGATCTTGGGCATTAATCTCAGTCACTTTCACACATGAAATGAGTGGTCAGCTGGTCAAGCTGGGCATCCCTGCCCTGTGCTCCTGTTAAGTGCCTGTCTTTCCCCCACATGACAATTACCACACATTATGTATTTACTTCATTGTGTCCCCCACTAGACTGTGAGCCCCCTCGAGGGGCGGGGGGTTACTTCGTATGCCTTGATCATTGTTGTGACCAGGTTGTACCCTGCAGACCAGACTCACCACGTAT
The DNA here is from genome assembly GCF_018350155.1 of Leopardus geoffroyi. Classification (NCBI taxonomy): domain Eukaryota; kingdom Metazoa; phylum Chordata; class Mammalia; order Carnivora; family Felidae; genus Leopardus; species Leopardus geoffroyi. The sequence goes on from NC_059342.1 coordinate 81,411,481, forward strand.
GGTAGGTGTTGATAGATTAGTGGATGCTCTGGAAATATCTGTTGGAAAAAAGGGAAGGAAGGAAGGAAAACAAAAAGGTTTAGGGAAGTCTCCAAGATGATACAACCGGGAAATGGTGAGATAAGATTCAAGCCTATGTCTCCTAAGTTTCATCCTTCTCCAAATTCTCTGCAAGTGGTATAGAGGGCAGGGGTAGGCTGATCATGGGGGACAGGGAAGACCCAGAACGAGCTGCCAGGAAACCTGGCCCTAGTCTCTGCTTCACAGTGCTGTGTGGCTTTGGGCACATCCCTCCCCTCTCTGGGCCTACCAACGGGTGTGTCGGGGGAAGTGTGAACTCCAGGACAGCCTGTAGGTAAGGTGGAAGACCGAGAAAACTGCACCCGCCCCCACCTTCAACAACACAGACCCTCTCATTTTTTAATTTTTGAGGGAACCGAAGAAAAAGTTTGGTTTTGAACAAAATATTACTGGGACGGTAACATCAGAGGACCCTGAGGATGAGGTTCCCACTTGCTCGCCTGTGCCTGTCAGCTCTGATCCTCCAGCCGCCAGGCACGGTTCAATCATTTCCCTTTGTCCTTGCAGGATGGAGGGCGAAGCCGAATACCTCCTCCCTACCAAAACAAAGTATGTTGGGGAAATGAAGGACGGCATGTTTCATGGCCAAGGAACCCTGTACTTCCCCAACGGGAGCCGCTATGATGCCATTTGGGAAAAGGGACTGGCCGTGAAGGTGATCAGCCTGAGGAGGGGAGGTTGCAGAGAGCAAAGCCTTGGACAGGAAAATCCCCCACTACGGAGCACCCTGACCTCTCCATCCAGTGCCCACCTCCTTCCATTCCCTCTTCTCCCTTCCTACTGATCTCCCAGGGTTCTGGAATCCTCTCCTCTGGATCCAGAAGGCCCCTGGAGAGGCCATGATGAGTTTGAATCCTGTTGTGCCACTAACTGTGTGACCTTGGGCCCACGACTTCCCCTATAAACTGGGGACAATAGTTGTACATCATATTGCTACTGTAACAAATTACTACAAACCCAGTGCCTTAAAACAACAGAGATGTGTTCCGTTACAGTTCTGGAAGTCAGAAGTCTAAAATAGGTCAGCAATGCTGCATTCCTTCCAGAGGCTGAACGGGAGAATCCATTTCCTTACCTTTTCCATCTTCTAGAAGCTTCCTGCCTTCCTGCATCACTCTGACTTCCGCCTCCATCATCACCTTTCCTTCTCTCTGCATTTTCCATCATCTCATCTTCTATCTCTCTGGCCCCCTCGCTTCCCTCTTATAAAGACCTTAGCAATTATACTGGGCCCACCCAGATAATCCAGGAAAATCTCCCCCATTTCAAGATCCTTAACTTAATCACACCTGCAAAGTACCATTTGCCACATAGGGTTAACATTTTTACAGGTTCCAGCATTTATGTGTGGATATCCTTGGGGAATCGTTATTAGCCTGCCAGAATAGTACTAGCCACTTCCTAGGGTGGTTGTGAATGCAAATGAGGTGATATCTCTAAGCCCTTTGCTCAGTACCTGGCATAGAGTTGGCACTCGGTGTTAGGTCATAGGACTGCTGCTGTCCCGGTACTGGTATCATGGCAAACATCTGACCCATCTAATCCCACCTAGTATTTGTGGGCCATGAATACAGTTGAGGGAGCCAGTGCAATGTCCTGATTTATACGGGAGAACAGTTTTCTCTGAGGAAAGGTCTATTGCTGTCATTGGTTTTACTAATAGCCACCATAAGAAGGTTAAGAAACATTCCTCGTTTTACAGCTTGGAGACTCTAAGCCCCAGGAAGGGGATATGACTTATCCAAGGTCACACAGTGAATTAATAGTATCGGAATTTCCACCTATGTTTCCTGATGCCCAGGCCAATGCGACCTCTACATCCTGGGGATTCCTTCAGCGCTAAGGCAGCAAAAGCAGAACGTACATATTTGGACAAAGGGCTATGACTGATGGCCATGACCTTTTCAGCTACGACTGAATGCTTACTCTATGCCAGGCACTGTGCTAGATGCTTTGCCAGTACTATCTCATTGAATCGACCCTATGACGTATATATTCTGATCACGCGGTTTTGCAAACGAGGAAACCACGGGCTCGGTCATCTGCCCAGCATTGCGCAGTGAGTTGCCACATTTTGAGTGCCAGTCACAGAGAGCCCAGCACTGTAGCCATTCCTTCTAATCATCGCAGCCATAATGGCTGTGATAGTTATCACTTCTCTTCTGCGGCAATAAGAAAGCCACCTCTCCCCTTGACATCCGTCCTTCTTGGCAGGAGGGCAGCCTCATGCCTGCACGCATGCTCCTTGTCTTCCAGGGCACGTACACCTTCTCGGACGGGCTGCAGTACGACGCCGAGCACTGGCATTACTGCGACGGCTATGACCGGAGGTTTTACACCGAGATCTGCTGTGGCTTGAAGCCTGCAGGTACCTGGGCACCCGCCCTTTTCTTCACACCCAGACGGAGAGGGGAACGAAGGGCCGTGGCCTATTGAAGGAACCCAAAAGAGAGGAGGCATTGAGCAGAGGCCGCAGGACACAAAAGAGCCAGGTTGTAGAGCCAGAAAGACCAGTCCTCACATCTCCAGCTGGGGACCATAGGCAGGGCGTTCACAGCTCTGTGCCTGAGTTTCTCTCCTGCGAAATGGGACTATAGCATCATCCACCCCACAAGTGTGTTGAAAGTAAGATAAGGCATGTGTAGGGTTTATAGCAACGTCTTGCTCACGGTGGGCGCACGGTCCATCTCAGCCACGTTATTCCTAGAACCAGCTGTAGCACAGAAATCGAGCAGCACCGAAGGAGCACGAGCTCCGTGTATCAAGTGCTAGCTGGGGCTCTCCAGAATCTCCAGATGACCCTGCCGTGCCTGCCGGTCTCATCCCATGTTGTACTGGAGGAGGCCGAGGCCCAGGGGTCCAGGCACGCTTCCCAGGAGCGGAGCTCCCAGGGGGCCCAAGTCTTCCTCTCTGCGTTCCCTGTATCATCAGAAACCGTGCTCCGTCACGGAGGGTTACGTTTGGGCCTAGACTCTGGACTCAGACAGCAGCCACTTAAGGGGCTCCTCTGTGTCTCGGGGGCTTGTGCGAGGTCCGCTGCACCTCAAGAGCATAGTTTCTGACACGGCTGAGACAATGCCTTCAGAATGACACGTGGGACAGTGACTTTTCAAATTATAAGAATAAATCCTAACTTAGGAGATGATGGGGTGTAGTTGACAGAGCCTGGAGCTGGAAGGTCTGGGTTTGAGTCCTAAATTCCCTGTCAATAGCTGGATGAGCCTGGGCAAGTCAGCCTCCATGAGGGCAGAAACCTCCAGAAAGCACCCAGGGTGGAATCAAACCTGGCTCAAACCGTGGCTATGTCACCTTGAATCAGTTAGTTGATCAGGCGAGCCTTCTCTCCCTTTGTCTCCTTTGTCGGCTCCTCCCCCCACCCCAGTTATTAATTTGGGGGTTCCCAGGGCTCTCCGTCCTTAAGCCCTATTCTGTTATCCTTCTGTACCCTATCCCTAAACAAGCTGATTCGCTTCTAAGCCTTCATTTATACCATCAGCTTCCAATGGAAATCAAAATCCCTGAGCCCCGGGTTCCTGCAGCCAACTTCCCCAACACCTGTGTTTGTCATCCCTCACTTTGTCTACACTGAACTCGTTACCTTCCCCACCAGCCCCTTCTCCCCCCGTGATTGCTCCCTCAGAGACTGTCGCTCCAGCCCACCTAGATGGGCTGAGTCCTGCCTTCTTTCCCCATGTACAAGCAACTACCTGGTCCTAAGTGGATTCTACCTCTTAAATATATTCATTCATGTGTTCATCACATAATCCCTTACCCGAGATCTAGGTTTGACTCACTCTGGGCCATTCTACACTCTGCAGTCACTCTACCCTCATCTTTGAGGAACATGACTGGGATTGACACTCCCCCGCCCCCACCCCCACCACATACTCGTCAGTGCCTCCTCGCTACCCTCAAGATAAGGTTCCAAATTCTTAAAATGACCTGCATTCTCTCGCTCCTGCTGCTGTCCCCAACCTCATCCCACACGACCTGCCTTTCTCGGATAGTCTCTCCTCCTTCGCCATACTGGCTATACCTCTATTCCTTGAAAAGACCATGATCTTTCCTACTGTTCCCTCTGCTGGGAAGCTCTAACCCCTCACTTCACCCCGAGAACCCCTTCCCATCCTTCAGGTTTCAGCCTCATGCCCCTTAGCCTGGGGTTCCTTCCCTGAATTCCCAGACGAGGCAGGGTCTCCCTGTGGCATACTGCAGAGCAGCCGTGGCTGTGCCCAGAGCTCTAACATGAGTGCACAGAGTCTCTCTTCCCGAGTCGACTGAGCTCTATGAGGGCGGGGGGTCAGTCTTATTCACTGATGTGTCCCCAGTGCCTGGCACGTTGCTGAGCACAGAGTAGGCATCAGAAAAGAGTTACACAGGGAGGATGATACTGACTTCACAGCAGGGAGAGATGGGGGTGTGGGAATTAAGGCAATGACACTGAATTTCCTGAGTACCTACTCTGGGTCAGACAGTGGCTGGACCGCCGGGGGCCTGAGAGCAGAGGGCACAGTCTCTTCCTACCAGGAGCTGCCCAGCTAGATGCCACTGAAGAACCTCGTAAACGGCTCCTCCTGGGCTAGTTATGACAGGGCCTGGACTTTGTCACGGGCTCATCACCCTGACTGAAGCCTGTAGGCAGAGAGAGAGCCCCTGGCCACAGACACTCAGCTGTCACATGGAGACACTCAGCTGGTTTTGTCAGAGGTGGGGCTCGTAGGCAGTGCGGTGACCTTCCTGGCATCCTTCCTTCTCCTCCAGCAATTCCCAACACAGCAGCTTGATCCTAAGTACCCACTGCCTGCCCACGTCACTGGGAACTTGGCCGAGCTCCGCGACAGCCGCCTCTTAGCCTCAAGGGTGGGGGAAGCTTAAGGCTGCCCCTCCTCCTCGCTGAGTATCTGTGAGACGGCACTGGCATGAGGCTCCGGGGAGAGAATGGCTGGAGAGTGTTCGGCACGGAATAACTGCTCCGTAACCATTAGCCAATAATACACAGAGGGGTTATCGTTAACCAACATAGGAGCAGCTGTGCGCAGGACTGAACCCACGCCCCCACCCCCACCGCCTGCCGCGAGCCGTGAACATGGTGCTCTGCTCAGTGGGCGTCCAGCCCTCAGTCCAGAGGACAGGGAATTACAGGAAACACACATTAGAAAGATCCCTAGAAGTTATTTATTCCAACCTTGCACCCATTACTCAGGCCTCAGCCTTCCGAGATACACAACACGCAGGGCAGTGTGACCTATAAGGGGCACCACCTCCTCTTGAGCTCCTGGTGGTTTGGACGCCCCTGGTCCTGTCAGCGGTGCCCGGGACATCAGCGGATTAACCTGTAGGTTTCACGGCCGGGTGTCTAGCTGCTTCCTAGCTGGAGAGTCTTGGGCAAGTTACTTGACCTCTTTGAGACTCGGTTTCTTTATCTGAAATGGGGCCACTGGATGCTGTGAGAATTAAATGACACTGGCAGGAGTTAACGAATTTCCAGGCACAAGATAGTCACTCACTAAATGGCAGCTGTTGTGGTCATTTTGGTAAGAGTCAAAATTCTCCATTCCTGGATCCTTGCCCACCCGACGCATTTCTTCCTACGGTTCTCCTTACATATGCCCTGCTCCACACGGTTTCCTGAGGAGGCCATCCTTCTGCCAGACATGCCTTTCTGTCCACATGGCTGACTGTGATGCACCCTCACGGTCTCTCTGCCTCCACAGCCTATGCCCTTTGGCCTGGTGTCCCTAGAAATGGAGGATGGGGTCAAGGAAAGAAGTTGCGCGTCTAGTCCCCAAGACCCTGCTCACAGAGCCGTTTTCAGGAAGCTGCTCTCGGGCACTGCTCCTGCTGCCCTGAGTCGGGAGTGTTCAGCCCAAGGGCCGTAGCAGATACTCACATGAGCAACCAGCCAAAAGTGGACGTTAGGGAGACCAGGTTTAGATTTGGCCTCGGTAGTGAGCTGATTAGCCACTGTATCTTTTCAAGGGATCTCTCAAGTCACCAATAGGGACCCGCCTAGAAAAATCCCGGAAGGCTGTTACGATTGTGGAGATGGCTTCTATGACCCGGTCACAAGGATAATCAAAGACTATAGGAACCGCTTTTTGAGAAATGCAGGTATGTTCATTCTGACACGCTGTGGCACATGTTTTCTCTCCTCTCATTTACCCACAGGTTTGTGCATATGTGTGCACACACCTGTGTGCATTTGGTGAGAAAGAAACTTTTGCTGATAAAAGCCAAAAATTATTATCTGTTTCACAATTGGGAGTTCTTACGGCTGACAAGTCTGTACGATACAGTCATAGAATGAGGCAAAGGACACTTGTGGTTAACTGTGACTGCAGATAAGTATAGCACGAAAAGGATTAAAGTACATATTTTTGCGTGCTTCCCTTCGACTCGTATTTAATGAGCACCTACTAAACGCTAGACACTACAGGCACCAAAGCTGGACACCAACCCCCTTCCTCATGGAGCTTATGTTTTGACAGGTAGCAGACAAGCACCAGAAAGGGTTGATCGCATCATGGAATAAGCCCAGTAAAAGGGGAAAACGTGGCCCCAGATTGGGGCAGGGGGAGAGGTGAAGGCGGGGAGTCCCAGGGAGGTGGGAGGGATGCTGTGGGAGCACAGAGAAGGGATACCTCGTCCAGAATTGGAAATTCAGAGGGTTTCAAGAAGGAAGTGACAGCTAAAATGAGACCTAACGAGTAACTGGGAGTCGGCCACAGGGCATGGGGAGAGGTTTTCCAGAGAGGAAATAGCACAGGTAAATGTCGAGAAGGTGAATGATACCATGTGGTCCCAGAATGCTGGTTGGCGCCCTCAGCCATGGGAGTACCTTGGAGGATCCAGGACCTCAGCTGGTGAGCGGACACAAGCTGATCAGGCTTATGGTGACCAAACTCAGAGGAGGCCAGTGTACAAGTAAGGACACTTTCCTTTAACATGGTGATTCGGAACCTTTCACTTTCCTAGAGACACAGTCCCACTAGGAATAACAAGAACAATGGACCCTCTTCCTAGAAAAACGTGTGTGCACACACATAAACATGCATATGCACACACACATGCGTGCGCACACACATTTTGCATATAGTCTTAAGGAGTACTTCTTAAGACCCGGGTCAAGAAACCCTGCTCTAAAATCAGAACGAAACTTCCAGGGAGACCAGGAGGCCTGGGCTGGCTGATGAGAGCCTCCTCTCCCTACAGGGGCATTTACTCAGGGAGTCGGTGGTCATCAGAAAGTTGCCTTGTGGTGCTGAAGTAAGAGGAAAGGGAATGGTCAGCTGATCTTCTGGCTGAATCCTGGAGCGGAAATAGCGCTACCCCACGGGGGGCTACTGCGGGGAGCGTGGCAAATGTTCACATTCCACGTCTCCTGGCAGTTTGCTTTAATGACTTCCCATTTGCCATTGACAGGGTAGATTCTGTAGAACACTCATTCTCCTGGATGTTAATAGGCTCTCTATGAAGTTTCTTGATTGAGTAAGCTAAAGAGATACTGAGTGAAACAATGCTCAACAATTTCATTTATTGAAGGGCTTCTCAGGGCCATTAATATGCTAATATACTTTGTACTTTTCCTTCCCAGCACTTATTTCAACTGTAATTAAAGCCTCATTTGTGTGATTAATTGCTTGAACGTCTGTTCCACTAGACTGTAAGATCCATGTGAGCAGGAACTCTGTCTCTGTATCAGGCAAGGTCCAGACAGGAGGACAGAGTGAACTTCGTATCAGGAAATTAGTTAAATAGATATTGGAGTACTGAAAAAGCATCGAGGTGACAGAATAAATAACTGCAGGGAGCGACTACTACCTCAAGAACTGGGGGAGGAGCCGGAGACTGGGCTAGTAGAACCTAGAGGGTCAAGACAGGGCCCCCCAGAAGCAGCAACCCAGACCTCTGGGGAGGGGCCGCTGCCCAGCGGGGCTTCTGGAGAGAGAGCCATAAAGCGGATGGTAGGATCCCGGGGAGAACTGTAAACTGGAAGTGAGTTGGGCCGCATTGCTGACATTGACACTGACGCGAGCAACCAGCAACACAGAAAAGAGAGTGTTCCCCTCTGCGTCCACGCGCCTGGCAGCATCTAACTGGGGGCCAGCCGGCAGAGCAGAGATGTGTCCCACAGCTCGGTCCCGACTGCAGAGTGAGAATAGAATGGTAGGTTTGGAGCTGAGGGTTAGCAGCTCGGTCACTGGCACAGTCCCACCGCCCTTTGGTTGTTGTTTGGCGTCCATACTTACTTTTCTGTCCTACAGACGTAACACGTTCGTGCCCTTCTGTGTGACTCGTTGTGAGGAGCCTTCATACAAATGCAAAGATGCTCTCACCTTCCTTCCTAAGGGGGGAGTTCCTCCCCCCTCCCTCTGGGGCAAGTCCTGGGGATGAAGGGCGATTGAGCAGGGGTGAGGGGGACTGACCACCTGGCTGGGATACAGGGTGTCAGTCAGGAAAAAGGTATCATAAGTGATAGGTCTTAAAGAATGAGCAGGGCTTTTGTTAGCAAGGATGTTGGGGAAGAGCATTCCATGTAGAGGGAACAGCATATGCAAAGACACAGAGGCATTAAAAAAAAAGGCATGGCATGACTAGGGAATCAGAAATTGTGGTTCCCAGAATCCTACCAAGCCATGCTTGGTGATAAAATTGAAAATGCATCATGGCACAAACAGATAGAGCACTGAGGATTTTTAGGGCAATGAAGTTACTCTGTATGACACGACAGGGATGGCTCCATGTTGTTACACGTTTTTCCGGCCCCGTTGAACCTACGCACCAGAGTGAACCCGAATGTAAACTTTGGACTATGAGGTGTCGGTGTAGCATCCCCAGAGGCACCCGCTCTAGTGGAGAATGCTGACAATGGGAAGGCCACGCATATGTGGGGGCAGAGGGTATACACAAAATTTCTGTGCCTTCCTCTCAATTTTGTTGTGCATCTAAAACTGCTCTGGAAAAAAACAATAGCCTTTAAAAATGCATCGTGAGAAGGGAAGGCCATTCTTAGGAGTTTTGGAGAAGGATGGACACCGATGACTGGCCCACAAACCCTTAGTGGTTAGTTGCCGTGGCTCGGACTCTGGGTTAGGCAGCATCATAGAGTCTTCTCTCAGGGAGCAGGAGAAACCGACAGTAAATCAGGGTTGCCACAAGAAAACCTAGTAGGTCCCTGGAGGTCAGGGTCAGTGGGCCAGCAAGATTTCCCGGAAAGAGCAAGATCTAACGGGAAGCCTAAACAAGAGCAGACACGTGCAGCCGGGTTGGGAAAAGTGTTAGAGGCAGAGGGAACAGCACGTGCTAAGGATAAGATGTGGGAGATCGTTGCCTATTTAGGGGCTACAAGTGGTTTGGGAGCATGAGACAATAGTATGTCGAGGGAAGAAATGTAAGAGAGGAAGCCCCAGGGGTGGGAAGGGGAAGAGCAGTAGGGGGAACAAGGGAGGGTAGTGTAGTGACTGATTCATCATTTGGAGAGATTTCTCTGGTTGCATATTGGGAAGGGGCCAAAGGGGGTAAAATTAGATCGGAAAGATGGCAAGATGGCAAGAGAGGAGCACCTGAAGGGCTTCGGGCCCCAGTGCTCTGTGCCAGAGGCCCAGGTTCCGAGTCCGGGCCCAGCTCTCGGGCTGGCTGCTGGCTGACCCTGGGCCAGTGCCTTCCCTCTCTGGGCCCCTGGCTCTTCATCTGTAAAATGAGGGGGTCAGGCTGGATAATTCCTAGGGTCCTTCCAACCTTAAGAGTCTGCGATGGAGGAGAAAGGTAGCCAAGGGGTATTTTGGTCCTGATATTATAGGACAGATCGAGCTTGGAGCGTCCTGAAAACCACTAAAAGGAGTCTCTGTGTATGGCCACCTAGTCATTACCTTTGACTCACCTCACCCTGCCAGGGACTGATCCGGACTTCTGTCCATCTCCTGTTTTCTCCGGGGCCCTTTCTCCCCTGCATTCTGGTCTGCCCCCATAAACAGTGCTTCCTGTTGGCCTCCTGAAGGTACAGGGCTGCCGGCCGTGCGGGCCTAAGGTGGTGCCTGAGGCCATCCCAGAATAAACAGAGTGGCCTGAGCCACTGCTATTACGAAGTACATGCCACCTCGGCTGGGTCAGGGCCGGGGACGCTCTTTTTATAGGAGGTCACAGGCTAGGGCACCAGCAGGAGGGTCGCCTTTGGTTCACCCTCGGGCCTCTCTGGAAGGCCCCGGCTCCTTCCCTGCCTCGCACTGGCTTCACCCCCCAGACTTGACGGGAAAGCCCTAGCCCGCTGAACTACGAACCATGCCTGACAACCCCGGGTTTGCTAGACTTGGGTTTTGAGAATGCCTTTCTTACCTGGGGAGGATGTACCTGCTCGCCGGAATCGGATGAGAATTTAAATCTATCCTTCCACTCACCAAAAAGCCTTTGAGCGTCCACTGTGTGATGGGCTTTGGGGATCTGAGCAGGCAAGCGTTCTCACAGACTGTGGCTCTCAAACCTTTGGACCCAGGCCCACAGTAAGCAGCAACGCACATCACAACCCAGTACACACAAACACACACACACACATTTGTATGTATTCTTTGTACACATGATGTACTAGGATATTTTCTATTTTAATTTTTTAAGTTTATTTATTTATTTTGAGAGAGACAGAGGGCAGGAGAGGGGCAGCGAGGGAGACAGAGACTCCCAAGGAAGCTCTGCACAGTCAGCGCAGAGCCTGATGCGGGGCTCAAAGTCACGAACCGTGAGATCATGACCTGAGCAGAAATCGAGAGTCGGACGCTTAACCGACTGAGCCACCTAGGTGTCCCTATTTAATTTTTAAAAATCCTGGTTGCTAGGCACTGAGTGGATTTCACAACCCTCGTGAAGTTTGGGACCAACCATTGATAGATCGTTGTCCTAAGCAGCCTTCCCTGACCAACCTCCTCCCGTCCCCTCTGTCTCCTGCTCCGTTGGGTTAGGTGTCTCTCCTCCATGCCCCACCAGCCTCCCTAACGGCACTTAGCCCATAACTGCGGAAGCATCTTTATTTGACTAGCTCCCCCGCTAGACCAGCAGCTTCTTGAGGGCAGGGACCAGGTGACTATGTCTGATTTATCACCGGGTCCCCCAGCACCTCACACAGGTCCCCAGACTTGGAGCTGATTAAATGTTTATGGAAGAAAAGCAGGTGGGCAGGCAGAGGACCTGCCTACAAGCCCCTCATATTCTTCAACAAATTATACAATATTCAGTCCCCAGCACGTAACAGACAACTTATTATTGTGAATAGTAAAAACAATCCATTGTATTTCTGCACACCTCCCAAGTTTTCAAAGCTGCTTAAGCTTTGAAAAGCTTAAAAGCTTACGCATCAAAGGTCTCAAAGCAGCAACCCTCTGGCCCAATCTGGTCTGCATGGTCTGTGCTTGGCTGGCCTGTGTACCTACTTGGGGCATGTACCGCCCAGGTCCCCACCACTCCCTGCTGTCCGAGCCCCAGTGGCGTCAGTCATTTCTGGTGCCCACCTTAAAGCTTTTGGGCTCAGGAGCACTGCATCTCAGGTGGACTTCCCACGCATCCAGTGAGCTGGGAACGCGTGTGGCCTGGCGTTAGGGAACTAGGTCTCCAGTAGTGAATGGCAGACGACAGACTGCTGGAGGTGAGGCCGGATGCAAACCCGCTCCTGTCTCACTGCAGGTCCGGTGGTCTTCCTACTGCACTTTGCTGCTGCCTTTGTTGGGACCATAGAACCATGAGAGGTAGCAACTCAATGCAGGCAGTATTTCCAATCAATACAGCAGACACGAAGCAAAACAGAGACGGAGCTAGGACTTGCCTCCCATGGGAAACTGGGAGAGGTCAGAGAGAGAGCCTGGTGTGGTGGTTAAAAGCCCAGGATCTGGAATCCACACGTCTGGCCGCCCTCTGGTCCTGGATCCACCACTGGCTAGCTTATTCCTTGTCTCCTTTTGGAGGCTCAGTTTCCTCATCTGTAAAATGGGCCTTCTGGTAGTACTTAATCTGGAGATTAGGGAAAATGAGATTAAGTGTGTAAGACACCTGGCCCAGTGCTCGTGTCCTGTGGTTGGCGGTTGTGACTGGTATCATAGTGATTACTGACTCAGGCTGGAGGAGAGGGAGGCCCTGGGATTTGCTGAGGTTTCTCTGGGTGCTGGGGGGACAAGGAGGCTGCCAGGAGAAACGAGCCTGGATGTGCCACATCTGTCTGCCTCCTTGGGGGTTTTGCTTGGGAAACGAAATACTGCCGAAACACTGGGCCCTGCAGGCCCTTGACTGTGGCCTTTAGAGCCTCCCGGCTCATCTTGCACCGTCCTGTCTCTTCCACCCCATGTTCCAGCTCAGCCAGACGAGCTGCTTCCACCGATAAACACACCTGTGTTCTTACCTCATGTCCTCCCCCAGCCCAGGATGCCCTTCCCCCTCCTCTCCACCTGCCACGGTCCTTCACACCTCTCTGTGGTTGGCACGTGACAGGAGGCCACGGAAGAATGGCATGGGACACTCCCGGAACATCCACAGCTCAGGGAATGGAGGGGACCCTTGCCAGCCCCTTGCTAAGCACCGTACCTGCTTATCTCCTCTGCTCTTTCCTGCCATCCCAAGTGGGTCATTCTTAGGAGCCTCGGTTTGCAATGAGGACACCTGGTCTTAGATAGGTTGATACATTGCCCCCGGTCAGACAGCCAGCCGGTGACAGAGTCGGAGACGAACCCAACTCTTGCCCACATTCTGTTCTTCTTGGCTTTGTGTCCTGGTTTATTCTTTACTCGGTCATCTCCCTTCCTTGACGGAGCCATGGCTCATTCATAGTTGTTCCTGCAGGAAGCCCAGGCCCTGCCCCCCACTGGAGCTCTGCAATGTTCCTAAATGAACGAAAAGGTCCATTGTAGAGTCTTAAGACAAAAACACCACCATCCCCAAAGTGAGATGCTACGTTATTTGATAAAGGGTCCTTTACACACTGTGGGCCAATAAGAAAGCATTCGAAGATACTGGGGATAATTACCCTTAATATGGTGGGAAATTGGGAGATTAACCCTTACCCTCCTCCCCGTCCCTGTCATTCTGCTCAGGATGGATAAGCCAGGGCCACGTTAGCGGTTTGTACGTGTGTCTCTTCGTGTGGCTGTGGCTTGCCTCCACGTTACTGGTAGGAATCATTTGCAAAATAACTGCACCACTAATCCTTACTCCCTCCCCGCAATTAATGACACCCCATGCGAGTGTCTCAGATGAAAGGCACATTATTAATATTCAAAGGAAAAAACCCTCGTAACCATTTTAACATATACAACTAACAATGAACTAAATTTGCTTTGTGGAAGACAGAGAGTGAGCATCCCAAATTAGTTTATGTAAAAGCTGAAATTCTTCCCCGAAAGGTCTCAGTACCATCCTCAAAGAATATCCTGATCATCAGAAATGCCGTCAAGATTCCCGCCAACATTATCCCCTTTGTTGTCTGAAATGTCGAATCAAGCACATCTGGCAAATGTCCTAGAGCTCACAAATCTTTCAAACAGCGTATAATTCCCAATGGTTAAAGAGATAACGCCACCGCTTAATCGTTCTGCTCTTCAAAATAGCACCAACTTTCCTTCAATCAGAAACAATGGCCTTGGCTTCTTAAAAATATCACATACCAGTGATTATTTGCAGAGAGGGCCCCTTTGCGTTTGAACCTGTGGGTTCCAGACAGAATTCAAAATCAGGATCACAAGCCTCATTTGAATGTGTGCTCAGTTAAATGGACAGCAGGGGGAGGAGTATGAATTGGGGTCCAAAAAAGAGACCTGGTCTGTGTGATCTGGAGTCTTGGGGAGGTGACGGCTGGCTTCCCCCTCACGCTATGGTGATGTGGTAAGCTGGGACATTGAGCATTTACCGTGCCCCAGACACCCAGCTAAGAGAGCGGGGAGTGTTGCCGTGATCCCTGCTTGACAAGTGCGGAAACGGAGGCTCGGAACTGAGGCTAGAGAATTTCCCCCAGGAAATGGCAGGAACCAGGATTCACATTCGGGCTCATCTGCCTCCAGAGGTTTATCCTCTTCTCCCCACTTTACCAGGCCAGCTCCCAGGTCATCTGTCCAAAGAGGCACCGGTGAAGAGCTCCCAAACGTTGTTTATCTACTTCCCACCCACCTTTAGAAGGGTTGCAGAGCGAACACTTGGTCTTCCAACATTCCTCTGGCATTATTTTTTTTAACTTTTACTTATTTTTGAGAGACAGAGAGAGACGGAGCATGAATGAGGGAGGAGCAGAGAGAGGGGGAGGCAGGAATCCAAAGCAGGCTCTGAGCTGTCAGCACAGAGCCCGACGTGGGGCTTAAACCTACAAACTATGAGATCATGACCTGAGCCGAAGTCAGACGCTTAACCAACTGAGCCACCCAGGTGCTCCTCCTCTGGCGTTATTAAACAGTTGAAAATCGGAAGCATCCCAGATGTCTAAGAGGAGGGAACTGAGTAAATAACACAAGGTGTATTCTTATAATATACACACTGCAGTCACTAAAATGGCAGTCAAGTAATGGATCCGCTGAGATACGAAGGTACCTTATTTTATTTCTGGAGGAAAAGCAGGACAATAAAAACAACCAGCATTTCCTGAGTGCTTCCTATGTTCCAGGCACCGGTTTGAGCATGTCGCGCCATTTATTTTATTTTGTTTCATCTAATCCACACGGTAACCCTGTGAAATGGTTGTCTCCATGACTCCCACTTTGTGGATGGAGAAGGCGAGGTGAAATGCTTTGCCTGAAGTTACACAGGCCTGGAACTTGACCCCAGGTCTAGCTGACTCGAGGCTAAAGATGGCAACTGAGCGGGTTCTGGAGTTTCCTAGTGAAAGGAAGGAAGGAAGGAAGGAAGGAAGGAAGGAAGGAAGGAAGGAAGGAAGGAAGGAAGGAAGGAAGAAATGAAGGAAGGAAGGAAGAAATGAAGGAAGGAAGGAAGAAATGAAGGAAGAAAGAAAGAAATGAAGGAAGAAAGAAAGAAATGAAGGAAGAAAGAAAGAAAGAAAGAAAGGAAGGAAGAGAAAGAGAGAAAGAGAAAGAAAGAAAGAAAGAAAGAAAGAAAGAAAGAAAGAAAGAAAGAAAGAAAGAACGAACCGGGAACCTTCCTTGTGACATGGCAGTGGTGGTCTTTTCCCCCTAAGATCGTTCTCCGCCCACTTCTTTGCTCCAAAACTGGCCAAAGAGCAAGACTTTCAGGGCCACGGACAAACCAAGACTAATTTCGAGGCCACTGTCTTCATCTGACAGGTGAGAAACCTGGGACCTGCGGAGGGTAAATCACCTGCCGGGCCTGCTCAGCCCACGCGTGGTAGTGTCCTGCTGGGGCCCCGCTCCCACCAGCAGCCAGGCCTCCTTCCACAGCAGACTGCGGCTGCCTGTCCACAATGCTTCTCCCGTGGTCTCGGCAAAATGGCCCAGTGAGTCTCCAGCACAGGCCCTCCCGCCGTCATCTCTCCGCGACACAAAAGGCAATTTGCCCAAATGTTATAATCACCTGGAGGCTGGCACGCAGGGGCATCCCTGCCTTATCTGTGGTATTGTTAGCAGCGCCATAATGACAGCTTTGTGGGGGGATAATATCACACTTGTAACTGCCAAATAAAATGCCTGCACAGATCACACATCCCTGCCAGCAGACTCGGGCATCTGCTTTAAGCAGAAAGGGGAGGAAGGGAAGTGATGAGCATTGAAAGCCTCTCCTGGGCCAGGGACTTGCCACATCCTGATCCTTTGAGGAATATATCATCACCTCTATTTGGCAGCTGGGGAAACTGAGGCTCGCTGACGGATGCAGCCAGTAAAGGAAGGACTCAGAATTTGAACCCAGGCCTCTCTGACACCAGAGGCCATACTCTGGACTAGGATAGGCTGTGGCCTTTTCTGAATCTTGAACCCGTCTGAGAGCCAAAGCTATAGAACTCCCCGGAGACATACACGTGAACCCACCCACAGAATTTTGCCTACAGAGGGCGGAGTCAGCTCCGGGGAGGTCTCGGCTCCGGGACTAACAGCCTGCCCGGATTACTGCCTCTCCCTGAGCTGCGAGAATTGCCCATTGCCCCCTCTGTCCCCACCCCAATTCCAAGGGCCCTGGAAATTCCCCTTCCAGCCCTCGTGCCCATCAGATTCTGGTAACAATAAGTCCCCCACCCCCACGGCAACCTCCTGGAGGCATCCAAAGGACACAGCTTCCCCTTCCGTGGCTGGAGTCATCCCCAGGGTTGGCCAGCATAATGGTTTGTTTTGTCTCCTTTAATAGAAGTGAGAGCAAGGCCAGAGCCCAGGGGGCAGGACCTTCGTGTACCTTCCTCAGCCCAAGCTCTGGAACTTGAGGCAGTTGGCTGAAAATCCTGCTTGACCTCCTGGAAAAGGATGCAGGTTTCCAAGCAGGGCTTTAGAATTGGACCGTCAGACCCCTGCTCTGCCATCTGTGTGATCTAGAGCTCGTCTCTTCTCTGAACACTGGTTTCCTCCTCTGAAAAGTCTGGGGAGAATAGGACCTTCCTTACAGGGTTGTGGTGAGCATTACTGAGATGACACAGGGGACACAGCAAAAGCTGTGCCTGGCCCATGAGGAGCTTAAATTACTGCAGGGTGATTACTCACACCCTGGGGGGGGGGGGGAGGATGTTGACGGGGGCGGGGGGGGGGTGGTCCTAACTCCACGTCCAAAGGGAGGAGCTGGCATCTCAGAGGCTAACTGTCCTCTGGCCTCCTCCCACCTGCTTTTGATGTAGATTTCAAGACTTGGCTGGAGGCCTGCAGGTCCCAGGATCTCTCTATCCAGCCCTTGGCATCATTCCTCATCCTCATCATTTCTTATCCACCTGGAGCCCAACACTTCTACGATTCCCCCCAGGCACGGGTCTTCACCGACCCTCTGCTGATACCAGGGTCTCGCTGGGGGGCCAGACTCTGCGTCTGCCCCTCCAAACCAGCATGGGGCGGGGGAGGAAGCCGAGGCATGCACAGTCACAAGATCTGGATGGGTGCTGTCTGGACAGAAGCCCAGGGCCTTTAAGGAGCCTCAGTGTACAAGAGACTGTAGCAGACCTCCTACCCCTCAAAATATAGTTCAGAAATCAGAATCACATAAACCATAAAATAAGTGTCTGGAAAGAAGTCCAGCAAAATTCTGTATTCCTATGGGGTTTATGTTCATGTTTAATTCGAAATGTCACATACGAGGTTCTTTCTCCCAAACACTGGGAGCGCCCCTGTTTCACTGCTTCCAGGAGCCAGAAGCAGTGTGCCTGAGGAGCTGAGCACCAGCGTGCCCCAAGTGTAGTTGAGATGCTGTCCTGAAAAAGGGGGTGTTTGGCTAGGCCTTAAAGGATGGGAGATGGATTTTGCTGATGGAAGGGAAGGAACAAAGCACAGAGATGCAGGGACACCGGGTGCTCCAGACAGAGCACCTGAGACTGGCTCTTGCGTTGGGCGACAGAGGAGGAGTCAAGGGAGGACTCCCTCAAGTGGTGATGGACAGACTGGGCTTTGACAGGTATGTAGGAATACATCCTTGCTGGGCATTCAAGGCGCGGGGACCCAGTGCAGGGTGGAGAGAGCCTTGAATGCCATCCTTCAGACGGTGAGGGCTAAAGGCATGGCAGTTACACAGACGTTTGTCAGGGAAGTTCATAGTGGCCGAGGGCTGCAGGTCTGGTGATAAGACTCGGGTATGCCCCTGTGCCCACCCAGTGGCTGAGGGAGCTTGGGCAGATGACAACACCTCTCTGAGCCTCAGATCCTCACCCGTCAAACAGGGATAACAGTGACTTTCCAAGATTCCTGTGAGGATTGAGCTCTAGTCTGCTACTGAGTCCTGCAGATAACCTTGACACCCTGCTGGCTGCCCCCACTGTCAAAGCCTTAATTCAGCCCTTAGCATCTGCCAGCTGGAGGACAGAAGTCCCAACCGCCAGGCCTGTCCCCTGCACACAGCTGGAGAGCAGGAGTCAAAGACTACGGGCCCCAGGCTAACTGAGTGACCTTGGCCTTGGCACATTGTTTCCCTGAGCGGCCTGTGTATGGTGGCTGGCCGTCATGAACACAAATCACAAATTCGATTACGGGTGCTTGAAAGCCAGAAGTGGGGCAGTAAGAGGAATGGAAATACAAGCTGTGGTGGTGGTTCGGCACCCTCCCTCCACTCGCTCCCTGGGGACGTGGGGAGACGTGAATCTGCGGGTCTCTGGCCCCTTGTGCCTCCTGCCGCCGTGTGATCACCTTGCCACACACAGGATGATTCTAGTATTCAGGGATATGTATTTTTTAACCAGTTGTCTGTGCTTTTGGGCCTCGACAGCAGAAAGGACTCTCTCTTCCAACAGTGTCAGAATGCTAACTTCTCGGTGCTTACTGCGATGTCCTTCCCCAGCACAGGGCCTATCTAAGGGATTCCCAAGGGTCGTTATAGCTCAGGGCACTTTTCCCTTCAGCGACCGAATGGAGCACCTAAAACTCCTACCTGAGACAGCACCAGCTGTGCCTACGACAGATGTTTACGAGGACTGCGTGCGATCAGGCACGCGAGGTGCAGGACTCAGCATGTAGCTAGCACGTGGAAATGCTCCCTAACTCCAGGTGGCCGTACTCCTGGGACTCCCCTCTCCCAGGCACAGCCCTAATCCAGCCCTAAGCCTGACTTTGGAGGCCTCACCCCCCTCATTTGAACATATTAAGACAAAATGTATCCACACCCCCACATTGAATATGTATTTTTTGCTGTTAAAACTTTGAAAGGACTTTTAAAACTTTGCTTGGCAAATTATTGGACTATTAGCCTGGCTGTGACTTCTAGAGAGCCGTGTGCATACTGGAGAATTCTTGCAAAATGAGGACAGCAAGCCTACAAACTGATTTCAAGTGTAATAAAATTGTTTTGATTTCTAAATTTAATAATTAAGCCTGAATGCATTAATCATAACATTAATTTCAGTTTTGCATCTTCTCTTTATTTTAGAGTCAGTTGTTCTCTCCAAACCTCTCACATTTGAATAGGCCTTGAAAAGCTGTGGGTGCTGGGCCCTGTGTCTCTAGTTCCCCAGGGGGTGAAGCAGGCTGGTTTAATCCACCCCCCACCCTTGACCCCTCCACCCACCCAGCCCAGAATATGCTCTTTTGCAGAGAAAACCAAGAGCGGCCCCAAGGTCTCCCCTCCTGCCCCTTGGCGGGCTCTGCCTGGGCAATGACCCCTTAGTCAATATTGGCCATACCATGGCCTTGGCCTCTGGCCACCAGCCCTGCCAAGCAAAGTTCAAAGCCTCTTTCCTGTCAGGAGTTGTGCCGAGGAGGTGCTGCGGGCGTTGCCGCCCTCACTGCGGGCCCTGGCTTTGCTCAGGGCCTTGGCCCTGCCCCACAGGCTCTCACAGCCCTGCATTTGCACAGAGGGTGGGGCCGAGCTTTGAGGGTGGCACTGCCCACTGGCTGGGGCGCCAGGGTTACCAGGCACCTCCCACCCCCGCCTGGAACCACAGTTCACCCAGGGGCCAAGTGAGAGTGCGTGATGACCCCAGGAAAAGAGGGTAACCCTCATGACAGAGCCCGACACTGTGGACGAGCACTGGGCTGTCACCGAGGGATGGATGTGCCCCCTCCCTTAGCACCTGATCAAGCACACGCTGACTTCAGGTAGTCACACACTGTCACTCACCCAGCCAGACACCGAGCACCTCAGGCACAGCCACGTGCACACTCACAGCGCACACCTATTCACGCTTGCACATGCCCATTTGTGGCCGTGCACACACAGCCCGAGTGTGGCTTTTGCACCAGCACAGTGAACCCTTCCCCTCTGCCCTGGCAGATGAAGTGGGGCGATTTATTTCCCCTTCGAGTCTCAGTTTCTTGTCTTCAATGGCGACGCCCTGTGTCACTCCCCGTGGAGAGGACAGACATGACCCTCTTCCCACAGAACCAGGCACCTCCTAGGTGCTCTGCCAGTGTGAGCCTCCTCCCCTCTCCTGAGGCTAAGGTGCCTGGTTTCATCTCGGTCCCCTCCCTTTCCCAGCGGGAGGGAGCTGCATAGCCACTGACCGCAGGTGTGCTAAACCCAAAGGCACGCCAAGAAGTAGCAGAATCCGGCTTGTGGGCGCCCGATAGCCCGCATCCGCCCATTTGCCCTCCCTGGGCTCACCTGCCTCAGCCTGCCCGCCTCACTTTGAACAAAAATCATTAGCTGAGCTGTGCTTCTTGATCCTTATGATGCTGATCCTTGTGTAAAGACCTCCTCCGCCTCTCCCCCCAGGTCCTCCCTTCATCCCCGCTGGGAACCAGAAATCCCAGGGTGTTCTGAGAGAGTCACTTAACACTCTCTTGAAGGCATGCAGTTAGGGAATGAAGGCCCATCGAATGGTGATCATGGCTCCTACTTCCTGGGTGCCAACCTGCTGCCTTTCATGCTGGCTCTGCAGGAGGTCTGATTAAACCCCCCGTATAGACAAGGAGCCCAGCTCAGAGAGGGAGAGTGGCTCATCCGGGTCACCCAGCAAGTTGGCGACAGGGCTCAGCAGTGGACCCAGAACTCCTTCCGGCCTATGCCGTGCTGTCACGTGCACCCTGAAGTCTCACCTCGCAAAGACAACTCCTGGCTTTCTTTTGGTTTTTGGCATTTCCTGCGTACCAGGTACCGTGCTAAGCGCTTTGCAGGAACGAGCCCAAGTAAACCTCACAGGAAGTCTTCCAGCGGGCACTTTGTAGAGAAGGAAATGAGACCCAGAGAGGTATGAGGCCACCTGCCTGAGGTCACAGGGCTAGTGGCAGCCAAGCTCCAGTGCCCGGGCCCTTAACGGCCATGCTGCCTCCTCCCCGCCAGCCATCTGGGGGCTCCTATTGCCCTCATCTGTTGGGACATCTTCAGGATCTCTTCTCTCCCTGCACCGCGCTGACCAACGGATTGCACTGATGACACCCTCAGTGACCTGGGCCCTGCTTGTGGCCTGTGCGGGCCTGTGCCTCCCTGCCCTCACTGGGAGGCAGGCCCCAGGCCAGCCGGGGCTTTGAGCTTCCTCAGTGTGGTTGGTGCCCCGATATGAGCCCAGGCAACCCATCCTTCCTGTGCGGTGGAGCTGCTCCATCTGTGGCCTCGAGACAAGAAAGGAACCAGCAGCCTTGGCCTTGCACTTTGGCATATCTGCTTTGCCCACTCGGGAGCTCCATTTGCTGAGGGTGGAGAAGAAATTCGTCCCCCTTTGTCCAAACCCCGCAGGGTAAGCCTACCGCTTTTATGTCCCCAACTTTACATTTCTTTATTCATTCGTTCACCGTATATTTATTAAGTACTTTTAAAGTGCCCGGCCCACCCCGGGCTCTGAGGACCAGGAGTGCCTGGGTCACAACTGCCCCAGGCTGGCGTGGGCGACCATGAACCTCAGCCAGGGTCAGGGAAGGTGACATCCAGGCAGGGCCCGGAGGGGTGGACGACAGCCAGGAGGGCGCTGGGCCCAGCCACACACATTCACGAGCGGCCTTAAGTCCGGAGTGTGGTGGCACTGGGAGAAAGCTGTGTTCACCAGGCAACTCCAACTTCACAGCCCCGTCCTGCACACATGGCCTTTAGTGTGCTGAGGCACTTCTTTGAAAGAAATCCTGCAGTCGACATTTATATTGTGTTTGTTTGTGTCACAAGCATTAATTTGTTCAATATACATATTTAAACCACGCTGCAATTTTTATTCTCGCATCGAGGCCTTTCTTTTATATACACTAAGGTCCCAAAATGGAGGGAGTGCTTTGAGAGGCCCTGCCCCTGCACCAGGTCCTGTGAGGAAGGGTGTCCCCAGCCCCGAGCAGCAGGTACACGGGCACAGAGGCCCTGCTGTGCACGCACACATGGCCGACTGCAGCACAACAGGGTGGCTGCATTTTGCAGGGTGAGGCAGGCCTGGGAGGGAGGCTGTCTGGAGAGCAGGAAGACCTGGATGGGGGGCCTTGAAGTCCAGGTGAAGGAGTGCGGAGCCTTTCTAGGCAAGGCTTCTCAGCAAGGGCGTTCAGGGTCAGATTTGGGATCTCTCTCGCCAAATGTTCCTTTTCTTCTCTATAAGAAGCCCAGTTCTCCTAAGGATTGGTGAGATTCCTCAGGGGGTGGCGGTAGGTGGGAGGGGGTCGCAGGTGGCAGTGAGGTCACTTCTAAAGCTTCAGACCAGAATAAAGAAATCTTGCTGCCCCAAAGGCAGACAGACCTGAACCTGAAGAGTGTCTGAGACAAGCCTTTGGACAACACCCCCTGCTGGGTCTCAGTCCCCTGTCCCCCTAGCACTGGGCACATGGCAGCCACAGGATTGGCTCGTCCATCCATCCATCCATCGAAAAGATATGGACTAAGCACCTCCAATACTGCACACTTGTAATCTAAGCACTGGCAATGCCACCAAACAAGGAGAGGAGGCTCCTGGTTTCATGGGAGCCCGCAGTTTGGATGGGGGACACCGACAACATATGAATAAACAAGAAAGAGGGGCGTTGCTATAAAGAAAAGAAAGTGAAGAGGGGACACAGGCAGTTACACTGAGATCACGGAGGAAGTGACATTCGAGCTGAGACCTGGGTGCCAAGAAATAGATGCTCAGGGAAAGTTTGCAAGTCAAAGCTACTCTTTTGTTGTTTTTTTGCTCTCTTCCTGTACTGTCCTGTAGGGAGGAGGTCACTCTGCAGCCCACACCTGAGGAGTGGGGAATTACGCGCCACCTCCTTGAGGGCAGAGTTTTCACGTAAATTATTTGGAACTCTGCTCAGGAAATGTATCTACTCTTCAGTTTTTATGCATTTTTACCCGTATTTTAACGCTTACGCTTGCACTTTGGAGAAATTCAAGAGCTCCACTGGCATTTCTAGGAACCTAGAAATAGTTTATTTCAGTTACCAAAATGTAGGAAATTAGCAAGGCATTAAATTGGAGGGTAGGAAAAGAGACTGTTTTTATCTTTTCTATTGTCAATACACATTAAGAAGATTTGAGAAATACCCCTAACAGAAGAGCCTCTCCCATCACCCTGTTCAGAGATGCCTGTTAGTCACATTCAATGTATTATTTTTAATTTGTCTCTTGTGCACAGTTTTTACAGATTATACTGTCTATGTAATTTTGTTTCCTCCTTCTTCCCACCTTTTTTCTTTTGCTTTCTATCATATCAAAAACACTTCTATGTTGCTATACAGACTTCATAACTCTCCTTTTTCAATAGCTGCTAAATCACCGTGCCCTCTCCTCCCCCACCCTGCTACCAAACTTAGCATGATACCTGGCCCATAGTCGCGTTTAGAAATTAGTTGTTAAATAAAGAATATACAACAAAATAATCATTCTTTTGTTTTAGAAACGTAGGTTATTTCAGTTTTCTTGATTCCAAATAATACTGAGACAAACAGATTATTCCCTTAGGATAGCATCCCGCAGTGGAATTAATGGGCCAACAAGGCCAAAACTTTTCAAGATAAATGCACCAAACCAGAAATCTCCCTCCCCTTCCCCACTGAACCACCGGCAATTGTGCCCAGGGTAATAATTTACAATTGATTAAAGAGTTTGCGGGGTGTGTTTTTTCCCCCCATCCTCCCCCACCCACCCCTCTCCGCCGCCCTCTCTCCCTCCCCTCCTGCCAAAAAGGGGGGGAAATTATCTGAGAAGGTGAAGATGTTCTCAGACAATCATATTAACATATTCCAACAATTGCAATTTGCAAAATAGTAATCACAACTCCCGGGATCTGGGAGGCATTAATCAAAGCTGCAGGTTTAATTCCATTTTAAATATTGATGAAATGTGCTTCGGCAGCCTCACCCTGGCGTGGCGGGGCCAGGGGAGCCTCGCGCAGCGCGAAGGAGGTGGAGGGAGGGTTGGTGAGCAGCTGCCTGGAGGGGAGGCATCTGTGATTCAAATTGGTGGCTGTGCCGCCAGGTAGAGAGCGAGAGGGGTAGTGAAGAGGCTGTTAAGTCCATTGCTGTCAATTTGTAACGATCAGGGAGGGGCCTGAGGGCTGGTTTAGCACAATAAACCCAGTTTGTCTGGTTTCAGGGGTTAGCACTGAAGAGCTTGCAGCTGCACTGATTCGAATAGCCCAGAGACTTCAGAACTGTAATTATCAACCAGGCTGCTCGCGGTGTGGCAAAAGTGGGCTTCACCAGCGCTTAACTCCTTGTGTGCCGCCGCTGTCCCCGCCCCTCCCCGGGGTGGGGGTGGGGGGTGTTGACAGCCACACGTGGAGTCCCAGGCAGCCTCCCCAGGGGAAACTGAGGCCCACTGGCTGCTTAGGGAGGGCCTCAAAGGCCAGAGCGTGCCAGGCAGCAAGGCTCTTTCCTTAGGTCACATACAGAGAAATAGTGGGGAGGGGGCAGAGGAGGCTAGCTCTGCGGGGACAGCCTCGCCTACCCTTATCACATCAGCCCTGGGGTGGGCAGGCTGGCTCTGGAGTCTGATGAGCCTTGGTTTGAATTCCACTGGCTGTGGACGTGGGGCAAGCCTCGTCACCTCTGTAAAATGGGGGTAACCTCCCCTATCCTGCCGGGCTATCACAAAGACTCAATGAGATGGGTGTTTGTAAAGCATGGAGGGCACAGTAGGCTGTCAGTAAGCCCCCATTTCCCGGATCCTGGGCCTGGTGCTTTCGCAGAAGAGGAAGGGGGCAGGGGAGGGCAAGGTTTGGGCCGGCCCTCCAGGTTTGAGCTCTCAGGGAGTGCCCTTGTTCCCTGGCTACTGCCATTTGTCACTGAGGAGGATGGGTAGTCCCAGGCTCCCATCCCTTAGGTGGGAGGCAGGTAAGGAGAGGAGACAAGGCTGTTCCAGTGTTATAGCCCTGAGGAGAACTGCTTGAGGGCAGGGTTTTGGGCCAATTCTCTTTGTCCCCAGGACAAGACACCGAGGGGTGAGGATGGGACGGCAGGCGGGCTGTGCGGTGCTGTGAAAAGAACCCAGGCTTAGCAGGGAGTCTTGGTGAATGAAGTGTGTGCACGGATCCACGACCCACCACCCAGGTCCTAGACGTTCTCCCACAATCTGTGAAGGGGCGTGCCCAAGGGCGTTTGTCCCAGAGGCATTTCTGGTAACGGGAGGTGGGGGGGGGGGACCCTTGGATGTCCACCACCGGAAGGGTGGATAGTAAAACGTCACAGAAGCCACCACAGAGTATTAGGCAGCAATAGGAAGCAAAGAGCTAGATGTACATTTAGCAACAAGAATAGATCTTGAAAATGTAGTGTTGAGTGAAAAAAACTAAGACACAATGAAACTCACAGCACAATGCCATTTATGGTGGTAAATTAAAGCCACATTGGTACACAAAACAACAGCACACACTTTACAGAGCGGCATGCGTTTTTAGGGACGTATATCCCAACACTAAAGTGGGTCTCTGTCGTGGTTGGGGGAGGGGCTGGGCGTGGGCTTGAGGGATAATGGGGGGAGATCAGTCCCCAAAGGGCCTTCCCCGGCCCAGAGAGAGGGCTGTGGTGTGCTGGGGAATAAAGACTGGACTTCACTCTAAGGTTTAAAAAACAGCACAGCCTTTGCAGTCAGACAAACCAAGGCTCCCATTCTGGGTTCTCCCACGCACCAACCTGTGGCTGCAGACAAGTGACCTGACCTCTCCGAGCCCAGAGGTGTCAGGTTTTCCTGGGGAACCACAGGTTCTTAGAAGGGAACCCAGGGTTCCCTTCTCTGGGTTCTGGAAAAGCCAGAAAGGAAACAAAGCTCTGAAGGCTCGGGCAGCTGGCACTACCGGCAAGGCCTGGACTGGATGTTCTGGGGGTGCCCTCTGTGGGTGTCAGACTGGTCACATTCCCAAGCAAGCTGCTGTCTGGGTGCCTGTCAGGGTTGCCCAGCTCAGAGTGGCCAGAAGACCTCACGCCTGCCCCTACCAGCACCATCCACCATCTGCAAACCCGTTGGTGTTCAGTTTCCCCAAGACCAGGCATTTGTAGGCAACCGGAGGACTGTTTTAATGAAAGATCTGTTCCTTCCTAGCACAAAGCTAAAGAGACTGACCACCATTCCACCCCATGCTGGAATGCACCGCAGTCCCGAGACCCTGTCTGCGGGTCTCCCAGGGCAGAGAAGGCCCAGCAGACACCAGGCATGACCAGCTCTTCCTCTTTCCTTGCAGATGATGATGAGCACGAGTGGATCATCAAGACGTGTCGCAAGGGTTGGGACGAAATCGTGGGTCACCGACCCAAGCTGTGAGCTCTGCAGCTGCCCCCATGAGAGGTCTCCTCTACACCGCTGGCAGTGGCTGGCCCTGCGGGCAGCCTGCGGTTGGCAGACCCTGACTTTTGACCCAGGAATAAAGCCTTTCTGCACTCAGTGGCCCCAAGCGTACTTTCTCGAGACCGTTTCTTAGAGAGGGGATCCTCATTTTACCAGCACCAAAATCACCTGGGCGGAAGTGCAAATTAGCTATTTCCGGGCCCCACCGTAGACATGCTGGTCAGAGTCTCTGGGAATAGGGTCTAGCGATGTGCACTCCCAGCTGCTATCCCTGATGCGCTCTTATTTCCCGGGTATTCCTCAACATCACCCCGAAGATCACATGTCAGCTGAAAACCAGAAGAGGAAGGGGTGGCACATTCCAGGGCCACACTTGGGCCACAGCATCCTGGATCTTTGCATAACTGTCCCTCCTTAGAGGCTGCTGCATTCAGCAGCCCACCGCACCCCCACTTTGTCCCTGGCTCACCAAGAGCTGCTAGAAGAAGACAAGCCTGTGAAGGCTCTGAGAAGGTCTGCAGGGGGCAGGAAACTGACCCTCAAACCAGGGACCCAGAGTTGGCATGCTAGGCAGAGTTAGAAGTCAGAGGGCGGCCTGGGCACACTCAGCTGCACCATGGAGGGGTCCTGGGGGATTACCTCTCCCCTCTGGGGCAACAGTCACCTCTGTAGAATGATAGGGTTGAGCTCCACAGAGGTCTCCGAACTGTGTTTTGAAAACAGAAGGGACATTCATGGAAAGAAGCGCACACACACACACACACACACACACACAACTTTTTTCAAAGAAAACACACATATATCTAAATCAACATTTGATAAATGGATTGGAAGAAGGGTGGAGAGGGGCGCCTGGGTGGCTCAGTCGGTCGAGCGTCCGACTTCAGCTCAGGTCATGAACTCACGGTTTGTGGGTTTGAGCCCCACATCAGGCTCTGTGCTGACAGCTCAGAGCCTGGAGCCTCCTTCGGATTCTGTGTCTCCCTCTATCCCTGCCTCTCCCCTGCTCATGGTCTGTCTCTCTCTGTCTCTCAAAAATAAATAAATGTTAAAAAAAAACAAAACCCTGTATCATATTAAAAAAAAAAAAAAAGAAGGGTAGAGAGGGGCAGAGATGGGGTCTGGGATACTGAATAAAACAATAAAGACGGGTCCTGGGGTGCCTGGGTGGCTCAGTCGGTTAAGCGACCGACTCCAGTTCAGGTCATGATCTCACAGTCCATGAGTTCGAGCCCCGTGTCGGGCTCTGTGCTGACAGCTCAGAGCCTGGAGCCTGCTTGGGATTCTGTGTCTCCCTCTCTCTCTGCCCCTCCCCTGCTCCTGCTCTGTCTCTCTCAGTCTCAAAAATAAATAAACATTAAAAAAAAATAAAGACAGGTCCTGCAGGGGTGATGACCATGTACATCTTGAGTTGAGGTTTATGAACAACTCTCTGCAGGGCCGGGGGCAGGGGGGCTTGGGAAGCCTCTGCACTGGACAGGGCCACTCCACCCCCTTCCTCAAGAGCTTTGGTTTGAACCAACAGTTTGTTGCTAAAAGACAAGCTGGCAACGAGCAGAAAGATGCTCTCTCTCACTCCCCAGATTATGTGGTGGCTCTAGAACCCAGTAGGCCAGTGTGAGACCCAGACTTGTATCGAAGATAGAACCTTGTCTCCCTGTCTCCCATCCCCTATTCCCTTCAATTCACCAGACCAAATTCTCCTGCAGCTTCCAAATAGGCGCTTCTGCGCTTCTTTCCCCGGCCCCCAACATCTCCTCCTTTGCACCTATTCCGTGAATCTCTCAGCGGATATATCTGGCCCAAACGTCCCCCAACCTGGCCCCCACAGCATGTCGGAGGGATCCGTCTGCTATAGCATTGACCAGACTCACAGCTCCTCTGTGGCTAGTGGGCCAAGCCCTTCCCTGAGCCTGCAGACAGCGGGTGTTCAGGAGTGACACCGAGGACAGCAGCCAGCCTGGCCGCCTACAAAGCTTAGACTGCAGACGAAGCTCACTGTCATGCCTTTGCAATGCACAGGTGGCTGACTGGTTAATAGCACCGATTGTCCGGGAAGGGGGACTGCATTGTCTGACAGCCCAGACACTTGGCTGGGCCCCTGGCAGTGGCTCGGACATGGGCTTCCGGCGGCTGCGGGGCAGTTGCGGGGAGCCCTTAGCCAGACAGCGGGAAAGAAATGGAATCCCATCATGTTCTGGATTTAAGTGCCAGCACTTCTACTTGCATTAACTTTATTTATTACACAAATAGGACATTTACAAAGCACAACATGAAAGGTATGTAACAAAACAGACATTGGTTTTACAAAAAAAGTGCTTACATTTTTTTTTTTTTCCGTGTGTGTGTTTTCTCCCTCTGTTTTGTATTTAAATAAATAGTCTTGGTGGCCTGTGTGTTCCCAGGCTTCCCAGGCTGCTCTAACAGGCTAGTGGAGACCTGTCTGAATGGCAACATGCTACAACCACATGATCCACGCAAGGAACAGACCCTGGGGTGGGGGGAGGCTCAAGGCAGAGTGGGTACTAGGTGACCCACTTGGGCAGGGCTTGGCTGGCCACTTACCACATGGTTGTGCTCAGGGCTTCGACATCAGGAGCAAAAATCAAAGGAAACAGAGCTCCCCAATCACCAGGGACCAGGCCCCAGCTCCTTTTGTTAACATCAGCACCCTGTGCATGGCCAGGTACGAGCTATTCAGTGGATGAGCTCTGAACTGAGCTGCACTGACCGCATTCTGGTGCTACCTTCTCTTGGCCCCGAGTCACCTGGAACGGTCTTCAGAAGGGAAAGGAAGCGGGTTCCCAACTTGGGCTATACCTGGGCCTGGCCCTCCTCCAGGTCCCAGGGCGAGAAAGGCAAATAGGTTTTTGTTTTAAGTGCCAGCTTCAAGCATTTGGATATCGAAACCTCATCCAGACTCAGAGAGACAGAGAGATGCAATCAATTAGCGACGCCTACCACCTCTGACAACAGGGACAGCCGGTACATACGTGCCATGAACTTGCTTTCCCTGTCCTGGGGTCTCCTTCCAAGAGCAGCAGGTCAGGCTAACCAAAGCAGGAGGGAGGATTCGGGCTAGCACATGCCTACCAGCAGCCTCTAGTGGGAAATGCATCAGGACACCAAGTAATTCTGAAATTACAGGCGAAGTCTGGGACAAATGGGCGTCCCCTGAAAACATAAATCATGGTCTTGTGCAGCCGAAGCCCTTTTGTTTGGGGTGGAAGAGTTGCGGCACAGCGGGGTGGATGTGAGCACAGCTGTGTCTGGCCTGCATTCTCGGGAGTGGGTGGGGCTGGCTCTGGGCAGGGGTGGTGGGGAGTGCCCGCTGGGATCCTAGGCTTGGCACACTCACCTCCGCAGCAGGTCCCTTCTCTCTACTCAGAGCCGGGTTCAGAATCCGCATTCTGCCATTTCCCAGGGCTCTGTTTCTCCAGCTCCGCCCTGCCTCCACTGAACGGCCCCTCCAAGGAAGACATGACCCAAACGCCCCTATCGGGAGTCAACAAGTAGCCAGTGAGGGCTCCCGATTCTAACCCCGAAACGTTCAGAAATGCCGTCGTGCGTTTCATACACCAGCTCCGCCAGTCTCCTGTGTATATGGCTGGATGACTAGGTAGGAACGGTCTTCCCCCTAAACACCCCGAGTTTTCTCTTCCCTCTCCTTAAAAGAGCTCGTGCCTCCCCCAGCCCACTATGCCACATGCTTCTCCAATGGGAGCCTCTGCCGCCCCCTCCCCCCAGTCCCTGCCGATCCCCTGCCTCTTGGTCTGGGCAGGGCTCCATCTCTGCCCTGCTGGGCCTCTCAGGGTTGGTCAGTGTCTCTTCTCTCTCTGAATTAACTTGACATAACCAGACAGATGGAAATGATAAAATTAGAACATAGCTTTCCTTTGGGGACATCCCACAAACACTGTAGAGTTTTCCAGACAAAAGCAACAGAGTGGATAACATTGGGGGGGTTGTCGGCTATTCAGAATTCAGAGATGGTTGCAAGGAAGTAGTAAATAAAGGCCAATATGGGAGGAAAGAAAACCTGTAAATTAGAAGGCTGTTGGCGTTGCACGGTTCAATTTGGCCTTTTGCTATTGTAATCAGCTTAAGTTGAAGATGACTCCTGTCTAAGTGGAAACACAGGCCGTTGTTTTCGCCCTGATTCCAAATTTCAGGGAGCTCTGCCTTGGGAGAGGAGGACTCCGCAGTGCTCTTGGCAGGTTCTGGTTCTCAGCAGGAGAAGGGAAGGCCAGGCCCGGGGGCCCGGCTGGCGGCGGGCGGGACGGTGGGCGAGGGGCGGGTGCGGAGCGGGTGGGCCCCTGGCAGTGGCTCGGGCACGGGCTTCCGGCGGCTGCGGGGCAGTTGTGGGGCGCCCGCGGACGGATGCGGAAGTGCCAACGGCGCTAGTACTGGAAAAGAATGACCTGCGAGAGGAGGGAGGGGGAGGGGGCTGAGCTGGGGGCCTGACACCCCCGCCCTGGCCCCCTGCAGCCCCGCCCCCCCCCCCACCCCGCCAGAGGTCCTCTGAAGGCAGGGAGAATGAGGGTGGCTCGGGGCCCAGATCTGGGTTCCAATCCTAGCTCTGTCACTCGCGGTGAGACCCTGGGCAACTCACTGCCCCTCTCTGAGCCCGTTTCCTCATCTGTATAACGGGGATGACAAAACCTCTCTCTCAGAATGGGGAGGGTTCAGTGAGACACAAGGGCAGCAGCACATGTCTACTGGGCACTGCGCCCTGCTCCTGGCGCCGTGTAACGTGCCTTCCTGACGTTATGTAACAGAAGATTTAACCCCATGGGCGCATCCCGCCATTGTCTCCATTTGACGGGGAGGGCACTGAGGGGGGCAAGAGAGGGGCAAGTCAGGAAGCTCACGATCACACAGCTGGGCAGAGGTGGCCCTGGGTCCCGCAACACAGTCCTGGCCCCAGACCAAGCTCTCCTTGTTGTAACGCGTCGCTTCTGCGAGGCCATGGGGACAGTAGTCATCGACGCTCACTACACATCAGGCAGCGGGCCAAGCCCTTCACACACTTCATCATCACCAAGCCAAAAGGCGGCCAGGTGCCTGACACACAGCGGGCGATCAGGAACCGTCTGCCCCTTTCCCTCTCCCTCTTCCACCTAAAGCACCTGGCTGACTTCTCATTGCCACCAACAAGGCCAGTTCCCCTGAAGTTCAGGTCAAGGATTGCTGGCTGGCTAGTCAATGGGAGGTGCCTTTTCATAGTAACGTGTCACGAGGCGCTTTCAGGGGGTCCAGGGACATCCAGTAGGCATGGCCATATGGCCGTTCCATTTTCTGATCAAGAACGTTCCAGATCAGTCACTATGAGGAGGAGCTGGAGGAAAGCAATGGTGATGATCTCCATAAGCATAATGGAAATAACCAACATCTATGGGGCACTTTCCGTGTACCATGCACTGTGCCAAAGCCTTCAGCTACATTATTGCATCTACTCTCAGCAACAACCTTAGGTGGCGGCAACGATAATTCTCCCCATTTTGTGGGTGTGGGAATGGAGGCTGAGAGAAGCTAATTGTGTTCCCAGGTCTCACAGTGAGAGGGCGGCAGAGCTGGGATTCAGAGGCTGGCTGACTCCAGAGCTCACACCGCACTGGCTCACCCCAGTGAGCTCTTCTCTGACCTCTGGGATGCCTGGCTTTGGGCTCTTATTAAGAGAAGCTGTCTCAAGAGGGATAACTCTGGTAAGACCCTACCTTCTGTGGGCCTCAGTCTCTCCGTCTGATCAATGACAGCATGGCTCTGATTTCTAAGAGCTTTCCAAGCTCCGAAATTGTGGAATCGGGGGACATGACCAAGAAGAAGTACGGTTCTGGAAACTTTCAGGAGTGTGTGGCCAAATGACGATGTGGCGGAGGCAGGGGATGCGCCAGGCAGATGCTCAGACCACTGTCCTCCTCGCTGGGCCAGCGCTGATCTTGAGTGGGTTCAGGGGCCTGCCCCAGGGCCTACTGAGTCTCCTCACAGCTGGGCCAGTCAGGCCTGGAGGCATTCGGGAGAAAGTCCATGCAGTCTTGCCCTGATCACACATAACCAGGTCTTGTGGGTTTGGCAAGAGATGGACAGAAAAGGTCCCCGGGAGCTGGCAGGAAGGACTGATAGGGAGAGGGTGGGAGGTCACGAAGGAGGGAGAGACATTTTTTTTCCAGAGCTGCTGGATGTGAAGTTGGGGACGAGGCCCAGCAGGAGAAAACTCTGGCTCAGCAGCCAAACCCAGGGGCCAGAAACCTTGTACAGCAAGAGCTGCCAGACCCGAGACTGGCTCATCCTTCAGACTGAACCAGACATAACCACAAGCTTAGCTGAATAACCAGGAGACAAGGGCTTGGCTCCAAGTGCTGAGCCCAACCCTAAACATTTCCAAGGCTCCCCTCTCCGCTCCCCTCTGGGCCTGGTTCAGGCTCTTCATTATGTGACCCCTGTCACCTCCTTGGGCTTCCGCCACACTAAACATCCCTCGGTCCCTCAGACCCAGGCTCTTCCATGCCTCTGCACCTTTGCACATGCTCTTTTCTTGACATGGAATACCCTTCTTCCCATTCCCTGCTTCTCCCTTACAACTCATCACTTCTTCTAGGTCCTCAAGGGCATGTTCATCCGTCACCTCAACTGCCCTGTCACCCTGCTCGCCTCCTGCTCTAAGCCACATGCTTCTTGAGGACAGGGACTGTGCCAGCTTGCCTCTGCAGTCCCCGTGCCAGGGCTGACGAGACAAGTGCCCTCTCGCAGGAGAGTGGCAGCTTTGAGGCCGGTAGTCCTAGGATCGAGGCCAGCTCTACCCACACTCACTGTGTGATGCTGGTGAGCTCCTGCCCCGAGCCCAGGTTTCTGCAGGCGTGAAACGGAATCAGTCAGAATCATCCCCCCAGCGAGGCTGTGATGGGTGAGGTCAGAGAGAGCACTGTGTAAAGTGCTGCACAAGAGGAAGTGAAGACTGACCTGTACGGACTTCAGAGTCCAACGGACTCGAGGCATCCTTGCACGCCACCTTTCTGAGCCTCAGTTTCCTTATTTTCACCACAAGGATGGCCATCCCCACACCCACAAAGTGCTTGGAAGGCATCAATCAGACAAGGTCCGTAATGCACCTGCCATGAATGGAGTTGCTGAAGCAACAGCAGCTCCTGCTGCGAGCAGGACAATCTTGGCGGGTGTTCACGGGGCGCGCTCACCCACCACCAGTTCTGTGGGATTTTGTATTACACGCTACCATTTATTTATAAATCCATCTGGCCAGCTAGGCTGTCTGCACTACAGACCTGCCCCATGGTGCCCAGCACAGAGCCTGGCACACAGCAGATGCTCAGTCAGGAGGCAGAGTAAGTGGAGGTGTCCTGGAGGAGCGCCCCCCACCCTCTGCCTCCCCAGCAGACTCTCTAGGGGTGTGGCTGGGGAACCTGCTTCTTTATAAGCTTCCCAGGTGATTCTGAGGCACGCCAAGACGGTGCTCTGCTGGCCTGGAAGGTGTCTGGAGATCCTTCCAGCTGGAAGGCACGGGTTCAGTGTTCCTGGCCCACCACATCTGCTGACTCCTGGGGCTCCCTGCCTCCCTGAGGACTGCTACTAAGATGCTTCTAAAAGAGGCCTCCATTCAATAAAACCAGAAAAATAAAATAAAATACAATAGGGGCGCCTGGCTGGCTCAGTCAGTGGAGCATGCAACTCTTGACCTTGGGGTTGTGAGTTCGAGCCCCATGTTGGGTACAGATATTACTTAAAAAAATAAAATCTTGGGGCACCTGGGTGGCTCAGTCAGTTAAGCAATGGACTTCGGCTCAGGTCATGATCTCACGGTTTGTGGGTTCGAGCCCCACACCTGTGCTGTCAGCAAAGAGCCTGGAGCCTGCTTCGGATTCTGTGTCTCCCTCTCTCTCTGCCCCTCCCCCCTCAAAAATAAACATTTTTTTTTTAATCAGAAAAATAAAATCTTTAGGGGCACCTGAGTGGCTCAGTCAGTTGAGCATCCGACTTGGGCTCAGGTCATGATCTTACGGTTCGTGGGTTCGAGCCCCACATCAGCCTCTGCACTGACAGCACAGAGCCTGCTTTAGATTCTCTGTCTCCCTCTCTTTCTGCCCCTTCCCCACGCATGTGCGCATTCTCTCTCTCAAAAATAAATAAAATAAAATAAACTTAATAAAAATAAAAATAAAATCTTTAAAACTAAATCAATAAAACAAGAGGCCTCCAGGGCCTCCCCCCCTGCCCCAGGACAGAGTCCAGACTCCCCCACTGACAGCCCTGAGCTCCCCACCTCTCACTGTCCCTCCCAAGCCTGGGTGCCAGCAATGTTGAACTGCTCAGGGTTCCCCGAGAGCCATGGTGGCTCATGCTTTCTCTGATGAACTCTGATTCAGTCTTCGGGCCTGGGGGCAGATAGTGCCTCCCTCCGAAAGTCCTCCTTGTGTTTCTCCTGAGCTGTGCCCCCGCTCTCCAGCTCCCTGGCCTCCCCCATCAGTTTGATTACACTGTGTGTGCTTCCCTTCCAGGCTGTGACCGCCTCGGAGCAAGAACCATGCTTTTTCCTCATCTCTATGCTCCTGGCAACTGACTCGGGGCTACTGGGCAAAGTCAGTGCACAGCAAATGTCAGCTGAATAAATGAGGAAGTGTATAGGTTCCCATCCGGGTTCTGGGACCTGGAGCAAGCTGGGCCTCAATTTCTCCAGTCCTAAAACGAGGGGTTGTCCTAGGACAGAGGCTTGCAAGGCTCACTGACAGGTGTCTTGCCACTGAGAGGGAGATGGGGTTTCTACCCACTCTGCGGTTTCACCCAGAGCAGCTCTATCCACTTTTATCTGTGTTATAGGTTATGGAAAAAAAATTTTTTTAAAGTGTGAGGTGCTTAAAAACAAAGCTTTCAAACCACTAGCTGGGGAATACCTAAGCACCCTTCTGGATATTCAGTCCTGATGCTTGAGATAATCAGAGATCCCAATTACACAAAGAAGGCCCTGCCAGTTGACCAAGGTCACCCCCGGCCTGCTATTCCAGGCCTCCCCCAAGATAAGGGTATCCACTCCTAACAGACAGGGACAAAAAGGAGGAAGGAGGAAGAACGGGTATCAGGGTGGGATGCAGGGTGGTGTGTGACACAAGCCTTTCCTGAAACCACAAGATTTGAGCCAAGTAACTAAATTCACAAATCTGAAAAAAAGAAGGCCACTTATTGGTGGGGGGCTACGAGGAGGCCTCTGGAGGGGCTGTGCACATAGAATGTGCCGCTCAAGTGACCACCTCGGGGGCCTGGTGGGGGCTGGAGTATGCTAGGCAGAGAGGATCTACCACAGAGCAGCATGGGGCCTACCTGAGACCCATCCCTGGCAGGAAGGCTCTCACCCACCACACCCAACCTGGCTCCATTTACCTTCTCACCCCGGTTGGAGAGCGGCCCATCCATATCGGCTTTGAGGTGGACGGGGGGTGCGGTGTAAGGCAGCCGGCAGTGCACCTGCCCGCACTGTACCTGACCTGTGGACGAAAGGATGCCTTGGAACCCATCCTGCAGCCTCTGTGCAGGATACCCGTGTGCCCCGTGCTCAGCAGGATGGAGTCCTGGGGCCAGTTTCACTTTGGCCACTTACCAGCTGTGTTGGCCCTGGGCAGAACTTCAACAGAGGGTTATGAAAATCCCTATAATCTATAAAGTGCTATGTGATAACTGCCCAGCTCACTGATAAACAAACACTCCTACGTATTTAACATCTATATGCAAGGCTGTACCCCATTATTAAGATCCTCCCTTGGTGCCTTATACCTTCTTACCTGCCAGGTGTCACTCAGGCTTTACCTGTGTCCCTCCCAGAGGACCCTGCACTTGTACATCACCTTCTTAATGATGCTGTCCCTGATCACCCTGTTTATAACTGTACTCACCTCTACCCTCCTTGTCCTCCTTCCCAGCTTTGTTTCTCCTCCTTAGCACTTACCATCACCTGACTTACTGTAGATATCTATTGCTTACTTGGCATTATCTGTCTTTGCCAACTAGAATGCAAGGCCTAATAAGGGCAGGAATTTTTGTCTGACTTGAGAATTTTCCAGACTCTAGATCCTGATAGATTTCTAGTACCTAGAATGAGGCATGACACCTAGTAGGTCCTACACCTAGTAGGTACTCTTTGAATATTTCTGGCATGAATCTCTGTACCTTATTCCAACACCTAAAACTGTGGGGGGAAAGTCCATCCTCAGATCTGACCCAAATCTCTCATGTTTCAGTGCTTTACCACTACAGTGGAGAAGTCCATGGCCTCTCTCTTCCCTACACTTCTTCCCCTTTGGTCATAGGGGGGAAAAGCCCTGTACAGAGACTTAACAATCAATATGTAACTTAGGACAAGTCACCGTGCCTTTCTGAGTCACAGTTCCCTGGCAGTTGTATGAGATTGGGGATTCTTAACCTGGGGTATTCTAGGAGTCCTGCGATCACATGGAAAACGACATGTGTACGTGCATCTTTCTGGGGTCCGATTCCAAAGCTTTTTATCAGATTCCAAGCGCTAAGACCCCAGGAGACTCAGAATTGTGTAACTTTAGTTAACAGCAGAGCAAACTGCTGAGGTTGTCCTTCAGCCATGCAAGAGGGAGCAGGTCCAAACACTCTCAACACTTCCTGCCCCAAGCTGGGTTCCACCTCAAGGGGAAGAGGAAAGGGGACCTCAGCCCTTTCTCTGAGCGTCAAAGACACATCTAGGCTTGGTCGGCAAAGTATGTGGGGAGTTCTAGCAGGACTCTGAAGGCCATGGCCCCACTCCCAAGAGGGTCACCTAGGTCCATTACCAACCCCATGGCAAGGGCTAGCTGGTAGCCCAGACTCCTGGTATCTAGAGAGTCCTGGGTCCTTGGCACCTTTAACAGATGAACTAGCTGTTCAATGGGCTCTGTGCAGCCTGAACATAAGTCATTGTTTAGAAAAGAAAGGAAGAAAAGTCCCTCCTACAGAGCAGGTGGCTCAGAAACGGAACCGCGCAAACGGACATGGTTTCCAGCAGGCTGTCTGGTGCGGTAGGCAGGAATCTGCACTTCCAGCTGTGCCAGCCAGAGCCACCACCACCATTACAAGAGCGGTTAATAGTTACCCAGCATCTACTGAATGCTGGAGACTTGAAGTCAGTGATCTCATCTGATGCTCACACACTGCTCTGAGATAAGGATTCTTATTGTCCTCGTTTTTGCAGATGAGGACATTGATATTCAGGGAAGCTACCAAGCTTGCCTGATGTCACACAGCTAGTAAGTGGCAAGGATGGCATTAGAAGCCTGACAGTCTCACCCCAAAGCCCACAATCAACCATTAAGGAACACTGCTCCTGTTCACTTACTTGGACCCTTGGTTTTCTCGTCTGCACAATGAGACAGTGATGTCTGATGTTTACAAACACGCTTAGTATAGTGTCTGGCACATGGCCGGGGCTCAGTAAACAGCAGGGCTCTCTCTGACCCCTCCTTCCCTTTCCATTTTACTTGGAGCCAGAGAAGGGAGGATTCATGTTTGTGGGTATGTCGTGGCCACTTCTATTTTTCTGGTCACACCCAGCTTTGAGGAAACAAACAAGCTCAACGGGAATGGAAATCTGTAATAAGCACCTGCTCCCTAGCAGATTCACTGAATGTTCATCCCCCAGAAATCCACAAGGCTACTCCCTCTCTCCTCCAGGTCCCTGCTCAAAGGTCACTCCACCTTGGCCCACTCCATCATTCCCATGGCATCCAGTCCCACTGACATGCCAGCCCTCCCTCCTTTATTAGTTGATTGTCTCTCTACCCATGTCCCACTCCAGAACGTGAGCCCCCGGAGCACAGAGTTGGTCTGTTATGTTCTCCACTGTATCCCAGTGCTTAGCATGGAAAAGTATTTACTGAACACATCAATGGATTCTCACAACCCTGTGAGGTAGGCATTGTTAATGTCCCAGCTTACAGATGAGGATTCTGAGGTTCAAGGAGGGTAGGTAGGTGGGGATACTCCCACCACACGGGCCTTCTTCTGCAACCCCAAACACACCCATGCCACAATGCTTTCCCGGCTAAGGCCTGCTTGCATTCATCTCCTCTGCTGCCCTGCACTCCTGCCTCCCCTCTCCTGGTGCCTCACTGATTCCTATCCATCCTTCCACTCCCAACTTGCTGAGAGGCGTCATCTCCACACATTCCTATATTCCTATATTCCAGCACTTTTCCTATAGCAATCATCACAATTAAAACCATGCCCTCATCTATCTGGCTACCGTGCCGTGTTATCTCTCCCACGACAGCGCAGGTCCCACCAGAGCAAGCACTTTACCCGTCTTGTTCTCTCCCTAGCCCCTGGGCCCTCGCACACAGTGGGTACTTGGAAGGTGTTTTTTGAATGGCGGAATGGGTCTTCTCTATGAAGGGTCCCGTCTCACTAAGGCGGAGACTGGGAACTTAGTCCCTCTCCCCAAACCCTAGGTCTCAGGGACCACAGAGCCCACGTCTTCACCCACCACGCTCCACCTCCCGCGCGCGCTCCTCCGTGACCCCTCGCCCGCAGGCTAGGCGGTCTAGCTGTGGCGGTCACTTACTCTCAATGTAGCCGTGCAGGGTGACCATGCGCGCCCGCTCGGGGCTGCTGAACGGGGAGTAGTGGATGTCTTCGGACAGGGCGGAAGGGAGGCGGGACGGCGGCGCCCCGGAGGGCGGCACGGGATGCTGCGGTGTGTGCTTTTTATGACGCGCCCGGCAGTTTTGAAACCACACCTGGAACGACAGCCTCAGCAGCCTCAGCCTCGCGGAAAAGGGTCGGACACACCGCCGGGAGACCCCAGGCGGGACTGCCTCGTTGCCTCCTGGGTAAGGGCGGCCACGTGCGCCCGGGCCTGCGGCTCAGCTGGAGACCAGCTACGCGCTGGAGAGCCCGCCCCCGGCCCCCTAGGCCCCGCCCCAGACCCGAAGGCCCCGCCCTCCCTCGGCCCCACCTGGATGACCCTCCTGCTGAGGCCAGTCATGTCCGCAAGCTTCTGCAGCGTCTGTGCGTCGGGGTTGTTGTCCTGCGCGAACTGCGCCTGCATAACCTGACGGGAGCAAAAGGGGCAGTGAGACAGGGACGCGCGGAGGTCTCCCAGACTGCGGCCCAATCAGAGGCTCCGGCCCGGAGGCCACGCCCCAGACAGCTACGGCCCCTCCCCGTCACCCGCGGGTCCGGGCAGAGGGGGCGGAGCCAGAGGTCCTCTAGGCCCCGCCCACGTCTACGCCCCACCCACAGCCCCGGCCACTCGCGGCGGGCCCGGGTACCTGCAACTGCTCAGCGGTGAAGGATGTCCGCGCGCGCTTGGCCGGCTTGGGCTGACTGTCCTGTTCCGAGGGCACTGCCCCCTCCAGCGTGAGGCCGTTCCCTGGGGGTGACAGAAGTGGCTGACCACGCGTCCCCATCTCTTCTAGTGGCATCCTGGAAAGGACGGGGGTGGGGGCAGCTGGTCCCTGGAAGGGTCAGGAGCGGAGTTGGCTGGGAGCGGGGATCCCAGAGTCCTAGTCCCTGAGCTGTGTCTTTAGGTAAGGGGCTTTCATTTCTGAGCGTCTACTCAGTACCAGACACTGCTCCTTCGGTGTGCCTTTTGGGTCTGTCTCACAGCCCCATTTTACAGCAGAGGAAAGAAACTAAAGCTCAAAGAGAAGAAAACCCCTGACCAAGACCTTTCGCCTAGTGGTTGACCCTAGCGCCCCAAGGGGACTCCCTCTTAGCTAAACTGGGGAAACCAAAGGCCAGGGAAGGTTAAGATGCAAACAGGTTACAGAACTGCGGTTCTAATTTTGTAAAAATGTGTGGAAGCAGAAAAGTTGAAAGGATATACGCCAAGGTGCTAGCAGTGGTTACTTCTGAAGAGTGCAATTATGGCTCTAGTTTCAATATTTCTGTAAGTTTTGAGGTTTTAACAACAATCACATGTCACTTTATTTCTCCAAGGTTTAATTTCGTTAACTGGAGCATATGTTAGCCATTCTCTTTCCACTTCTATTACTTTTACAATCACACTAAACATAGTCCCCCATTTTATTTTTAATACCTGATTTTTTCTAGGTAATACATGCTCCTTCTCAAAAACTCAGAAAATTCAGGTAAGCACAAAGAAGAAAATAAAAATCACCAGTAATTCCAGCACTATTAACACAACTAGCTGTAATTTTTTTTAATTAGGAAGAAGACAATGTTGGGGGAAAAAACAAACAAACATGCCACCATAAATACATGGGGGGAAATCTGGGAAGATATATACTAAAGATATGAGAGGTGGTGACATTTAGAGTGATCTTTATTTTCTTTTTGCTTAACCATCTTTTCTAAATTTTCTATGATGGACAGGTGTGTTTAAAAGAAAACCAGTAACCAAAACTGAGGGTTGCTCAGTAAAGGAGATCTGAGGCCCCAAGCCTTCATGGTAGGAGTCTGGGGTCAGCCTAGATGTGAGAGCGTTGTAACTGGCCAGGCTGTGGCTAAGAGTGGCCCTGATAGGTCCAGATGTGGAAGAAGCCTGGGGTCACTGATGGGCCATGGTATGGGGGGAGCCCTGATTCCTGAGATTCCATCCCAGCGCCACTGCTGACTTGCCCACCACTGCAGGTAATTTCATACAACCCCAGCCTCATTCGCTTCCCACCTAGGCCCACTTAGTCCTGATCCTGGCAGGAGAAAGTGATAGCCTTGGTGTGGCCATGGTTTGGAACATTCTGGGGATTCCTGACTAGTCCCCAGGCTAGAAATTGAGGCAGGGTGGTCCACACACCTCCCAAGAGGCCCTGAGGCTGGGACAGACACTTTGTGGTATTAATGTCCCTTAGGAGAACAGGCAGGACAAGGATTGCTGTGCCATCTTTTAGATGGGAAAGTGAAACTTACAGGGGCAGCCACCTATCAGCAGTCTCCCTTGCTTAATGAGGCCTGATTAAGCGGTCCCTGGAGCTCAGGAATGGGGTAGTATAGGATGGTGGTTAAAAGCCTGGGCTTTGGAGTTAAAACAGACCTTCTAGGATGCAACCTTTGGCAAATCACATACTGAAGATAACCTCTGCCTATTTCCTCATCTGTAAAATGGGGACACATCAGCTACTTCCTATGGTTTTTTGTAAGGATCACACAAAATAGTCCACATTACAGAGAAGCTAGCAGCTTCCAAAGACCCAGACAGGAAAGTCATGGAAAGGGTCCCTGACTCCGCCTTCAGCCCAGCCTCCATTCCCCCCCCCCACCCCTTTCTAACCATTTGTGACTCCGTCCTCACAATTCCTGGAAGATGTGAACCCTGTCTGCAGGCCTATGTGTCTTGAGGAAACACAGTATTGGAGCCAGAAGAGATTTAGGGATCTTTCTAGTTGACCCATCTCTCTTGCACAGATGGGGAGACTGAGGCCCAGATAAGAAAGGAAACTTCACATATCAGTACAGCATGCTAGCAGCCAAACTGGTGCTCAGG
Source organism: Leopardus geoffroyi (assembly GCF_018350155.1). Lineage (NCBI taxonomy): Eukaryota > Metazoa > Chordata > Mammalia > Carnivora > Felidae > Leopardus > Leopardus geoffroyi. The sequence continues at coordinate 81,453,218 of NC_059342.1, forward strand.
TCTCCAGACTCAAAGGCCTTTTCCCTCACAGTGTAGGCTGAACCCCGCCCCCCAAACCTCTGGCTTGGAGCTGCTGGCATGGGAGTTGGGGGAACAGAGTTGCATCATCTCTCTAGGACTGGCCCATGCCCAGTTCCAGGCAGCCTGAAGGGATCAGCCCTCAGGCCAACCAGAACTGTCTAAAGGTGGAGTAGGCTGCCCCATTGTGAGAATCAGCTCTAGGGTTCATTGGGTGCTTCCTGCCTTTACAACAGGGCTCATCTATCTTTGAGAAGGTGTCTTATCATTGGCTCCATTTTACAGATGAGGAAACAGTTGCAGAGACAGACTACCACTGCAGGCTCTCAAGCAATGGTGGGCCAAGAGCGCATGCGCCCGTGCAGGGCCCCACGCCTACTCAGTCTCCAGGCAATAAAGGAAGCGCCTGCTCCCAGAGGAGTGTGGTCAGTTCCTGGGGAGCTGGGCTGAGGTGGGAGAGGGCGGGGCACGGAGGTGTGGCAGGGTGCTGGGTGGGGCGGGTTGGGTACCGTTCTCGGCGGCCCTCTTGAGGTTCTCGATCATGGTGTCGTAGTGGATGCGGCACAGCACCTTCTCTTCAACCAGACCAAACTCCTCGCCCGTGGACAGCTGGCGCTTGCACGAAAAGCAAGCGAAGCAGGCCAGATGGTAGGCGTTGCCGCGTGCCCGCCGCACCCAGTCGCTGGCATAGATCTGTCGGCCGCACCGTGCACACTTGGTCCCAAATCGGCTGCAGGACACCGGGGCAGGAAAGGGGGTGGCGAAGCTCAGACAGGCTACCCCTTCCACCTCCCAGTGGCCCGCTGGCACCCTGTCTCCTGGCCTTCCCTCACTCACAAATTTCCCTTTGCCTGGATCTGCCCCCTACCCCACCCCCCTGCAGACACCAGCTTACTCTGAAGGTGAGCTGGTGGGTGGTTTTATTTTCCTCTTAGTGCTTTTCTGAGTTTTCCAAACTTTCTACAATGACTCCTTATATTTATATATAACTAATCTGTTCACTCAAATATATCATGAGTGTTAGGGAAAATGTAATAATATAATAACGGGCAAAATTTTGAGCACTAACCACGTGCCCAGCAAGATTCTAAGGGTTTTATGTTGCGTATCCCAACCAATCTTCATTTTGCTGATGAGGAAACTGGGGACCAGAGAGGTAAAGTAAGTTGCATAAGGTCACACAGCTTGCAAGGCTAGAAACCCACGATGAATAAACCGTACCCCAGCTGTAGAGATGCTCAGGGTTTCTTGGAAGCATAGACAGATATGCACTTACTGGCTTTGTGCCCTTGGGAAAATTATTTAACCCCTCTGAGTGCTCACTTTCCTTGCCCTGAGCTGAACTAGGTGACAACAGCAATGACTACCACTTAGTACTTAGTACTTTGCAGTCTATTAAGTACCCAGCCAGTCCCAGGCTCTGGAGCCCCATGGCATTCTAACAGTAAATGTTAAAAAGACAAAAAAAAAAAAAAAAAAAAAAAAGTGGGGGGGGGGAGGGGCAGATGGAATGCTTCCTCCCCCTTAAGCCTTCCTTGTTGGGCCTTTTCCCTATCTTCTCCCACCTCGAGGTGCAGCTATTTGGTTGTGACTCCCTTCACCACCAGACTGCGAGCCCCTCCAAGAAGAAGCAGGAGTCTGGTTTATCCTGTCCCAGAAGTCAGCCCAAGGCCTGACCCCTGAGCACCTGGGAAGGTTTGTTCCTTAAGTGGATGACTCATCCTTTGACCCTGTCCCAGCCCTTTAGGCCTCAGTTTCCTCTGCTGCACACTCTTTCAGGGGATGATGTTACCCCTCATCCAGCCCCCCAAGCTTAGAAACCTAAATCATTCACTCCTCCCTTTCCTCAACACTACATCTAACGGATCATCAGGCATTGTTGGTTCTTTTTCCTAAGTATCTTTGGGATCCATTTCGTCTCCAGTCCCACAGCTGCCCTCCTAGGCCAGTATCTGCCCTGATCTCCCTGCTTCCAGCACCACCCCTGCCAACCATTCCTCCACAAAGTGGCCACAGAGAAGTTTCCAGCACGCACGGTGCATCCTACCCTGCCCTGCTTAAAATCCTTTGCTGATTCCACTCTACCCTCAGGATCTGGTCCAAGAGCCTTGGCATTTACAAAGCCCAGAAGACCATAACCTCTGAGACTCATCTCCTCCCTAACTTTCCCCACCCCACACCCAAACAGGAGTCCCAGGCAGCCACAATGGAAGGTCAGTGCCAGGTCTCTATGGCCCCCTCTGAAGCACTTTCCCGGCCCAGGTCTTTGCACAGACTTTGTGCTCTTCACACACCCCCTCCCTGCAGAGCCCTCCAGTCCCAGCACCAGGCTCTCAACATTGGTCAGGCAGGTTTGTAAATGTCAGATTCTTCGGTTCTCCCTCCCACCCCGTGCAATCCTAGGAGAGAACCAAGAAGATTTGCCCTGTGTCCCCAGGGCCCGCACACTGGCACCCGGAGGAGCATTGGGAAATGCTTGTGACTGTGGGGAGAAAACAGCCCGGCAAATGCACTCTGGTTACAGCCTCGCCTGTCTTGCCGAATGCAAGCAACTGTCAATTGAATAAACGATCTTGGGTTGAACTGAAAGAGGGAGCGCGGAGGCCTCCGCCAGCCCGGCTCCCAGACGTAACTCTAACGCCACTGTCTCTGACCAGGACCGCAGGAGGACCCTATCCCTGGCAGCGCGGTTTGCCCAGCTAAGGCTGCACTGTGCGCCTTTGCTGGGTCAACCGCCCCCTAAACTGAGGCGGCTCCCGACCTTGGAAACTCGGCTTCCCCAGGGACAGCCTAGTACAGCCCGAGGTTTCTTTCCCAATCCCTCAGTAAAGGGGAGAGGAAACCGCTTAGCCCACCCCTGCCTACTCTCGCCGCGGGGCGGACTGGGGGTTCCGCTGCCTGACTCGTTGTACACGGATTAGGAGCACTTTCCGGCCCTGGAGAGGAGGGAGAAGCCAGCAGTGTGCAGAGCCAGGAAAGCGATTCAGGGACCCAGGGCGCAAGGTCTTCATTGCACACCCTCGACTTGGTGCAACCGCGTGAGGTGGAGACTCTAGCACCCGCTTTGCACACGTGGAATGGGAGGTTCAGAGCGGACAAGTGACTTGCCCAAGACCACAAAGAGCGTGGGGCGGGGGTCGAGGTCCGCTCTGAGGTGCAAAAGGAACCTAGACCGTGCTGAAGCAGCAGGGCGGGAGATGATTGGGACTGGATCCCAGTTGTATTAACTGGAAAGGGACCTGGTCTTACCCCCGTCGCGTCCCTACTCCCAGCCACCGGTCCCAGAAAGTCCCGCGCGTAGGGCCTGAGGCCCAGCGGGCTCGGGAAGGCAGAGAGTGCGTTCCCAGGGAGAGGGGAGAGCCGGGGAAGGGAAGGTCCCCGGCCTTCAGACTCCAGGTGAGAGCGGTTGCGTTTCCAGCCCGTGGTTTCCGTGCGCCCCCGCCCCGTGAGCTGCGCCAGAGTCTCCGACCCCGGGTCCCCGCGCTAGGCTGTACGGGATTCTTCGTCCTCCGCCAGAGATGAGTCCACGACACCCCGCACACCCCTGATCTCCCGGCTCCCCAAGTCAGCAACGCCCCGGCGCGGTCAGCGCCTACACTGTGCACTGCTTACTCCGAGGAGGACGCCGCGAGTGATGTCTCAGCAACTTTCTCACCCTCCACATGTCACCCCAAGCGACAAGAGCCGTCCCCAGCCCTAGGATCTGCCGGCTCTCGCCGTGGCTCCGCCCAGTCAACGAAATCACCTTTGCGAAGGATCCTTGGGTGGGGGTGGGGGTGGGGTCATTATGCAGTTTTGGGTGCGTTGCGGGCCGCTCCTGAAACGTATCCTCCACCCAGGGCAGGGGTCGGTGGCACAAACAAGGGGGCACGAGGAGGCTTACGGATCGAGGCTCTGACAAACCGATTGACTCCTTCCCAGGCGGGCAGCGAGGCCCGAGCCGCGGGATTCCGGAAGCAGCGAAATTGGCGGCGAGACAACGAAACTTCAAGAATGGGGTGCTCGGGAGCTGCGAAGGGAGCGCCAAAGGGATTAGGGGGCGCGGCTACCGCCCCTCCACCCCCAGCCTTGTGCGCGCGCCTCCCTGGGTCCCGGCGCGCACCGCGGGGTAAAGGCTTCAAGGACTGAGGCGCTCGGGGCATGGACGCTTCGCATCCTGGCAACTGCCGAAAGGACTGGGGTGGGCATCGCGCGTCTCCTTGCCCTCTCTCCCCTGAGGAGGGACCAGAGACGTCTGGGTACTCGCGGTTGTGCAGAGGGAGCTGTGCGCCCTTAGCCAGGGCAAACTCTCTCTTCTGGCCTACTTTCTCTGGATACCGAGAGGTGCTCAGTCATTATTTGCTGGGTGAATGAGCCTCAACGAAAGAGCCTTTCCCCCGTATTAAGCTACCCGAAGCTGAACCGAAGCTCGAGTGGGAAGGCCAATGTTAGTTATAAAGCTGGTGAGCCGGTGGGGAAACTCAAACCAGAATTCAATTATTTTACGTTCAGGACACTCACTTGCTGGCCGTGGGGAGATTCTAAGAGGCAAACAATGTGGATTGGAGGTGGAGCCCTTCCTATCCCCTCTGCTCCTTCCCTTCTAGGCAAACTCTTAGGAGAAGAAGCTCAGAAAAAACAGAACCAGCAATTACGAGGTTAAAACGCCCCGCGCCTCGGAGGTCCCGGCCCTAGGCCCCTCCCCAGAACTCCTCTCTCCGCTCCCCCAACATCTGTCCCCCAACAGCTGGCGACCGCTGGGCCCCTCTCTGCCGCGGTGGGGGGCCGCTTCCCAGCTATAAGCCTCCCTGGGGACCCTCGCTCTGGGGGAGGGGGTGGGTTTCTCCCTCAGGAGCCCGCGGTTGGAGCTTGGGCTCTAGGAGGAAGGCCAGAGAAAGCTGAGGGCTTGCCCTAAGTCACATGGGCCAAGCCAGGGACAGGAACTTCAGCCGGCTGCCCGCGCCCAGCCCAGGACACTCTCTGAACCCCACCCGTATCAACGCCAAGAGCAGTAGTTAACCCTTTATTCCCCACTCAAATGGGCAGGAGGCAAGGGGGCCAGGAACCATGGTGACCTGATCCTGACAAAATTGATCTAGTCACAGCCCCTGAGGAAGTCACTCTTGTCCTAGTCCTCCCAGGGCCCATCCAGGGAGAGTCACACACCAGAGCTGGTGCTCCCTGTGGAAGCCAACGGAATTGGGCTTAGGGCTTAGGGCCAGGAGAGAGGGGTCTTTGCCACTCCACCGGCCACATGTTGTAGGGAGAGCTACTGCTGACATATCTCCCCTGTAAAAGACCAGTACAGAATGTTTAGACACAGGGATGGTGGTGTCCACAGCCATGGGGCTTACCCAGGCTCTGCCACTTACTAGCTGCATGGCCTCACCTCTCAGACCCTCAGTTTCCCCTCCTCTAAGGTGGGGATGATGAGAGTATGGTAATTACTGGGTGGATTTGAGGATTCACTGGGATAAAGCATGCAATGAGTTAACAATTCCTGGCCTGGAGCAGAGTTCTATACATTCTGGTGAGCAGTATCCTCACCCCTGCCCAGCCCCTCTTACCCCCTCTCACTGTGTGACCCTGGGCTCCACTTTCCTCTCTCCCCAGGACATCAGTCTCCCCAGCCATGCAATGGGCATGATGCTTCAGGAAGCTGAAGGGGGAGGCACTGTAGATCAGTCCATGCCCTGTTCGGCAGGCAGCAGCGGCAGGTGTGTGTGTGGGGGGGGGGGGGTCGGAGGTAGAGACAGCTGTCTGAGGTTGTGGTTGCTGAGGGCAGTGGAGATATGAATGGCTCAGGAAGGAATGCTATTTTTCCCTCAGGACTTTTCTTCACTTCTTGGAAGGAAATAGAAAGAAAACGGTCTTCACCAAAAAAGTGAAGAAATTAAAAGCAATATCATATTTCCCTGGTGGTAATTTCTTTTTTTCTGCTAGGGCTCAGGGAGCGAGGGTTACTGGGAATCTGATTGAGGCCACAAGGGCTGCTGAGGTCCCTCTTTAGAGAGAGAGTTGGAGAAACTGAGGCAGGAGGGCTAGCAGTCTTGCTAAGGGCATCCTCTGTGCTCTGCAGTCTCCTTCCCTGGTGAGTTTGGAGAGCTTTCCTAACTTCTGACTTCCTGAGCCACCAACACCAGGCTCTGCTAAGGGAGACTATTGGGGGGGGGGGGTGAAAAGAAGGGGCAAGATGAGGGATAGAAAAGCGGAGAAACCTTCCCCTAACGGATAAGACCAGAGATTAGAGGACCATGGAAGCCCCCTTGTGCCGCCTCCATGAGGTCTTGGACACTTCCTCCCTCCCTCTGTCCCATTGAGAGATCTGGTCTCTCTTTGGGCAGAATGCTCCAGGCCCTATCCCACCAGACCCTTGACCTTGGGTTTCAGGAGGCAGAGGGCTAGGGAAACTCAGTGCATGGCCTCTTCCTGAGCCCCAGCTCTTGAGGAAGAGGTCTGCCTCCCACGCCACCCCAGGAAAAACTCCCTTGCAGCAGTCACCCTGAGCCTGGGCTGCTGCTGAGAGCAGACAATAGTCCATGCCTGGCGCTCCACGGCTTTTTCTTTCCTTTTTTGTGGGTTTTGTTATTTTTGTTACAGGTGGCACTGTCGGGGATGGGTTATGCCTGCAGGGAGACTTGGCTGGGAAAGAAATGATCAGGAGAGCCCCAATTCTTCCCGCATCCCAAGGAATGTGAGCTTTTATCCCGTCCATTCTCTTACCTCAAAATCTGTTTTAGTTTTGCTTTGGGGGGCTCTTGTCACTGGAAAAGGATTAACGCTCAGAACCTGCAACCTAGAAAAGGCCTGGCCCCATCCTTCCAGACAAGCCCTGCTCCCCCAACCACCAGAGGAAATGCTATCAGGGGACTGTGCCCAGCACCCACTCTGCCAGTGGTGCCAATGGTGACAATCCAGGCATCCGTAGCACCTGCCATTTAGGGAGGCACTACGGAGCCTTTCTCCCTGCACTGGCCTCCTTGGCAGTTCAGACGGACAATCCTGGAAGTTGGGCACTGAGGGCAGAGAGATGTAGTTACTTGACCAAGGTCACACAATGATTATTGACCTGGCAGACCCCACTTACTGCCCGTACTCGCAATAGCTACGCATCCCACCACTGCAGTGGGAAGGGGGACTCCAGAGCCAGTGGAGGCTCTGAACAGCAGGGTCAGGACCTGAATTTTGACTCTTCCTTGAAGGCCTAGTAAAGCACAGTGTCCCAGAAGACTTGGTCCATCCTGGGCACGAGCTGAGGCTGGAGAAACAGCGAGGAAGTGTGGACAAGTGGTTCATGAAGCTGCCAGGTCCACCATCACCGGGAGGGCCCAGAGAGGAACCTAGCCCTGCCTTACTCTGCAGGAGGAGGCTGAGATACCATCCTGCTGGGTGCCCCAGGCGGGAGCCCTGTCCCTGGCCAGCTGAGGAGCCCCATGAGCCGTAAAACAGCAACTGGCTTGGCTTTTGGTTTCTTATTTGTTTTTTGGGTTTTTTTTTTTTTTTTTTTTTTGGCTTTGTTTTTAACCAAACGGAGTCAGGCACAGAGCAGGGATGTGGCAAGACAGGGACTCTAACCTTCATTTCCTGCCCAGCCAGCCAGCAGTCGGATGGGACAGTGCAGAAAGACACCATGCCCCTGTTACATTACCACACAAGGATAACCCCCTCTGACGCACACGTGTGGCGGTCCACATCCACACACCCACGTTCACATCACACCCTTGGCTCCTCAATGCCAGGGTTAAGGCCTTAAGCAGGAATGCTCCCTCAGAGAAGGGGAAGGGGGGGGAGAGGAATGATGAGATTTCAGAATTCTTGCCTTGTCACCTCTGCGTCCCTGTACAGATGTAATCGTGTCTTGACTACCTTGCGCGCGCGCGTACACACACACACACACACACACACACACACACACACACACCACGTGAAGTCCCAACATTCACACAGAGACACACACTCCTGACACACATTTAAACTAAAAGACAAAAATGGTCATAAAGGAGTACACACACTGTCCTCATACCCCTGACCTTGCCCAGTGATGCATTCCTCCTGTGGCACTGTACAGATCCGGTCAACAGAGAGACACAATATGCTCCTTGCATGCTGAGTCCCAGGCCACCTGGGCGAGCTCCCCTCTCCCAACGCACACCTCAGCTGCAAACGATCTTTCACAAAAGGAAGAGTCCGCTTCTGAAATCACGCTTCCTATGCTTTTCCCAGAGTACTCCAGCCCCAAACGCTGCAAACTTCACCCTAGACTCAAGATCTCTTTCCAGGTGCCAAGGAGACTCAGAACCAGAGGCAAGGAGGCAAGAATTACCCCCCCCCCCAACCACTTTCCTTGACTCTCAGGGCCAGGGGTCTTTCTAGGAAGACTGAAGCCATGACCTCCGCAGAGACAAGGATGGGAAGGATGTCTGCGGGTTAGGTAGCGGTTATAGGGGAACAGCTTTCACCACTTCCTGACAAAGCCCTTGGGGACAGGCAACCCTCCCAGGAAACAGTCCCATTCCACTCTCCCCACTCCGTAGGCCTGGTGGCCCCGCCTCAGGTTAGGTTCACGCTTCCCGGAGGGATCACACCGGAGGCGGAGGCGGAGGCGGCTGTGCCCCTGACCTCGCTGTGACCTCGACCCCATGACCAGGTCAGGCCTGAGCGCGCGGTTAGGAGCCGGGGCTGAGATGAGGCGGCGCGGCGAGAGCTGCCCAGACGCGGCTCTGCAGCTCGGAGGGCCCAGCCCAGGGTAACCCCACTCGCGGCCCTGACTGCTGTGCCCAACAACCCTGACCTTCCCGGCGGCTCAGAGTCAGAGCCCAGACCCGCAGAGGCTGAAGCCCCGACCGAAACGACGACGGAGCTGAGACTGAAACAGGCGCCTGGGACCCGGGCAGGATCCCAGACTGGAAATGCGACACTCGAACGACGCCAGGGTCTGAGTTGAGGCGGAGCCGGAGACAGAGGTTGGGGCTTAGGAAGAGGCGCTTGGATATGAGAGCCGCGAGGCTAGTGCTTGGGGCCCCCGACCAAGACCCAGACCCACAGCGAAGCCAAGGGCAAATCCGGAGCGGGAGTCGGGAGCCCGGCTCAGGGTCCGGCCCCGGAGAGATGCCGGCGCGGCTGGAGTCGGAGCGGGAGTTGGAACCCAGAGCCGAAGCGCACTGTAGGGGCAGCCAGATCGCGTCTGGGATCGGAGCGGGTCGGAGCCAGAGACCAGGACGTCAGAGCTGGACCGCGGCGCTTGAGGTCGGAACCGGAACCAGACACTCTGCAAGACCCGAGACGGAGCCAGAGACGCGACCCAAAGCGAGTGGGCCGCAGGAACCGGAGGCGGGTCGCGGGCCCGGACCTGTGCCTGCACCGGCTCGCGGCCTGGAGCTCCTCTTTTGGGGCGCTGAGAGCGGGCCGGCTGAGCCCCCGCGGCGCGCAGGGCGTGCACTCGGGATCGGGGCTCCGGAGCCAGAGACCAAACGCTGCCAAAGGGTCCTCCGTGCGCGCCAGGGGCCTGCCTCCGGCGACACTGCTGGCCCAGCGGCGGCAGCCTACCTGAAGTAGTCCATCTTGCAGAAGATTTCCTTGTTCTTGATGTAGCAGCTGTTCTGCTGCCTCAGAGACGTGCGACAAACGGAGCACTCGAGGCACCGCACGTGCCAGATGAGGTTGTTGACCTGGGGAGGGGGCGGAGGTGGGGGCCGGCTCAGCGCGGGCCTCTTTTCACGCCCGGCCCCAGCCTCCCCGGCCCCGTTTGCTGAGATGGTCGCTGAAGGTCTGAAGGTGCGGAGGCTGCCCTACTTTCCTTCTGTAACAAGGAAGCTTAGGAAGGTAGACATACACTCTTCCCATTTTTCAGACGGAAACCCGAGGGGGCAGAGAGACTCTAAGATTTGCCCAAAGCCGCACAGTCAGGCAGCGGCTGAACCAGGATTAGGGATTTAGTGGACCTGGCACCGGCGCCGCTTCCGTGCAGTCCTCGGGGCTGCAACCCACACCCCGCCAACACACACCAACACCCCGCCCCTGGCTCACCTTGAGCAGATACCGGTCCAGGATCTCGAGGCCGCAGCTGGAGCAGATGTTCTTGCCGGCGGACGGCACGGAGGAAGCGGCAGAAGGCGGTGAGCACACAGATGGCGTGCTAGGTGTACAAGGGGAGGCCCGACCCTCGTCCTTGTCTAGAGCGCCTGCCAAGGCCTCGGCGTCCGACTGAGCCTGCGGTCGGGGAGAGAGGGAGAACCGCACGCTGAGTTGAGCGCCCAGCCGAGTGAGTGCCCGAGGCTGCCGCCGCCTCGGAGACAAATCCGGGGCCCCAGCGCATCAGTCGACAACGAAATTCTCCCGAGTCTCCGCGCTATGGGCTACAGGATAGGAATGGAAGGGCCGATTGGAGAGGAAGGGACGGCCCCAACTTTCAACCCGCGCGTCCTGGGTGCTGGGGACGGTCAAAGTCAACACTTCCGGCCGGAAAACCGAGGCTCGGAGAGGGGCGGCGCCCTCCCGCAGTCCCCCCGTGCTTGGGCAGCGGCTTCGGGGCCGGAAAGCCGGTCAAGGTCCCCAGGGCGGGACAGCCGGGGGACCGGGGATCGAAGGCAGGGCCAAGCGAACTCACCATGGCTGGCGGCGCGGTCCCTTCAAGGCAGCGGGTGGTCGCTTTGCAGCCGGACCCTGGCTGGGCCATCACCTGGGGGAGGGGGAGGGAACTCAGGCGGCGGCGGCTGCACAACTGGCTCCGCGCAGCCTGAGCCCAGCGCCTCCCCGCGCCTGTTATATAAACCGGCGCGGAACAATGAGTCTTAACTTTGTAGTGGGCATTTAAAGCCCTTCCCCACAAAAGCGGTGTCTCTCTAATGAAGCAATTTGAATTTGGATTGGATTTTTTCCCTCTCTCTCCCCCTCTCCCTGCACTTAACCCGTGGCTCTTGAAGTAATCGCTTAGTTCCCTTGCAATCCAAGCCTCTGAGGGGGAAAAAAAACACGCGCACACACACAAACTACCTGCAATTAGAAATTGTCGTGAATGCCCAAGATAAGAGGTAGCCAGAGTGTCAATTCCAACTGTCAATCAGTGAGATCCATCAGGCCGCCCAAAGAATTGCAAATTTGATTTTTTAATGGTAGTAATTAAAAATCGAATTTTTTCTCTCTCCACCCACCCCCCTTTCCTCGCTCCCTTCTCCTCCTCTCGACACAAAATGCAAAAAGGAGAAAAGAGAGAAAGAAAGAAAATAAAAAGGAGATGTGGGGGTGGGGGGGGGGAGGCGTTTGAGGAAAATAAACCCCGGAGCGCTGGGAGCATCAGCCCTCCAGCCCAGCGCGCGCTTCGAAATTGATGCGGCGATATTGACACGAATTCAGGCGCCTTTGGAGGGCCAGTCGGAGGGAAACCCGGAGCAAAACGGGGGCGAGATTCGGAGGGGGGGGGGATGGAACCAAAAAGAGAAAACAGAGGCGTCCAAGAAGAGGAAAAAGCACCCTCCAGCCCCTCGGCGCGCCCGGGACCGGCCCCGCGTCGGGATTCTCAGCGTTGCGCCAGCACAACCCCCGGCGCATCGGCGCTATCAGCGCCTATTCAGACGGACAATACCCGCCTCGCCTCCTCTTGATTCGCCTGTGTCTTTGCTAAATCGCTTTTTGAGAAATTCCTCCAACATTTGCATAATGTGTTCCCGCTTTCCGCGACCCCCCCCCCTCCGCGCTCGCGCGCGCTCACACACTCACAGACACACACTCACAGGCGCACCCCCGAACCCCTCCTCCCCGCGGCCGCCCGCCGCCCGGCCCCTGCCGGACCGTGGCCCGGGCCGCTCACCCACTCGCTCGCTCGCTCACCTGGTCGGTGGCGGGGCCGCCCTCGGCCGGCAGCCGGCAGCCCTCGGGCAGCGCCGGGGCGGCGTTCTCATGCTTCCAGTACATGGGCCGGGGAGCGGCGGGCTCGGCGGGCACGCAGCGCGGAGGGCCGCGCGGAGAGGGGCCACGGCAGCAGCGGGAGCAGAGGCTGAAGCAGGAGCTGGAGGAGAGCGGAGGCGCCGGCCCCGCCGCCCCGGGCCCGGCCCCAGCCCCCGCCCCCGGCCCGCGCGCAGCCCCGGCCTCCCCGGCTGCCGCCGCCGCTGCCTCGGAAGAAGGTCCCGACAAACTTGGAGAGGCCCCCGCCTCCTCCTCCTCCTCCTCCTCCTCCTCCTCCTCCTCCTCCTCCTCCTCCTCCTCCCCCTCCTGGTCGTCGTCCTCCTCCTCTCCCTCCTCCTCGTCCTCCTCCCCCTCCAGCTGCGGCGGCGGCCGCCCTGCCGCTGGAGCCCCGCTCGGTTCAAGATGAGTCATGCGTGACCAATCCCCTCCCCGCCAAGGCAGAGCGAGACACACACAGCGAGGCAGCGACCCAGAGACACACACACACAGACATATAGACACACAGAACCTCAGAACTGCTGACAGAGACTCAGACAGCTGACATACAAAGGCATCAGAACCCCCACTTCCACTCAGCTCTCACTGCCACCCCTCCCGCAGGGGGCACCCACAGCCCTCAGGCACAGCCCCACTCACAGGTACCAAAAGGACCCATGGTCACACCTTGGACTGTAGATGGATTCCATCTACAGTCGCACGTTATACTCTGTTCACGCAGTCACCCTCCTGTACGTTTGTGGACATACCGATGGAAATGATTACCTGTTCACATCATTTACGGGAGCACAAGGCATCCACACATACACACACACCTGCACAAATGCCTCGCTCCGTAACAACCAGAGTGTACTGGTTCCTAAGGACTGAATGGGATTGGGCTGGGTGGGGGCTGGTGGGGGGTTGATTCCCTGAATTCTCCTGGGAGGGATCGCCTGGGATATCCCCTTGCCCTTCGGGATTTGTTGAGCCATCCGGTCTAATGCTCACCTCACCTTCTGTAGGGTTCTACGGAGAGTCAGAGAGATAGGGAAGGCGGGAGGGGGGGGCAGGCACGTGGCTAGGAGACAGAGCCCCTAAACACACACATACACAAACCCTCAGACTCCAGGACAGAGCCTTACACAAACACTCTACAATATACACATACAAGTGGACACTCACAGCCTCCAGCCCCCTTCTCTACACAAGCTTAGCCTAGAGAGACACATGTAAATATGCATCATTCTTGGAAAAAAAATGCACACTCAGACTTAGATCCGACCCTATAGACAGTGCAACACCCCACCTCCAAGCCATCACGCGTTCCATCACACCCCTAATTGCCCTCATTTACAAATGTGCACCCCACACAACTGTTTTTACACCTCCATAGCTCCAAACCCGTGTAAAACCTCCTGTCCTTTACTCAGACACCCACAGATACACACATCCCTACAGCTGGTGAGATAACCATTTATAGGCAGAAACAGCGTATTTAACTCTGCAGACACAGGATTCCCAATAGTTTCAGCCTCAGTCATGCACACACATAGGCACAAATGGCAGGCAATGTCATACTGAAGACCCACACCTGTATCCCTGAAAGATACAAATACGGTTTCTTTACAGACACCAAGATACACAGAATCAGCCCCAGCCCCAGCCAATGGCACCTCCCACCCCCTCCTAGTCATTTATTACTCTCAGGCACAGAAATTCAGAGTGAAAAGTTTCTCTCTGAACCCTCCTCTTTTATACAAAGAGCTCCATGGCAATGTGCAAGCTAGTGAGGTTTGTCATATACACACATGTGTACACGCATACACGTGTACCCTCAGGCATCCACATAATGTCAGATGAACAACTTCCTCTCTCTCAGTTACCTTTTGGTTTATTATCTTTTTGAGTAATAAACTCAGCTACTATATTATTCTCTTCAGCCCTTGCAGCAACCCCACAAGGAGATTGTTATTATACTTATTTTTTTTTAATATTTTTTAACGTTTATTTTATTCTTGAGACAGAGAGAGACGGCGTGAACGGGGGAGGGTCAGAGAGAGAGGGGAGACACAGAATCTGAAACAGGCTCCAGGCTCTGTGCTGTCAGCACAGAGCCCAACGCGGGGCTCGAACTCACGGACCGCGAGATCATGACCTGAGCCGAAGTCGGATGCTTAACCGACTGAGCCACCCAGGCACCCCATACTTATTTTTTTTTCAAATGTTTATTTATTTTTGAGAGAGAGAGAGAGAGACAAAGTGCCAGTGGGGGAGGGGCAGAGAGAGAGGGAGAGAGAGAGAATCCCAGGCAGGTTCCGTGCTGTCAGTGCAGAGCCCCTTGCGGGGCTCTATCCCACGAACTTCGAGATCCTGACCTGAGTCGAAATCAAGAGTCAGACACTCAACTAACTGAGCCACCTAGGCGCCCCTGTACTTATTTTTTTTAAGTACCATCCGTGCCTAACATGGAGCTCGAACTCACCACCCTGAGATCAAGAGTCACGTGCTCTTCCGACTGAGCCAGCCAGGTGCCCCTGTTATACTTACTTTATAGCTGAGGAAACAAGCTTACAGGAGCCCCACCTCGAGCTCTAGTGCTCAGACTCCAGAACCCAAACTCTTACCTACTATGCACTTCTGCTCCTGAATTGAGATAAGGTGCTCAGAAAATCACTACTGGAATAAGAGGCGTTAACCTCAATAGTGAGAAACAGAGACTCTGGAGCCAGACTGCTGTGATGCCAGCCTTAGCATTGCCCCTTAATACCGGGTGACTCTGGACCAGGCATTCAGTCCCTGGTTCAGCCTCAACTTCCTCATCTGCAAAGGGGATGACAGATGATGCGGATGACAACAGAGTCCACTTCTTATGCGTGTGAAAATTGAGCAAATGATCCATGTGAAAGGGTTCCTGTCGTTACCGGACGGGCTACCTCTTCCAGTCGTCATTCTACCAGATGCCATATCAATTTTTCTTTTTTATGGAGGATGGCAGGGCATACATCAACCAAATAATCGAATATTCTTCTGAATAACTTACCTAAGGGAGCTTCAGAGCCAATATTCCAACCCAAGTCAAGGCTTGCCTGACTTCAAAAAGGAACACAAGTGAAATTACTTTGGAAAAGAAATCTCTCTTCTAACAACTCCCGACTCCAGCAGGGAAAAGAGTCCATATAGGAGTGACCTCGGCAAAATTAGGATTAGCAAATTCAGTGCATTCCATCGGGATACTGGATTTCTTCCTACAGGAGACTGTGGGCAAGTCACTTGGCTTCTCTGAGCCTTAGTTTCCTTACTTGCAAAATAGAGATACCAACACTTATCTCTCAGGATCGTAGTGACAATTAACCATCTATTAAAAACTAATATTTTAAAAGTGTTGCCTCGGTTTCTGGCACTGTATAAATGCCTTACGGTATAAGGTCATGGGGAGTCTGTATATACGATGTCATCGGCATCATGCATGCACGTCGTCAGAAGTATCCTGCAGGTACAATGTCATCTAGTCTTCACCTCATTCTTTCTCCTGCTCACTAAACAGGATCTAATCATCTCATCCTCCGAGGTGAATTTTTCCATCCTTCTCCACCTGATCCAAGGTTTGTGTTTAAAAAGAGGCTTCAATAGTAACTGGGGAATTCATGGGAGGGCCCCCCCGCCACCCCCAGCAGCGGCTCCACCCCACTGGGGTGTAATTTTAGGAAGGTAATGTGAGCCAGGGGGAGGGGCGGGGAAGCTAGAGACCCAGCTTCACATTTATTTACTCTGACAGCTAAATTGGTGAGCAAGGGGGGAAGTTAGATGAAAGCCATTGCAGAGTAAATACTAAATACGAGATTTAAACATTCAGGTTTGACACATGGGAAATGAGCAATGGGAAGAGACACAGGCAGTACACCCTTTCCCAGCTCAGGACCCTGTCCTCACCTTGTCACCTTCCTGGGCATTTCCTGCTTAAGTAGAGGAAAGACCACAGAATGGGCTATGGACTGCTTGACCTGGGCAAGTGATTCGCTGCCCCTGGCCTCAGTGTCCTCATTAGTAAATGTGTGTGTCATTTGAATCAGCTCATTGGGGAAGTGATGGAAGGAGCACTAGCCCTGGAGTCGGATAGACCCAAGGTCAGTCTCAGCCTGGCCACTTCCTGGCTGGGCGAACTTGGAAAAGTCATTTAACTGAACCTCAGTTTTCTCACCTACGGGGATAATATCAATCTCAGAGAAGTAAAGGAAATAATCGCATTTTAGACGTCAAGTGTACAAGTGTGAGCAACCAAAGTCACCTGAAGTCCCCTCCCGGTTCTGACATTTCACGGCGTGAATTCAGGTCAGCAGGTAATAATAACGCACTTACTTCTTGCCAGGCCAGGCACTGGAGACACAGAGTGAACCATTCTGGTCCCTGCCCACAAGGAACCCAGTCTATCGGGAGAGAAAACAGCTGGCATCTGCAGTGTAACAGGGCAGGCAATACACAGTGGGTAGCACAGAAGGAGGGGCATTTTACCCGGTTTACAGGGTAGGCATGCCAGGAAAGGTGTCCTGGAGGAGGTGACCTTTGAGCGAAGTCCTAAAAGGTGAGGGATTGTGACACAGGCACGATCCCCAGCTCTGAGGGGAGCTGGGTCAGGATGGAGAAGGGGTGCCCAGTGAACGGTTTGCTAGATGAGGCTGTGGGGGTACAAGGAGCCAGACCGTGGAGGGCTCGGTGCTGGGTGAGGACTTTGGGTTCATCTGGAAAGTGAAGCACCCGCCAGCCAAACCGTGCAGAAAACAGCATCCTGTCTCTGCAGACGCGGTGAGGGCACGGTGGTTAGGGATGCTGGGTTTGGAGTCAGGTAGCCTGACTTGACACCTGACTCTAATATACACTGGTTGCAGGACCCAAGGCAAGTGACAAACTCTATGAGCCTCAGTTGCCTCGCCCATAAACTAGGCATTGATGGAGAACCCAGATGAGCTGTGACGAGCCCACAAGACCAAGATACATCTACAAGTTAAAAGGTTGGCGCTGGCCTGGCATCCAGCAAGCACCCGGTCACCCAGTGCCATCATCACTGCTAAGAAGAGTGTCACGAGGGCACAGAAAGTGCTAGTTAGGTGGGGAGTCCTCAAGGGGCTAGATGTTCCCTCCTCCCGGAATTTTGCCCTGGCCACACTATTTGGAAGTAAATCTCTCCTGTTAAACTTTTTCCAGCAGAGGGTGAATAGGGCTTAAGAACAAGCTAGACGGGGATAAGCCTTGTGCAGCATTTAAAGGACCTCAACTTTAAGATATAAACCGTGAGGGGCCATCAAAGGCTTTGCATGGGGGCGCGTGGGTGGCTCAGTCGATCAAGCGCCCGACTTCAGCTCAGGTCATGATCTCACGGTTCATGGGTTTGAGCCCCGCATCATCGGGCTCCGTGCCAATGGTGTGGAGCCTGCTTGGGATGCTCTGTTTTCCTCTCTCTCTGCCTCTTCCGTGTGCTCTCTCTCAAGATAAATAAACTTAAAAAAAGAAAAGGCTTTTAAGTATGAAGATGACATGGCCAAATTGGGGGTTTGGAGAGATGACTGAAGCAGGGTCTTGAGGATAGATTTGAAGGGACCGAGTCCTCCACAGAGTCCTTAAGATACTACAGTAACCTAAAGGAGGGCTGAGGAGGGAGCTGCAAAGACAAGAAAGAAAAAAAAAATATATATATATATAATGAAAAGATAATTGTTTCATATCACTTTAGTATGTTATATATGATCATATGTTATATACATTTATAACTATATATAACACATCCAGTCTCCTAAATAATATTTATATAGCAAAGCTATATATGATGCTATATAGAAGCATGTTATATATAATACATGATACACATACCATTGTATATATGATACATATGTATGTACATATGCTACACATATGCAATATGAGTCTATATAATGCCATCTATAACTAATAAGTAAAGTTGATCATCTAGGAGATAGGATGGGGGGGTGGGGAAGTGGAAAATGTCAAAGATAACTCACGATTTCCTAATTTTTTATTTATTATGTTGTTCCCAAAGGCATGGGACATAGGAGTGACTGGAGAGGGGCAAGGGAGAATAACGAACTCAGTCTGGGTTCAATGTGCCAGGGGACCGTGCAGGTTGAAGTGCCCAGGGGTAACCTGGATGTTAGGTCTGTGGTTTAGAAGACGGGCTGGAGCTGCAGAAAGGAACTTCGGAGACGTCAGTGCAGGGATGTCTCTGAAGCCAGGGGAGCTGAGATTTCTACAGCATCAAGGATTAACTCCACATACAGAAGAGAGTCAATCTGTTTCCTTTTCATGTTCAGGGGAAAGCAACTTGTCCCTGAGGCTAACTTATCTTCAGTGAGAATGATTTTTGAATCATGAAAAAATTCAAAAAAAAATTAAAATTATAGAATTATATACATTTTATTATTATTTATGTTTCTGTAAAACATATGGGTGACACCAGCTAAAACAGAATCATGGAATTGAGAAACAGAAAGACAGTTAACTGGCTAGAGGGCAGCGAGGATGGGTAGGGGTAGGTAGGCTTGACAAATGGGGTGGAGGTGTGCAGATGGGGCTTCCCAAGTAGAAAGTGCATCTTGAACAAGGACATGAAAGGTCTGACAGATTGCATGACATTTGGGGTGTCCAAGCATTTGGGTCTGGTTAGGGGGAGAACGTGTTTGGGAACAGACTGTGGACGGCCTCATACACCTGGCTCATCCTGTGGGTATAGGTGTTCGGAAGTGTCTTAACTCCCCTCATGATTAGCTCTCACTTCAGTGGGCTTTGTTCCTCTTCCTCCAACATTTTGCTTAGACCTTCTGCCTGGCTTGTGTTTAAACATCCTGCAGCACTCAGGTCAGGTGTCGCTTCCTCCGGGAAATCGCCTGTGCCCTCACCTCCGTTTCCAGCTTGGTCAGGTGCTCGTTTTCTGCACTCTCCCAGCTCCCAGATCTTGCCTCTATCATCGCACGTAATAGTGCCCAGGGGCCGTGCCTGACCATCATTATACCCGCCACGCCTGGAGCATGGCAGAGGTCAGTGCATGTCTGAAGAATGAATAACTTGCCTTTTGATGAGGTCACCCACCAGAAAGCTTCTCAATGGGGAGAGATCTGTTTTCAGAAGAGGAAAACTTAATTTGTTTCATTTTCTACAACTAAATTTTATATTCTATTTCTAGCTTACAAAGGTCGCAGGACATATTAAAAATAAAATGCCATTGTACTCAATTTGTAATCCTAGCCAAGTACGACCAAACACAGAAGGAAGGTACAGTCCCACATCCTGGGATAAATTCGGACAGATCTGGTTTTCATACCTGGGATTCAAGTCTCTCTCTAGAGACCACTACGGAGAGCCTGCCTGAGAATAAACCAACCCAGATGAAAACACAATCAAGAGATAGATTCCTGACTTTATCATTTGAACACCTGGACTTTTCAGTTACTTTTCAGTGAGCCAATAAATTTCTTACCGTAAGGTAGTCTGAGTAGTGTCTGTCACTTGAAAGGTCCGGACTAACCTGCTCACACAGCAGGAGCTACAAGTCTAACTCAGGGCATACCTGATGCCAAAGCTCTTTGGGCCTAAGTATCCTCACGTGTACAATGAAGGGATTCGGGGGTGCCTGATTGGCGCAGTTGGTTAAGCGTCTGACTCTTGATCTCGGCTCAGGTCATGATCTCACAGTTCGTGAGTTTGAGCCCCACATCCGGCTCTGCGCTAATGGTGCGGAGCCTGTTTGGGATCCTGTCTCTCCTCTCTGCCCCTCCCTCACTGTGCTTCCTCTCTGTAAGTAAATAAACTTAAAAAAAAAAAAAAAAGATACAATTAAAGAAAACAAAAACAATGAAGGGATTTAGCCTGCACCCACACAATTTTTTTCAGCGGTGATGGTACTAGGCATGGATGGCTAGTTCTCTATCCCAAAAGATGTGATGAGTAACTGACAATATTCATGGCACAGCAACCGATCGCTGTAGTGGGAAAACAGCCAGACAATACGTACGTGGGAGGACATGGCTATGTTCCAATAAAAGTTTTATTTTTGCAGGCACTGAAATTCAAAATTCATATAATATTCATGTGTCACAAACAGTCTTCTTCTTCTTCCTCAATATTTTAATGTAGAAGCCATTCTTAGCTTTGTGGGCTGTACAAAAAAGAAGGGATATGTCAGTTTGCCAGCATAACAAACACCACAGTAGGTGTTTGCAGGCCTGGGTTCTACTTAATGCTTTCCTGATAAACTTGTGATCCTAGCCAAGTCCCTTTGTGTCTCTGGGGTTACTCTTTTTTCCATCTGGACAAGGAAGGGGCCATATGGATGAGCCTCTCAAGCCCCTTTGGCTCTCAAGTACCACACATTTGATTTTTCATCAACAGATATTTATTGAGCATGTAGTATATATACCAGGCATTGTTTTAAATGTTGGGCAAATAGCAGTAAATAAAAGTTCCTGCTCACATGGAACTTACATTCTAATGAAAAAAAAAAAACTAAAATAAACTTATATATTAAACTGGGTAGTGGTAAGTACTGTTAAGAAAATGAAGAAGGGGAAGGATTGGGAAATGACGGGGCTGTGATTTTAGAAAGAAGTCAGGTGGCCTTTTGATCACTGACGTTTGAACAGACACAGGGAACAAATGAAGGAGTGGGCTCTACGGAACAGCCAATGTAAAGGCCTTGGGGTAGGAACTGCCTTGTATTCAAGAAATAGCAAGGAGACCAGTGTGGCTGGAACACAGTGAACAAAAAAGATAACAGATCATAAAGACAGACAGGCAGTCAGGGGTTTTATTCTAGGTGTGATGCAAAGCTCAGATTTTAAAAAGGATTGCTTTGGCTGTGTGGAGAGTGGACTCTAAGGAGGCACTAGCAGAGGCGGGGAGATCCATCAGGAAGGCACTGCGAGAGTCCAGGCAAGAATGACAATGGTTTGAACAAAAATGGTAGTGTTGGGGGTCGGGGGGAAGTGGCTGGATTCAAGATGGGAGTTTGAAGGTAGAGTTGACAGGATTTGTTGAAGGACTGGACGGGAAGAGGAGAAAAAAAGAGAAATCAAGGACAAATATGACGGGACCAAATCGTACTTTAGGAACACAGTGATTACATATAAGAAATATTTAACATTCAATTTATAAGGCAATAATAAACCCTGTTCCTTTTACACATAGTATAATAAAATTACCAATCTATTTGCTGATTCAGAAATTAACTGTATACACCTTAATAAACAAGGGACAAGGCTCTAGAATATTTGGTTTTAAAAAACTTTTGCTGTTGATTTTTGACATGCTTTGAAAAACTTGCCCCTGTGTAATCCTCTTTCCCAACACTGAGATACCAATTACAGAAAATCAACTGGCTAGAGTTGTTTTGCATTTGACAAAACAGGAGCTGAGATTAAGGATGTAGCTCACACCTCTTTCCTGAATATTTCCCTCAATTCTTCACTCTTGTAATTTCAAAAGCGTCAACCAAGTTAACACCTGTATTTTACAAACCTTTCACCAGACTGCTTTCAGCATATTTAGGACACAGTTCTTCTCTGAAACCTCTACTCTGAAGGAAGGACCAAACACAGTGTGATACTTTCAGGGACTTCCACTTGTGGCTTCTTTTCACATGGGTATGTTTGCTGTGAGAACCAGTCTCCTCTCCCTTACAGAAGTAAGGGAGGCATACGGATGGAGAGAATGGTCTCTGAGGTTCACCTCTAGCCAGAACCTTCTGCTGGAGAGAAGGCACTTAGAAAACACACCCTACCTGGACACCCTGGCCCAAGGCTCGCAGGGAAACGAGCCTACCAGAAAACTGTAGTCTTTATGCTAGAAAATAAACAAGAGACACAGCCACGCAGACACCGTCTTGCATTTATTCACACAGAGGAATTAAGAATCCGTACAAATAATGAACATTGCTTTAAATACAAATAAATAGCTCTGGTTTCTAAAGGAAACAACGCTAGATAATTCAAAGTTATGTATTTTCTAAGTTCCTATTAAAAATAGACTATTTTGCATTAAGTAAGTCCTACTCCACCATAACCCTTTGAGGACGTTAAGGATAAAATGGTGAATTCTGTAATCTAAGAAGTCACCAGAAAAATGGGAGATGATGGTCCCACCTCTCTGAACTATCCCCCAAATGGAAGGAGAGTTACTTGCATCGCAGACAGAGCTAATAAATGCAGAAAGTATTTAATATCTAAAGATATCTAAAAAGACTGACCTTGGGGAAGGGGATGAGTTTTCTCTGAACCAGTTCTATGAACTTTGAAACCTCACTATGCTCAAGATTCGGTTCAAGTGTCATAAAGTCACCTATGCTCACAGGAAGACTTGAATTCCTAGAATGAAAGCTTCCTCTTGCTAGGGCCGAGGATGGTAATGCATCTGTCATCACTAGGGATTAAGACGATTTACCTAGTAAAGATGCAAAGGTGCCGCCCAATGCAACAGTCCCATCAACCCGGCACCAAGAGGACCAAAACCGCTGACAGAAACACACTCCCAGATCCATTCGTTTATTTTTCCTCTCTCCGTTGTTGCATTTAAAATACTCAAACTGGGAAAACCTACCCGAGCCAGAGAGTATGTTTTACAAAGGAAGAATCATTTTGAAGTCATGCGGTCTTTCCAGCCTTTAAGAACGACACAAATCATGAGCTCATTGCAATCTTGGTGCCAGAGCAGGGCCTGCTCTGCGGACTTCCTGCGTCCACCGCGTGTCCCCTCCTCACCCGGCACAAGACAGTTCAATTTCTCCTACTCAGACCCCTACATAATTATTAGTAAGTAGTATCCTTGACAGAGATCGATATAGCAATGTTTAGGTTTTCAGAGAAAGTTTGCTTTCCTATTTAGACTGACCATGATACAATTCCAAATAGAACATACTCATGCTATAAAAAACAATCTCATGCAATATGCGCAATTGTAAAAGTCCATTAATAACAACATTTGGCATGTAGAAGGCAGAATTATTTAGATTTTTAAAAAATGATCACTCAAGAGTCAAAGCTGGGTTTCCGAACAGAACTTCGTTGTGGTATCAAATGCTGGATCTGATTCTACGGTTTTGTTGACGCGAACAACTTAAAGATGTACACCGTGTTTTCCTAACAAGATTTTGAAACAAGAACCATAATTCTTAAACAGATTACCACAACTTTTGTTCAAAGAATCGGCTCCCTTTTGCCAGGAACTTTTTCTTTTTTAGTCTAGTTGGAGGGATGGATTTCCATAATAAATTCTGGAACAACGGTTCTCAACATGATTCAGAGTTTCTCACTTCCCTCCCTCTCTCTTACTTTTTCTTTATCTTGTAAGGATGTTTGAGCATAGAAAAATGCTCCACTTTTTTTTTTTTTTTTCTTCAAAAAGATGGATGTTAATAGATTTAGTTTCCGGATTTAAATGGTATTTTTTATGTCTGCCTTTCTCTCTGGCATACTATATAATGTTTCTGGAGTTACAAATCCAAACACACCAGCCAACTAGAGCATCCCAATGTTCCAATCACAATTTTGGATACAATCCTATTTATTCTGGATGACGCTCAATTCCACACATACTTCACGGAAGAAACATCCATGAGAACATCCAAAAATGTTACGCTACCAAACATTAACAGTGATTGTGCTCTGTTGGGTAGTACCATTCACATCTACAAAGTACAAAGGCAGAGGATTTCAGGTGTGAAGACCAATTGGCTTTTGCTGCTACAATAATTCATAACCATCATCTTCGAGATTTCCAAGCTGTTCTAGAATAAGGAGTAGTCCTTTTTTTATCTGGAGGCTTAAAGTAGGAATAAACAGGTGCTGCTGGATACTCTGCGTCAGGATTTTCTGCCATCATTTTCAGCTTGGCTTCAATGGCTTTTATCTTAGCAGTGACACTGGAAAAAGGACAGCAGAGGATCAGAGCGGGCGTGAGTGCATTCTGAAAATACTCGCGTACTTTATCTTCCTTGGGTCTTTTTTGGCGGATCAGAGAAGCAACAAGATACTCAAATATGAATATGCGAATATTTCACATAAAACACACACACAATAACATTTTAAGAAAAAGATCAGGGCTGCCTCGGTGGCTTAGTCAGTTGAGTGTCCCAACGATTTTGGCTCAAGTCACGCGTGATCTCGTGGTTTGTGAGTTCAAGCTGTGCGATGGGGCTCTACGCTGACAGTGTGGAGACTGCTTGGGATTCTCTCCCCAATCCCCACCGCTCCTTCCCTCGCACGCACTCTCTCTCTCAAAATAAAGAAATAAACGTTAAAAAACAAAAACAGAAACAGAAACGATCAAACCTGAACCATCTATTAAATTTTTACCAAAAACCCAGACACTGTTAGGAGTACATCACATATGGCTACATTTAATCTTCAGACACACACACTGTTTGACACTGTAGGGCCTGCCAGATAGTAGGCACTCAAATAATTCATAGAGAAATTGAAAGCAGGGTCTTGTATGAATGAATAAACAAAATGTGGTATTAGATCACATTTTGGAATATTATTCAGCTTTTAAAAGGAAGGGAATTCTGACATAATGCCACAACATGGATGAACCACGAGGACATTATGCTAAGTGAAATAAGCTTGTCACAAAAAGACAAATATGGGATGATTACACTTGTATAAGGTACTTAGACTAATCAAAATCAGACGCAGAAAGTGGCACGGTGGTTTCCAGGAGCTTGGGGGAGGTGGGAATGGGAAGTTATTACTTGATGGATATAGGGTTTCAGTTCTACAAGATGAAAAGAATTATGGGGAATGATGGTGGTAATGGTTGTACAACATTACAAATGTATTTAGAATCACTGAATTGTACACTTCAAATGGTTTAGATGGTGGGGCGCCTGGGTGGTGCAGTCGGTTAAGTGTCTGACCCTTGGTTTCAGCTCAGGTTATGATCTCATGGTTTGTGAGTTCGAGCCCTGCAGCTCCGGCCTGGGATTCTCTTTCTCCCTTTCTCCCTCTCTCTCTGTCCCTCCTCTGCTGTCTCTCAAAATAAATAAACTTAAAAAAAAAAAAAAAAAAAAGTAGACCAAGACTAGGTCAAATAGAGTTTAAAAAAAAAAAATGGTTAAGATGGTAAATGCTATTTTATATGCCTTTCACCATGGTTAAAAAAAAAAAAAATTGGAAAAAAAATTCGTGTTAAGATCGAAAACATTATAAGGTGGGTTATACTCATTTTGCAGATGAAAAAACTGAGGCACAGAAAGGTTAACTTGCCCAATATTATTTAGCTAGTAAGCAGTTGAGATTTGAACACAATTGGATTCAAGAGCCCATGCTATTAACTACTACATTGTACCATTTTTTGAATCACTGAGTAATAATGGAAGAAACACCTTGGAAATCCTACAAAATCTCTTTTTACTAATAAATGTGTGCTTATAAATTCAATCATTTATGGAGTTACAATGAGCCAGGCACTGTGCCCAGAGTTTTACTGATATTGTTTCTAACCCTTGTGATAACATCCATGTTTTATAGATAAAGAAATGCAGGGAGGTAGTAACTTGCCCAGGGGTCACACAGCTAACAGACTGCACGGCCAGGATTCAAACCCAGTTTGTTATCACCCAAACCCCTGCTCCTTCCTCTCCATCAGGTTGGGAGCTGCACAGCCCTGTATCAGAGAGAAGGGGTGAGGAGACACTGCCCACGTTGGGAGGAATTCTCTTTGATGAAGGTCATTGCCATCCCTGGACCAGAATGCAAAGCACTCAGTCAGTGGATATTCTATGACCCCTGGTTTCCTTTCCATTTGCAAAGCCGTCAGTGATCTATAGTCAGGGAGACAGAAACCTGGAAGGGGATGTATACAATGGTCTTTCAGAAATCCTCAAGAAGTGTACATCTGCTCCTATATACTCATAACTTTACATGGTCAATGTAAAATTAAAACCCTAGGTTACAATAAAAAAGAATACCAAGGTATTACCAAGATGCATTCCAGCACCTTCTCCTCTCCATTAGTGGGATAGCCAGCTGTTTGTTCAGTAGGAGTCACCAAAAAGCAACCTTCTCTAATTAGGTATAGATGTTAATAGAAAGATGTAAGCTGAGGTTCTCTGGATAACAAAATAAATGGAAAACACTAGGCTGTTTAGTATAGACGCAAACACTGAAAATAAAATTAAAGACATGTTCATTGTAACAGAGGACAGCAGACATTAATGCAGTGGTCTCCTCCCAACAGGAGTTAGATTTATAAAAACCTCCATGAAAACTGAGTTGTGATCATGGAGATTCAAACTTTATGGGGAAAACGGCATAGTGGATAGGGTTCCCAGTGAACCTACAAGAGTCATCATACTTTTTCTTTTTTTTTTTTTA
The DNA here is from genome assembly GCF_018350155.1 of Leopardus geoffroyi. Lineage (NCBI taxonomy): Eukaryota > Metazoa > Chordata > Mammalia > Carnivora > Felidae > Leopardus > Leopardus geoffroyi. The sequence continues at coordinate 81,479,467 of NC_059342.1, forward strand.
ATTTCTGGGAGCACAAAATAGTAAAAGAGGACAAAATTAAGAAATATCAATTATATTAACTATTATATTTAATATTTGTCATCGACATATTAAATATATTATATTAAATGTTATAACATAAAAAATATAATTTACCAAATATTAAGTATTAAATATTTTAAGTGTAGTAATATTGTAAATATATAAAGCAATGACATTAAATTAGTAACTATAAAATTAATTTACTGAATTTTGAAGTCCAGTAGACCTAGCTTTGACTCTGGAATCTGTTATTTGCTACCTGTGCCATCTTGACCAAGATATTTTACCTTGCTGAGTGTCAGTTTCCTCCGAAATAAAATGAGTGTTACAGTATTTTTACCGGCATTTTTATAATTAAGTGACATATGGCATGTGAAGTGTTCAGCACAGTGCCTGCTTTATAGTAAACTCAATAAATCCTGGCTATTGTTATTGTTAAAATTTCTCCCCAGGCTATAATGCAGGGAAAAAAAAAAAAAAAAAACAAAAAAAACCCAAACAACAAAAACCCTCTACTTCTGCTCAACCATCCACTTAACTTCCCCTTTCTCCACCCAACTCTTCATTCCTTCTGTTTTGAATTAACTCCAAAGAAGTAACTGACAGTTTGTGCACACTAGAACCAACACAGCTACAGTCGCTGAAGTGGCCCAGAGAATGAACGAGCTGCACACTAACACTCTGCAGAAAGGAATTCACGGCTGGGGAGGAATTAGCATACGTATAATGACAGAGCCAGCAAGACTCAAGCCCTCATTAAAATGCTTGTTTTCAGCTTAAGGACTGTCTGACCGTGCCTGCGTATTCCTGCGCCAAGCACAATGGCTGCTACGCGGCAGGTATATGCAGCTGTTTTTGAGTGAATGAATTCTGTAAGTCCGTGATCTTGGGGGTATGGGGGGAGAGGCTATTACGCGTTCTAGAGATTAACTGAACACATCTCTCAAAATGTCAGAAGTTGACAGGTTCTGTTACAAACTAAGAGTCTAAAGGTCCACTGAAGTACGAATGAAGGCTTGGAACGAAGCAGTGGCTCACACTCTCGAATTCTCGTTTGTGTCCTTCTATCGCACCCCATCTTACCTCAGGTTAGACTGAGTGGGCTCAGTGCTGGAGGACGGCTCAAGACTGATAGGAAGGATCTTATCATTCTTGTTATGATCATATCTCTGAAAGAAAAAGGGAAATCACTTCACTTGAACAAAAACCAGCCCTTTACTATAGTGCGTAAGTTCAAAAACTCCAACCCCATCAGCGTACCGTTGGCATATTTCTAGACAATCTTCGGACTGCTTTACATTTAGAACCTATGCAAAACTCCACACAGGTTTGGCCTAAAAGCTACAAATTTAGAAAAAGAAGTTTAAAAGAAGCTTCCTACCTAGCCACTAGTCTGCCTTATTTGGTAGGGAAAGAACTTCAACTTTCAAATTCACAGATGGTACAAATACACAATAGGAGTCCCCTCTTACATCCTCTTACAGTATTTATTTTGCTTTATTCAAAACACTTTAAAATTTTGCTAGATTTCTGCCAAGTACCAAGCATAACATTCAACTCTCAACAGGTCTGAGTGGAGAAGAAAAGTAGCGATAAAAGCTTCCAGCCACGGATACAGAAAACATCCTATAGCAAAAGAACAGTTTAATTTGATGTCAGATAATTATATACCCCTTGTAAAAAGTAAATTAAATATTAAAGAGCAATCAGGCTCTCTGGTCAAAGACTTATAGGAGAAGAGAACTGCAAGGCACAGAGATTCTTAAACGAAAGATGGGAACAGAGGATGATTTCTCTTGCGTGTCTTTTCAATGAGACACAGAATGAGAAAATGACAGCCAGTCTGGCAAATGAGACTTGATTTTCTTTTGAGTAAAAAAGCATTTGGTAATTCTCCCCGTTGTTTCTATGTTTAAGGCAATGTGTCCTAGAAATTGAGAAGGCTCTGTGATTACCTGAGATACTCAGAAGGATACAAAGTGTTAGAGCTCTGTTTTTCAGTCTGGACACCCAGCTCCAAAGTTTAATTTCTGTGACTCTTTACTGGGAAGCTTGATGGGTAGGCGGCCTCTGATCAAAAGCCGTGCTCCTATAGCTAAAGACTGGAGCTCTAATTTTAACCGCTACGGATCTTGTTGCAGGCAGGTCTGTCAACACCCCACCACGAAGGAAGCGACTCAACTCTTGGGATTGCTCTGGTCCACATCCTTCTCTACCTTTGTGCCAGGTAACACAGAATGCCATTCTTTTTTTTCTTTTCTTTTTTTTTTTTAATGGTAATTATCTTTTCCAGTGCATTTTTCCAAGAGACCAACTATAAAGATGAACAAGGTCATTTGCCACTTCTAGAGCTTTGGAGACAATTCAGGCCCTGCAAAGTCCCACAAATAACTCTCAAACTCTCTGGAGTGATGAGATGCCAGGAATTTAAGCACTCATACAAACTACCCATTTCTCAAGCGTTTAGAATAAACATATTCAAACTCTCCACAGAATGGAGAGGCTGGGAACAGTCTAATAATGCCTAAAGCAACTAATTTTAAAAATAAATGCATTTTTTCCTCCAAAGAACAACCCCCACCAAAAACATGATAGAGGTCTGAGTATACACATCAGCCACATGGAAAAATCAATCAAAAACAGAATCTGTGGGTATGTGGAGAGAAACAATGAAGGAACTTAATCCCTCCTGAGATGTTTCTCAAAAGAAAAATCTGGCAACACACATGGTAAGTACAAGTAGGAGACCAAAGTATGCCTGCTCCAGATGTGAAGAGGCTGGGATGCAAACGGGTAAGTGGACAACAGTCTTTTGGAAAACTCCTTAGGGTGAGCTTGGTGTGGTCTTTCTAGCCCAGCAGGCTTACCTTGACTTGCGCATGTGCCCATCGTACCACCAGCTTCTTAGACAGAGCCAGCTTGCCATTGAGACACTGGATGGCTTGTTCCGCTTCCTGTGCAGGAAAGGGACAGATGTTAGTCAAAAATTCATGTGCCTCATAGGGCCTCACCAGCTTTGAAGGCTGTGATTCCAACCGGACTGCTTCTGATAAACAACTGGCAAAGGATTTACAATTTAAATAAATTAAAAAAAAAAAAGGCACGATAGCAGAAAGGGTGTGAGTTTTATAAAGTTGGTCAAACAGAAACGCCAATCCTGGCTCTGCCAATTACTGGCAGTGGGATAGCTGGCAGGCCCCTCCCTTAAGCTCTGTGAATATTAGCTTCTTCATCTCTACAACATGGACACTACTACGTGTTCCTCACTGGTTGGAGGGAGGAGGAAGAGCGCATGTAAAGAAAGCATGGAGCACGTGGTAAGCACTCAACCACTGTTAGCGCGTTGTTCTTATCAGGGGATACCTTTCTGTACACTTCTGTCTGCGAGGACCCACTGTGCTAGGAAATTTACCGGAACTATACCCCAGACGAGGGCTTACACTCCCTGGACCCAAAGTGCGAAACAGTAATGGCTTCAAAGGATACGGGAGTGAAGGAAACTAGGCCGGAAAAAGCAGGAGTGAGTCAAAGAGCCTGTGAGCAAGGTATTTGTGTGAGCCAATCTATGCACCTGGTTTTGGGAGCCAAAAGTTCCCTGACCCTTTCCCCATCAGATACAGGAGGAACAAGGTTAAAAGGAATTCCTGAAGCTGGATTAAGAGTCACTCTAGGACATTCCCAGGAAGCCTGGTCATACTTTTCCATCCTGCCAAACCTTCTCTGCTCCATTTGTATCCCTGAGGCATTCAGCCAAGTGTAACCCACATCTACCAGGGGGTGAAGAAGCCCTTAAGGAACCGGAGCAGGAACAAGAGTGGATCTGACACTGCAGTGTAATACCACCAGGCATTCCAGTCTGGTTTTACTGGTGATTCTCTTGTTCCTCCAGAGCTCGCCAGCATGACAGTCAACAAACACCTGAGTGTTCACTATGTGTCAGCCATTGGACAGTCACTGACATCCTCGCTTACCAGTTAGAGAGACAGATAAGAGACATTTTATTCTCCTTTTTAGTTTCATCTAGGGAATTAGAATTCACATGGCATTCTCTATTAATTCTGCAGCATCGGCAGTAGTAAGGAGATAAATGTTTTAAAAATGCCAGCAAGGAGATCAATGTTTTAAAAAATTTTTCCTATCTTTGTATGTCATTTCAAAGTTTGTGTATTCAACAATATTAAATGCCAACTGTATTTTCCTATGTACCCTCATCTATTCTCTCAACTTCCTGTAAGCAAAGGAGGGTATTTTTAATCCCCATTTTTAAATGAAAACTGAGCCAAAAGAGGTCAAGAGACTTGCCCAAAGTTCATAAATAAAAGAGCCAGCAATAGAAGCTAGGCTTTGTAATTTGTAGTCCAGTGTTTTAAAACCACCATCTATCCCCACCATGACCACTGATTTTAATTGTCTGTAAGAATGCTCATCACACTCTATCATTAAGGAAGAATAAAGTATTTAAAAATGCTAACCATACGCAGCATTTTTTTCACTTCCCTCATTTAGAATAGCAATGTATCTCTTAGTGCCTGTCTCATTTGCAAAAGTTAGAGGAGATGGAAAGCACCCCCAGCACCGATAAGGACAAATGACACTCTCATACAGTCTCAGAGCGTACGGATACATCATTGCTTGAAGGCAACTGGCAGTCGTATCAAGAAAAAATATGCGTGGCCTTTGTTGATAGCATTCAGTTTCCATGTATACAGTAAACATGAAAATAACTAGAGGTATGAAGATATTCACTAGCATACTGTTTAGACTTGTGAATCACTGGGGACAACCTAAACAGCTAATAACTGGGGATTAGTCAAATAACTTACCATACACTCCTACGATGAGATACTGTGTGGTCATCAAAAATGATGTTGAGTTACATACAACAAAATACATAAACATTAAAGATCTACATCAGTGAATTTTTACATATAAACAGCCACACTGGTGAAACCACAGTATCATGATACAGAATGTTTTCTGGATGTGTAGTAGAGGACAGAAAATTTTTAATAGACTTTGAGCGGTAAACAGGACGATATGACCTTATTTGAGTGCTCTAAGCTCTATACGTGTGTACGCATGTGTGAATGTAATGAAAGAAGAGATTAGAAAGATCTAAATAGTAACAAGAAAACTAAATATTAACAAGACTAAATATTGACAAGAATTATTTCTGGGTACTGGGCTGATAAGGGAAGTCACATCATCTATATTTTCATCTGTAATTAATATGTACTACTTTTATAACAAGAAAAACATCCAAACACGGTATTATTGAAACAATAACCAGGCAATGTCCTTCCATATGGCTACTAAAGTTATAGAGAATACTAACCAGTATCTCTATATTTAATAACGTTCAAATTCAATTTCTTTATCAAGTCATGTCCACTTAAAGGATACAATTTTACTGCAAGAAGATACATGTGTATATCATGGTTGAAGCTGAATGCTCTCTTCCTCCATATATATTCAAATCTGTACGCATTTGTTCTGAGACACTGAGAAGAAGGGTACATTTTTAAGAAATCAAAATAAAAGAGTTTGTGGGTGGCTCACCACACAGAGGGAGGGCTTCTGCACCACGGGGCAAAACTATTGAAAGAAAAGGAGGCTTTGTTGGCCTGCCACTAAAGGAACAAACAAACCAGAACAGGGAGGAGGATGTCCATGTGCTTAATGTGGGCACCCCAAAGCATCTGGTCAGAAAAGTAGGTCAGCCGCCTCAGACCGCGAGCCTGGGGAGGGTCGATTTTGAAAGCCGTTCACCCGTTCGTTTACCGAGGGTCTCCTTTAGGACTCAGGGCGAGGCACAGAGGGGTGAGTCCAACACGGCTCTTGCCCACAAGGCACCGTGACTTGTGCTCGAGGAGAGAGGACTAAGTAAGGAGGACAGTATGGGAAGCACCGTGAAAGGGGAGAGGTTTCATTACCTGCTTAGTTTCGAAGTTGACAAAACAGTACCCTCGAGGCTGTCCCTCCAAAGCACCAGACTTGTGAAAGAGGAAGTCAAACTGCTTCACTGTGCCAAACTTCTGGAGGAGCTTGAGGAGGTGGTATCTGTAGAGAAAGGACAGCCCATGAGTACACTGGGAACTTGGATGGCCACTCTGGCTGAAGTGGGAGATAAAAGCAGGAGATGATTTACCCCAGGATAAAATCTTGCCCCCCTCCCCACCCCCCTGCCTTCTCCCAAACTGCTGCGTTAGTTTATTTGGCAAACAGACTTGTTTGCCTCTATTTGGAATGGGAACTAGAATTGTCATGGCTAAGCGTCTGTCCAGCACAAAAATACCAAACAAAAAACCACACCTAACAAACAGCTGTCTGGCCCAGAAGCACCATTTGTTTTTCTTTTGGAGAAAAGCTCAAAAATAGTGTCGATCTATTTATTTTTAATCTCTTGGCAATGAACTAGCATTTGTGAATAACTACAACTCCATCAGGAACACATACCCACACTCCAAAAGCCAAAGCCTACCTTATCTCAAAAATAAATAAAGTCACACACATTCACACAAACAAAAAAACAACTTTGGAAGACTTCTGTAATAGATTCCATAATTAATCATTAGCCCTCAATTGCACTCGTGAGAAACTCTGCCAAAAACCAAACCACAGCTAGCGGCACTTCCATACGTGCCTGTGAGTTTCAATCCCTGACGTGACTGAACATTAGGGACAATGTGGAACCACAGTGTGACCGAGGCTGGTCTCATACAGGGCAGGAGAACCTGGCCAGTTCTATAAATCACCCAGCTGTGGATAACTAATCAACCTCAGTTGTTTTCACACAGTTTATACCTTGGAGCACGGCCGATTAAAGAGTATTGATGGCCCAGGAAGACATTTTTTCCTGGTAGGAGGTTCACCCCAAGCTCTTGCTTGCCATTGTGCCCCTCATCCTCTACTTAGATTCCTTTCTCTAACACTTATTTGGTTTCTATAGAGCTTTTAAGTTATTCAAACAGATGTGGCCTTAACAGGTTGCTGTGGCCAATCTCAATTCCGACTTCCTGTCATCTGATGTAAGGGTGAGACAAACCAACAGCTCTCCCGTTTCCTTTTCCTTTGGCCTTCCTCCTGGCATCCTCCACACTATTCAAATGGAGTCAAGGCTTTCTCTAAACAATGCTGTCCCTGTGATACTAAAAAGGTATCAGCCCACATGCTAAATCTGTTATTACTGGGAATTCTACCCCACAGGGAGTCAGTCGAGCTGTCGTTACAGCCACATTTATATTCACATTGTTTTCTAGGAGAAACTCATCAAGATTTTACTCTTGAGTAACAATCTCCTTTGGGAGGCAGAAAGATATGAAGGGGATCATAAGCTCTACATACTAAATTTGATACTAATGTACATCAACAAGCAAGCCCATTATCCTGGATCAGGTGCCTGACACAATGGAGCAAGAAAGACATAATACAGGTCTTGCACTGGGGCAGGATGCAAGGATCCCAAGGCATACTGTGAACATTAATCTGGTCTTTAGACCTGTTTTGAAAGGGAAAGCAATTGTAACTCCCTAGTTTCCAAATTCTCAGCTCCCATCAGGAGACCTCAACTGCTAGGGAGGATGTAGGCGTGGATTCTCCAGAGGAAAAGGGAGACACCTCAAGTACAGATTTCTGGTTTTACTTGATTTTTGAGTAGGGGTACAACAAGGGTGAGCCTCTCAAATGTGCAGACAGATATGGGCTGGAAGAGTCTCCCCTGGGTCTTTTTTTTTTTTTTTTTAACTTAGTTTTTATTTTTTTAAATAATCTCTATGCCCAGTGTAGGGCTCAGACTCACAACCCCAAGATCAAGAGTCTCATGCTCCACCGACCGAGCCAGCCAAGCACCCTTCCCCTGAGTCTTTAACTCACAGCTGCATCTTCCACTTAATATACTCATTCAAACCTCAACACTGTGCCAGTTGCCATGAATGGTGGGTCAAACCCGTTTTTCTAAAAAACAATCTAAGGGCTGCTGTGGGCCGGTCATCTTTTCATCAGCTCCATTCTGCTTAAAAGCAGGAAGGTAAGGCGATCGGCATTTCCTAGGAAATGAATTTTAATTTACTCAGAAAAAAAAAAAAAGCCAACAGATTACTCTTTGAAAAGCTAACAAATACGTTCTGCCCGAGAAGTGCGACCTTAAGATTCCAGGAACATCTGCTTAGGTCTGTGTCTTTCAACTTCTCCAGGATTTCTTTCCTTGTTTGATAATTTCTTGAAATTATCGGAACACCGAAACAAAAGGAATGAAATGTTTACTATTTTGCTTCCTGGAGATGGGGACTGTGAGCTCTGATAGTGAAAAAAAGCCTGAAGAGTCTTGCTTTCACATCTGCAAGCACTTTCACGTGCTGCTGAAGTATGGGAGGGCTCACGACTCATCAGAGCCTTGCTTCACTTCATGAAATGTGGGGCCCTGCAACTTTCAGGAGCTAGTACACCAGTCCCAACATATTTCTGCAACTTAGTGTTTTCTGTAATGGTCTTGAAAATGGCCTTCCTGCCTAGTGGCACAGAAGTAATTAGTCTACACAAATGTTAAAATAGACACCTAGACACCTACTACTTGTCAAAGACCGTAGTAGGCACTTGAACCATCCAGATGAATACAACCAGGTCCTGGCCTTCAAGGACCTCACATTCTGGTTAGAAGATAGAGATATGCAATCAAAAAATTGCAAAATGCTATGATACTTGCACACAGACGTATGTACATGAGCACACAAAGAGGCCCAACTGTGCAGGAACATGGTGGTTACCGAATATTATGTGCAAAGAAATAAAGGCGAAAGGGAATCTGCTTCATTGGAAGAGAGTAAGAGTAAGGCAGTTAAGAGATGAGCTGAAAGGCAGGCAGGGGACAGACTGTGAAGGATGTTGGTGTTCTTAGTGAGGGAATTTTAATTTGATGCTGTAGGCAATGGGAAGCCAATGAAATGATATTTAAGACTGTTTTAAATGCATAATTTGTTTTAGAGAAAATTTTCTTTAAAACTTATAGAAATTACTATTTGCTGGGTCTTTATGTTCTATGCTATTAAATAGTATCACTGTGTTTCAAATTTAAGTAGCGAACAGTAAAGGCTGATTCGTGCAAACCAAGGCATTAAAAGAAAAGCGTGAATCATGAAGGAAAAACAAGAATTAGCTGAGAAACACAGGTTTCTTTAGGGTTAAACACACATTCATGCGTGTACTCCCCTCTCGCATTCCAGTTCACCTCTGAAAGTCGGCCTCAGAAGGACACTTCCACCTGGATGGCTCTCCGCTGCTTTTAAGTTTACTTAGTATAACCCAGAATGACCTCCCCTCCAAACCTGATACCCTTTCCAGCTATTCCACCAGTCAGTGTGGACATGATTCTCCATTTCTTAGGCAAGAAACATCAGGGTCATCTTCAACTCCTGTTCCCCTTCCATTCATCACGTTCTTCATCTCTCAGACTCACCTAGTGGCTTCCAAGTTCACGGTCTCTACCTGGGTGACAGACTGACCTAGTTTCTGGCAGTCTTTCCTAGCTAATCTTCGGCATCAGTCTTTGCTCCTCCAACCCACTCTGCATACTGATGTCTCATTTTTCCACTAAAACATCACTTTCATGTTGTCAGCATCCTGCTTAACACCCCCAATAAGTCTCTTCTACAACAAATTCATACTTCTTGTCTGAGTCAATTTTAAAGACCCTGTATGCATCTGATAGAACTCCATCTATCCCACTGCTGCTTTCACCCTCATTTAGTATTCAACCTTCCTTCAGTCAAAAAGGTCCTCCTGATAGTCTGCTCACACATTCTTTCTTATTTCCACTTACACCTTCCATTTAGAATGCTCCTTCTTGTACAATTTTTGCTGGCTTTGTTTCTTCTCATATTTCTCCTCATGAATTACGTAGTGGCTATTGATTTGACTTTCTATGCAAAACATTTAATATTTGAAAAAGAAAGCCTGGATTAATCCTTTCAGAGGAAACCACAGTGTGGAAAATAGATAATGTCTAAGGACATTAACTTTTTTGGCTTCTCTGTTGCAGGCACTAGCAACGATATTTGGAAGTACTGTTTTTACCCTATGGTTAGACTGGGTCCCACGACAATTTAAAAGAAGTCCTTATATTTTAAAATTTAGAATAGGACACTTTAGGCTATGCTTGTTCAGTTAAATGGACTATTAGAATATCTGAGCAAGGAGCACTAAATTAAGTGATGGGAAATTAGTCCATGGCTAACTATTTCAGTATACTGAGTCACCTCACTTAACTCTTCCTGTCCTATAAAATAGGGAAAATATTATCTTTCTCCTTGCCTCACAAGGTTGTCATGAACTTAAATAAGAGGAACTAATACGATATTAGAGCCAGAAAAAATGTTCACCCCATTAGTTGAACATTCTCACTTTGTAGGTGAGAAATATGAGGTGTAATGAAGTTGGGAGGAATCAGAATAATGGAACCTGCTACCTCCACAAATCATACGTCATCATTCCCTTAAATCTAAATTCTACAACCTATTTAGTCATACAGATATTCTTGGCAGCTAGCATAGCCAAGAATGCTATGGGGAGTACTGCAACCACAAAGTACTGAACACAAACCATTGTGAAGCAGGATATCAGAGTGCTAGACAGTCAGTTAGCAGGACACATTCCTCTGAGAGGAGACTGATGGGCGTCCCATGTAACTTGATCAGGACTCAGATTAGTAATAAGCACATACACATAAGATGACTCGAATTAATTATCAAAAAAACTGAAAAATTGAGCGGAAAATCTTTTTTTTTTTTTAAACTGTCTCTGTTACCATTCATCACAGTAAATATACACTATAAATTGTCTTCTAACAAGAGGTGAGAGGCCATTTGTATAAGAGGGGCATTCAAATCAGTTTATAAGAGATCAGGAAGAGGGATGGTAAAGAGCAGGGGTATGTACAGGAAAGAGATAAGAGTGTGTTGAAAGGGGAAACAGCAGGAACTAGCAGCAATTTGTGGGTGGGGTTTAATTATGAAAACTGGAGGACGTTCTGCAAACTTCTCTCAAGAATCATTATTTTTTTTCCTTGTTTAATTTTTTATTAAAGTTTAGTTATTTTGAGAGAGGAGAGAGCGAGCGAGCACATGTGCAAGTTGTGGGGTTTAGGGGGGGCAGGGAGAGAGAGAATCCTAAGCAGGCTCCCACTGTCAGCGCAGAGCCTGGCGTGGGGCTAAACCCCACTAACTGTGAGATCATGATCTGAGCCAAGATGGAGTTGGGACGCTCAGCTGACTGAGCCACCCAGTTGCCCCATGAGTCATTAGAAGTTTAAAGATCTAGATTCAAATCCCTTCTGAGATTGAACTATAAGCCAGGCACCCATATTCACGTAAGATACAACATGCAATCCTACAATGCCTGGAAATGACTGTATTTTAATAATTCATGTAGGCCCATCATTACCCACCTTGAGAGGAACAGGATCTAGAAGTTTATGTAACTCAAAAACTTGGAAGGAAATCACACATTTCCATAAGACCTACCTTACTAACATGCTAGGTTTCTTTGCTATAATTAAGTAAATTAAATGAGATAACGCTCAGCGTTTCATGCTAACCACAGCTACGACTGTCATATCTTTAAAAAGAAATTTATTATTATTTAATCAGTGTGTTTGGCAGAGAAAATGTTTTGAGATAAGGAATCCATAGAAGAAAAACAATAGCAGGTGACACAGAAGTGGGGAAGCCACAGGTAGGCCCCGCAAAGCCCTGATCTGCAGCTCAGTCCATGATGTCCACCTTTGGCCTGACATAAAAGGGGCAGAGATACCAGTGGGAAAGTTTTGATTCAATGTTTCTGTTAATGCTCTAACAGAAGAAAACATGGATATACTCTTAACTTCTGACATAAACTGAGGTGGTAGATGCCCATTTGAACTTTCCTATCAAGCAGCAGGACACAATCAGAACAAGAGTCTCATTACGGTGAGTTGCAGCCAAAACAACGAACAGTGTTTCCATGTTCCGATTTCCATTCAGAGAAGCAGAGGTGGGAATGGAAACCACTCTGGGGAGCAACCCCTCACAGCCTGGCTTTTAGATGATGGAAACAGCTTCTCTGATCAACACTCATAATTGAGAGGCTGGGCTGATTCACACATTCATTCATCCTCAAAGCCATAAGCCATAAAGGGAACCAAAATAAATGCACAGTCCACAGTCCAGGGCCCCAGTGACCAAAGTAACATAATATGGGGACAACATATGTTAAATGGCATAATTCCTAGAGGAACCTAAAGTTAATTTCATTTAGCCGATCTGAACTTCAGCAGAATTAAGAACTAAACTTTCTGTTACCATCCTGACCCATTAGTTCACATCCCTTTCCTCTCTCCCAGTCCCAATCCTATATACACCTCCTCTTATCCTAGACTCAAGTAAGCAGGTTCTCTTGTCTCCTCTCACCTTGCCTTTAACACTATTCCACAGGGACTGCCTTTTAGGACTGATGACATATTCCACGCCTGCTTTAAGCACTGATCCCACACAGCTGGATCTATTCACTCCTTACCATCCTGCCACCAACTACAGTCCTGTAACCTACTGAACAACTGGGGGAAGGAAACATCTCTTAATTCTCTCCTGCTAAGAAAGTACTTTCCACTATAATGGCCACAATGGAAAGAGTGGGGAGTCAGGACAATTTAATTAGTTGTGTTACCCCGGGCAAGGCACTTCTGTGTTTTGGATCTCAGTTTCCTCTACTGTAGGATAAGAGAACTGGATCCTATCAGAGGTTTTCAAGCGTGCTCCATGGAGTCCCGTAACATGGAGTCCTCTAACTGACTGCCAAAGAAAGGGTGGCAGTTGCCAAAAGGCTTTGGGTGGACCTCTTCCCCACTTTAATCAGCACAGCTCTGAGCTTGTATTTTATAAACAGGTTCTGATTACTTTAAGACAAGGTTCCTCAGATTTAAAAAGTTTGAAAACTGCTTAGTGTGGTACTTGGCACAAATAGGCACTTGGCACACATTAGGCACCATACCATTTAGTGAATGAATGAAAACCAAAGGGGCTGACGTGATTTCTAAGATGCCTTCCAGCTCTGACCTTCTATGGTTCCATGGCTGCTGAACATGAATTACAGTCAAGCGGTACCCTCTGCCTGTTGGTGAAGGTACTGAGACGTCTGCTGGTTCCCTCATTTTGAGGAATAAAAGTATGCTGTGGCTTGATTCTAGAAAATAATGTCCTGTAGTCACTGGGTACAAGGATTCAAACTGGTGAAAAAAAAAAAGAACATCTTTGGCAAGTAAGAAAAATGAAGTATATGTTTTATTTAAAAAAAAATTTTTTTTTTCAACGTTTATTTATTTTTGGCACAGAGAGAGACAGAGCATGAACGGGGGAGGGGCAGAGAGAGAGGGAGACACAGAATCGGAAACAGGCTCCAGGCTCTGAGCCATCAGCCCAGAGCCTGACGCGGGGCTCGAACTCACGGACCGCGAGATCGTGACCTGGCTGAAGTCGGACGCTTAACCGACTGCGCCACCCAGGCGCCCCAGTATATGTTTTAAAGAATGCCCAAGTCTGTGTTCTTGCAGAACAGTCCAAATATAAGAAAAATGTCAACATAACAGGTTAATAACAAAAGCACGTACCCTTCAAAGGTAATTAAAACATAAATAAAAGGGCGAAAATATATCCTACATCTCTTGAAAATTCTTCTGAACACCACCACTACAAACATCCCAGTTTTGTAGGCAACAAATTAAGATGACTTAGACTCACTCTGTGATCTTGGGGTCCAGGTTGCCAATCCATAACCGGTGCCCTTCCTGTAGGGAACCCTCTGAAAGGATGGATGCGTTCTCCAGGGGAAGAGTTTTGGTTTCTGCTTCCATCAATCTCTATGAAATACTAAAGAAAACGTGAACATTCAGGCAGGAGAGGAGCAGCAGTGTGTGAACAGGAGACTTCAAATTCAATTCAACAAACATTTATTCAAGGAGGGCAAGCCCTGGGCAGTTCTTCAAAGGCCTCAGTTATTCCACAACCAGGGCCCCAGCACCAGTTCCCTTGGGACAGCTCCTCTGGCAGCCAGAGTGCAAGAGCTTCCATTTAAGGTGAAAGGGGTGTGGTTCTGCGTGCAGACACTAAAGTTTTCCTCTTTTGAAGCCAGAGGCCGACTGGGCGGGAGGCCAAAGTCTTTATTACTACATGATACTCCAGTTCAAAAACTGTCACCCAAAATAAGTCTTGGAAACCACCAGAAAGAGAGTCTTAATGGCACTGAGGGAGATGGGTGGGAAAGTGCAGTTATACGTCTCTTCCTCATGGATGAGGCAATACAGGAAATTTAAAGCTATAGATTTAGGAATCAGAACTGGGTTTGAAAGCAGGCTGTGTGACTTGGTGAATTGCCAGAACATTCTAGGCCTCTGTTCCCTCATATACACTATGAATGGAAATAACAGTTTTTATCTTACAGGGCTGTCGGGAAGACTAAAGATAATGCATGAAAAATCATTAAACACTGCATCAACAACAGTAAGCAATCAATCAATGTTTGCTAGTATCATGTTTAATAGTTTGGAAGAGACTCAGAGAAGAGACTAACTTCCTCCTAAGTCATTCCAGTTGCACCGTTTACTAGCTGCGTAACCTTGTGCAAGTTACTTAGCCACTTGTGCCTCAGTTTCCTCATCTGAAAAGAGAATGACCCCTCACAAAAGTTGTGCAGATTCACTGAGTTAACACACTCAAAGCATTAAGAAGAATGTATGGCACCTGAGGAGTTTTCAATGAATGTTAGCTTAAATTATCACTAGTCTTCGATCTGGAAAGGACTCATCTCACAACCAAAAAAGGAGGCTGAGGGTTATGATGGAGACAGTAGTGGCAAGAGAAAAAACGCTGGTGTCAGAAGACCTGGTTTCAAATTTTGGCATTTCCATTGGAAGTCACTTCTTTCTAAGCTTGTTTCCTCATCTCTACATATGAAACCTTGCCCTGCTTGTAACTTAAGGGTGCTGAGAAGGCCAAAAATGAGATGACAGATGTAAAGCAAAGCTTTAACAAATATATCATGTGGTAGAGAAAGAAAAAAAGGGCTGGGAAGATGGCAGGCTGTGCCAGACTTTACAACTCCTTGCTCTAGGAAACAGATACTATGTAACCCGAAGTGCCTCAGAGGGTAGTGCTTGTAGGAACGGTCTTAAAAACAGCAGATGACATACACTGATCACTGCCATTACCTCTTATTCATCTCAGCATAGCCCATGAAGTCTGGTACACAGTGGGCGCTAAGTTATTGTTAATAACATGTTTATCCAGCCCCTCACGTGAGGGTATTATTCTACCTTTCCCACTCACGTCTTCAATCTGTTCAACAAAGTGTGACAAGCAACTGCTAACTGCTAAGCCCATGGCTATGTGCTGAAAAAAGAGAAATGAATAAGCTTGTAGTTCTTGCTCTTACCTCCCGAGAGAAAGGTGAAACACACAGAAACAGAATCCCAGGAGTGGAAACAGACCAGGAGAAGCATTCTGTATTCTCTGTGCTTTCCTATCCTCCTATTTTCCTACAGATCATTCATTCATTCCAAAAAGAAAAACTGAGCTTCTATTTCTAGGCATTGTCTAGGACAAAGCAGTGAACAAATAAGCTCTCTGTGCTTGGAATGCTCATGGTTTGGAGGAGGGGCGGGACAACACAAACACAAGATAAATAAACAAGGTATAATTAGCGACAGAGCTGCAAACACAATTTAGCAAGGTGATCTGACATGGAGACTGGGGTTGGACTGCTTCAGCATCAGTGGAGAGGGAAGGCCTCTCTAAAAGAGACAACATTTGCGATGACACTTCAATCATAGGACCTTCTCGGATTTTCTCATGTCTGAAAACAGGAATACCCACTACTACTTAATATGACAAAAGGGTAGCATGTTTTAGTGGCAAGAGTGCGGGATATGGGGCCGAAAGATCTGTATTCAAATCCTGGCTTTGGCACCCAGTTATTGTGTGACTTTAGCTGAGTGTCTTTCCAGAAAAGCTTTTCCTAAGAGTAGAGCCATAGCCACCTTTTCTTTCTGTATACTGCTCATTCAACGTTATTTACTATTCTATTTTCTGTTTCCCTCACCAGAATGTAAGCTCCTGGAGGACCTTCCTATCCTGGACATAGTTCCATTCACAGCATTTAGTACACTGCCTGGTGCTCAATATTAACTGAATGAATGAACGGGGCTCCACTTGGAACCTTATTTTCTTCTTCCTTTCTAGAATGGGCACGATTATCCCTAACTAATGGGTCATTGAGGGGTTTAAATAAGATTATCTGTGACAGTTTAGCACTGGGCCTTTTGTAAAAGCGTAATAAGATCAAGATGGCATGCGACCATTAAAATCTTTTAGGTTTGCAATGGCGACAATCCCCTAGATTAACAGAGTTCACAAAAAACGCTTGTTACATCTATCCTCGCAGTCAAACTGCAACCGCCTGGAAGGCAAGGATAATCCTACAGGGAATAAAGTCCAGAGAAGCAAAGCCACTTGTCCCTAAAGCTAAGGGTAATGGCAGGGTCAAGCCTGGAACCCCGGCTTCCCGATTCCTGGCCGCGAATTCCCAGATGCAATGGGTCATTTCTCGGATTGTTATTTCCGGGCTAGCGGCGGGACAATCCGGGGCGGGGCCTGAGAAGCCGTCTTGCTAGGGCAGCCTCCTCTACGAGCCCCTTGCGGGGCCGGCGCTCAGGTGCAGGGGCGCCTCGCGGCGGGACTCACCTCGTGGCCTCGGCGTCGTCCCCTCGGCTCATGCCCCAGAAACAGGTCCCGACCCCGCAGCCCGACGGCCCTCCAGGCGCGTCCACCTCAACGTCGCCCGCTGCCAGGCCGTCGGTGACGCGCTACGCCTGCGCCGCCGCGCCGCCCCGTGACGTCATGGCGCCCGCGCCGCCGCCGTCTCCGCGGTCGCGTGTGTCTTTTCCTAGTAGCCTGGGCGATAGCTGGTGAGTGGCCTCTGCACGGCCTCGAGGCGCGCGCTGGATCCGGGTGCCAGAGACCTCTACTCAAGCATCTCTGGGGAACCTGAGGGAGTCTGATCACCGTACCCTGACCGGTTCCATTCGAATCCGGCTTGACCTTTAAGACTGGGGGCGGGACCTGTCGCTTCCGCGAGATTTTCGTGGGGTGGGGGCGGGGCTCGTCCCCTCAGCTACGAACTTCGAGGATGCGGAGGGGAGGGTGCTTATTCAATAGCATCCCCTCCTTTGTAGCCCGCTATCTGGCAGGAACATTTAGTGTTCAGAACTATCCCACGGGGGTAGGTATTATTACCCTCCCCCCGCCCCCCCAAGATGAAGATATGGAAGCTCAGAGAAATAACTTTATCAGGGTCATGCGGCTGGTGAGGGATGGAGCTTAAATTACAAAGCCTTAACTTTTAACCATTACTCTGTGCCTTCCCTCAGCAAACAGAAGTCATTTCAGTAGCCGTTGTCTAGTTTCAGAGCGTTTCTGCAGCCCTTACCTCATTCGATCGTCCTGGTAACCCTGACAAATAGTATTGTCATCTACATTTTACCTAGGAGATTGAGGTCCAGGGAGTGTGATCTCTCTGAGGTCACATATCTGGGAAGTGCTAGAACCAGGACTCTTTCCCAGGTCTTCTCTAAGTTTGGTGCCTTTTTTCCTTTCACCGCACTCTACTGCATTTTCCAGAATCTTGGAGAGCTTTATAGTTCGAAAGAATGAAAACCTGAACTGACCCTTCATTTTGCAGTTGGCGAAACACAATCTAGGTAGGAGAAGTGGTTTGGTACAAGTCACATGTCCCTGGAGAGCTGCCACAAATGCTTTTTGTAATACAGGTGGTTATGAATCTAAAGAGGATTGCTGGCAGGGAGTGATGAGATAGGAATATTGGGATCTGTACCTTCTAGGTCTTAGGCAAAAGTTCTTTCTCTACCTGTTAAAGTGTGTCATCCTCCTTTGGTTACATCAGGGACATGATTCTATACTATAGTCACGATGCTGTGAATAGTCAGATACTATGTAGTCAGTTGCTGCAAATACCTGTGTGTGGCACTGAGTTTAGAGAGCATACCCTACTATCTCTATGTGAAAAATCTGGGAGACTAAGAGATGATTGAAGCACTGTTGGGAAGTAGAGCCCAGGACCTTCAATCTGAGACTTAGAGTCCAGATCTTGCACCGTAATTGTGACCTTGGGCAAGGACTTAATCTTTCTGGACTTTCATTCATGTATGTATTCATCACTCATATTCAGTGTCTTCTGTATTCAGGGACTGTGCTATGCTGGAGGTACAGCAGTGAACAGGAGAACCAGAGATCAGTCTTTGTGGTGGTTATAGTCTCAGGGAGGGATGTAGGCAGTGATCAAATAACTACACAGATATTAGCTGATACTGTTTAAGTGCTATGAAAAAAGTATAGGGTGTTGATGAAAGTGGGCTACAGGACATTTGACCGAGTTGGACTGGAGGAGACAGCCAAGAAAGGCATCCTCTGAGAAAGTGATGCTTAAGCTGAAATGAAAAATGAGAGGTAGTTCATTAAAGAGGTGGGGGAAGATCATTCCAAGTAGATTCAACTTCAGCATTATGTTTGAAGACCCAGGAGCAGGAGGAATATTCAAGGAAATGAAAAATCATTTTGCTTATTTGTAAAATGTGGGTGGTAATTATGAATTTGGTTATCCGATAATACATGTGAAAGTGCTTTATATACAATGAGGACCCACATCCGTGTTTATAAAAATGTACATATTATAAGCTAATATACAGCTGGATTGTGAGAAGTTGCTGGGACAATAGATAAGCTAGGGCTTTGTGTCCCTCATCTAGTTCTTTACAAAATTAAAATGCACCTTCTATAGAAAACACAAAGTCAAGTTTTGAGAACCTTAACTTTGGAAAAACAGTATGTGCCTCAAATAGATTTAAAATATACTCCCAACAGTTTCAATAATAACGTCAATAATTGCTGAGTGTTTCATATATGTAATAGTATACAGTACACTGGATAAGAGCACAGACTCTGGAGCTAGATTGCCTGAAATCTAATCTTGGGCAAGTTATCTGTGCCTTTGTTTCTTCATCCATAGAATGGGTATACTAATAGTCCTTTTTTCATAGTGATATCATGAGGCTCAAATGAGTTCATGTATGCAATACAGCGTTTAGAATAGTTTCTGGCACATAGTTGTAACTCTGCAAATGTTAGCAATTGTTTCATTATTATTGTTACAATTATCTTTTTGAAGGCTCAGTAATATCACGGCAGTAAAAATGGGGTGGAAACTGTAGCTCAGAGAGGCTAAATGACCTATGCAAGGTCACACAGCTCCTAAGTGTGGGATTCCATTTCAAGACTGTGTCCAAAGCCCAAATACTTTCTCACATTTTTTTCTGAGTTTAGGTTAATTTTGTCGGATAATACCTGGTTTCCTGTGACAGTTCACTCTTCTGTGCTGAACTGTTAATACGCATGTCCTTAAGGTAAAGGGCCCAAGGGACTGCCTTTATTGAACCTCTACTTTGAAATTTCCTGACTTCTGTGCAATTAAAATCTACGCCTAAAACATTTCAGCAATGTGGTTTATTTATAGAGTTGTCTTCCGGTTCACATGTACTGGGTCTGCTTTTGGGTGCTGCGCTTTCTGTCAAAGGTTGTTTATTTCTAACCCATTTTGATTTCCTGTTGCTTTGTGGATTGGTATTATGACCTGCAACAGGAACACCAGGAAACCTGTCTTAAATGGAGCAGCCAGATTGAAACCCTGTAGATTAAAAAAAAAAAACCAACAACAACAAAACACATTATCATACAGCCATATTTGGATATAAGTGTGGGTAAGGCATTGGCTATATTAGAAAAACCTAGATATAGAAACCTCACTTAGAGCCAAATTTTGTGAACAGTTTTGGCAAAATAGGGCAGAGCTAATAGTTCCGTGCCCTTGGACAGCGATGGTCTCTTTGAGCATCAGTTTCTACATCTGTAAAATGGAGATTATTATACTTTCTCTGTGGCATTATTGGGAGGATTAGACATGGTAAAGCAAGCAGCCCAGGCCGGATTTCAATTAATAGTAGCTATTGAAAATAATTAAAGAAGAGGAAAGATACTTTTTAAAATCTAGATTTGCTTTTACTGTTTTCATGCAGTCAATCACTGACATCTAGCATCCCTTGCTATTAAAAATTCCAGCAGGAGAGAGAAAAAAAAAAACTCCATCAGGAGAAATTATTTGCCTTTGATTTACTCGCTTTTCTTTTAAGAAATAATAATAATGGTAGCTAGCATTTATTAAATAGGTACTATATCCCGGGCACTGTGCTAGGTGTTTTACATGCATTTACTATCTCATTTTAGGATCAGGATTATTTTTCTCATTTTGCAGATGAAGAAAGTGATGCCCAGATAGGTGCAGTGAATTGCCCAAAGTTGGAATTTACATCCAGATCTGACTGACTAGACTATCTTATACATGGTAAAGACACGCGGGATTCTTTATTGTGTCTGACCGTTGTGTAGAAGTCTTTTTGAAAGGAAAGGTGATAGCTGTCAACACATACTGTTT
Organism: Leopardus geoffroyi; assembly: GCF_018350155.1. Classification (NCBI taxonomy): domain Eukaryota; kingdom Metazoa; phylum Chordata; class Mammalia; order Carnivora; family Felidae; genus Leopardus; species Leopardus geoffroyi. The sequence continues at coordinate 81,500,068 of NC_059342.1, forward strand.
TGTGTGTGTGTGTGTGGGGGGGGCTCCTGCAATTAGTTGGGCACTGTGCCAATTATCTTACCTGCATAAACTCATTTATTCTTCCCGAGCCTAAGAAATAACTATAATTATCCCCATTTCACAGCTGAGGAAATGAAGGTGCAGAGATGTTCAGGGGCATTTAGTCAGTGGTGGAGCTGGGATTAGATTGCAAGTCTTCCTGGCTGCAAAGTGCATGCTTTTATTCAGTTCTGCTGCATTAACATTTAAGGATGGAATTTTTTTTTTTTTTTTTTTTTTTCTAATGAGGTATAGGACTGAGTTTCAAAGATAGTAACTTCCAGGTATTTGATGCTAACTGCTCTTGGTTTTAACTGAGTGATAGTCAGATTCCTGGCAGAAGCTGGCTGTAGACTCCCGCATCTTTTCATGGTCAGAGACCTTAGAAGTATAATGTATAACTTGTGTTAACACAGAGGAGGGTGGCATTTTCCAGAGCTTTAGTTCTGTAACATGGAAGACCTCAAACCTCAACCGTGCTTCAGACTCACATTAAAGTAAAGTGCATTCTAATTGGTAATCAGCGCATAAGGAACCAAAGAAAATTTTAATTAAATGCTGTCGTGTGAATTTTCCAGTCATTTTATGCCTGTTGAAATGAGTTTTTTAAATTTAGTTTAAAGTCCTCTTCCAGTGCTCTGCCCTCCCTTTTTAGAGTATAACTTTATCAAGATTTTTTTGCCTTTTCTCATGTAAGGGTTTAATTAGCATCATTAAAGATTTCAGCTGCTGCACATTTACTTAACTCTGTGTTTCCTGTGTACTATAAGGGGCATTTGGTACAGTGGAAAGAGCCTGGCGATTTGGAGTCCTACAGACTGTGGGCAAGTTACTTAAATCTCTGTGAGCTTCAGTATCTTTCTGTAATATGGGGCTAATCATATTTCCTTGTATGGCTGTTGGGAGGAGGTAATATATTTAAATTGCCTAGCACATAGCTTAGTTTGCAGTTGTTGCTTGATAATTGGTACAAATTATTTTCTGAAGTTGTAATACTATCTGTTTTCCTTTTTTTTTTTTTTTTTTTTTTTTTTTTTTGGTCTTAGTCTTTATAGTGAATGTTCACAAGGATTGTCTTCCGGCATGGCCTTGGGATTAAGATGCTTCCGCTTGGTCCACCCTGTCTTTTGTAACTCCTTTGCAGCCTTGACCAGACCTGTTTCAGAAGTGACGCTGAAGACAGTGAGTGGCAGACAAAGTGACCATGGACAATACATGGCCTCACCAGCTGTACCAATCCGTTATTTCGCTACCAAGAAAGCCAAAGGTACAGATATACGACCTCTTCGCCCTTTTCTTGCATTTAGCCCTTGAACTATTGTAGCTGGAAGGGATCTCAGAGATGTACTGAATTTCTCCCCTTGAGGAAGAACGTGGAGATGGTGTCTCAGATAGTTCAGTTGATCAGCTTAAATACCACAGTGACAGAGACAGTGTTAGAACCAAGGGTCTCTTTGCTCATTACCGTGTGGCCTCCTATGTTACCATTGCTCAGAATATACCTCATTTCCTTCTTTTAGTTTTAGTTTTGGAATTAGAGATGTAAGTGCCAAGCCAACCAGAATATTTGTGGCAGAGATCAACATATTTTCTCCTTATAACAAGCAAGACCTCTGTTGGAAGTGAAATTAAAACCAGAAGTTTGTTGGGTGAGGAGGTATTAGAGCCATGGATTTAGATGGATGATCTTAATGGTTTGTGTCATCCAAGAATGAGACTTTGATATGCCGCAGGTCTCAGCTTCAATGTCGCTTCCTCAGGGAAGTCCTCTCTGACCCCTTAGACTGGGTCAGGTCCCTTGTTACGTGCACTCTTGTGCACTGTTATTTTACCTTTGACGTCCTTAGCACAGCACCCGTTAATTAATCAATTAATTGTGAGATTAATTATTGTTTGTTCTGTGTCTTCTATGCTGGACCCTATGAGAATAGGGTCTGTGCCTTATTTAGTACCTAACAGGTCCTGACACATAGTATGTATCAAAAAATGTTGTTGAATGAATAAGGAGTGCGGAAAGCACTCCTCAGCACACCTCAAAGCACACGTGCTATTTGCAGGGGTGGGTCAGGGAGTCCATTCCCAAGGATGGTGTTGGAAACGTGCTGCTGAATATTTTTTCCGCTGACTTTCCTTTTATGGTTTCATATGAACCCTCCCTTTGCTATTAATAGGAAAATTAACAAATTGCTGAAAGAGCATTAATAGTTAGAAGATTTATATTGTTACTAGTGATAATGGTAACTTTCATCTGTATGTTGCACTGATTTTTTTTAAATTTCACAAATTCACGTATTTAATAATTTGACCTTTATAATTATCTACTGAAAGAATTATTATTATCTAGTGAAGACATTTTTATAATTATCTGGTGAAGCCCAAATCTCACCATTTGCAAACGAGGAAACCGAGGTACCTATGTAAGATGTTTGTCCATGGTCACATCTAGATAGTGGCAGAACTGGGAATGGGGGGGGCCTCCTGATGCACACATTAGCTATAGCGTGTAAGCAGCTTTTCATATTTACTTGGCTGCTCAGTTTTTAGCTCTTCTGATTGCCTCTTTAAAAAGTCGGTTGCTTCACTTTTTCTTTGAAATTTGTTGGATTCCTTCTGTATTAGGAATGAGAGTCGTTTGTTGATTGTGCTATAGCTGTCTGCTTTGCCTTTTACTTAATGGTATCTTTTGTTGACCATAAGTTTTAATGTGGTCCTATTTTTTTCGTCCTTTCCTTTATCATTTGTACTTTTTGTGTCTTCTGTAACAAATCCTTACCTACCCAGAGTCCTATTCTTCTATGTTTTCTCCTAAATATTTTGAAGTTTTTTACTTTTCGTGGGTTTTGAGTCCATATGGAATTTATTTTTGAAGGTGTTGTGAGGCTGGGAATCTAGTTTTAAGTTTCTTTTTTGAAATGGGTCATATGTTGTGTCAACATCACTTATTGATTAGCCCCTTCTTTACTCCCAGATTTGTAATGCCTCCTCTGTCGCATGTCAAGTTTTTTGTTGATTTTAGTTGATTTTGTTGAATTACTTATCTCTTCCTGTTCTAAATTTCTTGCTACCTGAATCACTGTCGTAAAGCCTTGAACCTAGTGGTAAAAATCTTTCCCCTTACTATACATCCACACTTTTCTGGCCTTTCACTCCTGTATGTGAAATTTATAATCATATTGTTAGTTTTTCTCCATAAAGATTTTATACATTTCTTTGATCAGCTTTATTTCTGGGTATTGTCGTTTTGGTCACATACATATTTTTTATTAAATAAATTTTGGCGTTATAACATATATGCAGAATAGTACATACATTCATTGTAAGTGATTACAGTTCAGAGAATTCTCACAAAGTGAACACAGCCTTGTAACCGTCACCCACGTCAAGATATAGAACATCACTCGTACTCTGGAAGCTTCCTGCCCGTCCCTTTCGGTTGTCACCCTTTAAAAGATAACCCATTTTGGGGCTTTAGCACTATAGATTAGGTTTTCCCTTTTTGAGCTCACTGTAGCTTCTTTTGTGCCTGGCTTCCTCCGGTAACAATCTGTTTGTGAGATTTGTCTATGTTGTTGCATGTAGTAGTTGTCTGTGTGTTTTTATTTATGGTATCCTAGTGAATGCTTATACCACAACTTGTGTATGCTTGTCCAGTTGATGGGCATTTGGGCTGCTTCCAGTTTTGAACTGGAAGTAAATAATGCTGCTGTGAATGTGCATGTACATGGATTTTGGTGCCCATACATATATACCTTCCTGTTGGTGTACATATACCAAGAGGTGGGATGGTCGAGTCTTCCGAGGATGTGTCTATTCCCTTTCAGTACATACAGTTTTCCAGAATGGTTGTGCCAGTTTACATTCCTACCAAAAAGGTTTTAGCTTTCTCTTTGTACTCACGAGTACAAAGTACTCACGAGTGCTCAGTACACAGTCTTTTTATTTCTAGCCATTCTGATGGGTGTGTGGTTTTATCTCATTGTGGTTTTAATTTGTCATTTCTTGATGGGTGATGATGGCGAGCACCTTTACATTTGTTTTTTGGCTCTTTGTATATCCTCTTTCCAGTCTTTTGCCCATTAAAAAAAAGTCAATTGGTAGGAGTTTCAGTATATTCTAAAGATAAGACTTATGTCATATGTACGTATTGCTGATGTGCTTGCCATTTCAGTCTTTTAGTGGTGTTTTGTTTCAAGTTTTTATTTAAATTCGAGTTAGTTAACATATAGTGTAATGTTGGTGTCAGGAGTAGAACTCAGTGATTCATCACTTACATTTAATTGTGTCTTTTGATGAATAGAAGTTCTTAATTTTCAGGTAGTCAATTTATTAATCTTTTCCTTTATGGATAATGCTTTTTTTTTTTTTTTTTTCAGTTTAAGAAAAATGACCCTACCTTAAGGTCATGAGTGGATCTATTGTGTTATTTTATGGAAGATTTGTTTTTTTAAATTCATATCTTTTTTAAAGATCATACGTGCTGTTTGGTTGCTGGTGAATAGGAACACTTTTGGTTATTATACACTGATGTGATATCTTGCAACTTTGAACTCTTTTCTTAGATCTATTATTTGTATATTCTTTGGAATTTTCCAGGTAATTGTGATACCCATAAATGATGGTAGCTCTGTTTTTCCCTTTCTAATCCATATACCTTTTCTTCCTCCCCTCTCTTCCTTTCTTCCTCCCTCCCTTCTCTCTTTCTAACTGCATTGGCTAGGAACTCTAATATAATTTGAATAAACGTGACTGATGATAGCAGGCATCCTTGTTATATTTCTGACTTGTTAAGGAACACTTCTCATATGTTAACATCAAGAATTATGTTTGCTTTATTTTTCAGTAGTCTCTCTTTTAAGCAAATATCTTCTGTCCCTATTTTGTTAAGAATTTTTGTTTTGAATGGGTGTTAAGTTTTTATCGAATGCTCTTAGTGCATTTATTGAGATGATCGTCTTTTTTTTTTTTTTTTTTTTTTTACTTTTTTAATCTATGAATGGGGCGACTCAACATCAGTAGCTTTTTCTGATGTTAAACCACTTTTGCATTTTTGGTATGAGCCCTGCTTGCTCCTTTTGATATATAATTTGTATGTACACTGCTTGATACATAATTTGTATGTATGTTGTTGGATTTGGTTTGCTAATATTAATTTAGGATTTTTGAGTCTATACCTTTATGTGAGGTTAGCCTTAATGTAAGTCTCTGATATTGATGGGTATAACTTTCTAGCATTTCCTTGTCCGGTTTTGGTATCAAGACTATATCAGTCTCATGATGTGAGCTGGGAGTTCATCTTTGTCTTTCTGTCTCTCTCTCAGTGGGATGGTCTGTGTAAGACCAGGATTAATCAGTTCCTTACATGATTCTTAGAACATGCCTATGAAATCACCTGAACCTGGTATTGTGTGTGGGCAGGCTTTAAAGCATAGATTCAGTTTCTTTAATGATTATGATGCTATTTAGATGTTCTCTTTTTTCTTCAGTTAATTTTAGTAAATTATGTATTTTTAGGAAATTTTTTATTATTTCCACGTTTTCAAAGTTGTTGGCATAAAGTTGTCCATAATAGTCTCTCAAAATTATTAAAATCTCTAATGTTTTGGTAACTGTCTTCTCCTTTTCTTTCTTAATATTAATTGATTTGTCTACTTCCTTTTTTTCCTCAGTTATTCTTGAAAGAAGTTTTTTGGTTTCATAAGCCTTTTAAGAAAGAGATTTTAATTTTGTTGATTTGTCATTTTTGGTTTTATTGATTTCTGCCCTTTATTGTTTATTTTCTCCCCTGTCTTTCTTTTTCTATCCTTTGAACTGGACAGTTCATTAATTTTCAACCTTTGTTCTTTTCCTATAAGTGTATAAAGCTATAAACTTCTATGTAAATATGTCAGGTGGCTCAAAGAAGTTTTAGATATACAGTATTATTATTATTTTAAAACACTTAAAATTTTCATTATGTGTTTTCCATTAGTTCATGACTTATTTTGAAGTGTTTAAAAATTTTCAAACATGTTTTTTGGAGAGTTAGCTTGATCCCACTGTGATCGGAGACTATGTCCTGTATGATGAAGGTTCTTTGATATTTATTGAGATTTGTTTTGAGGGATAGAACAAGATCATTTTGTATACAAGTCCAAATATGCTTGAGAAGAATGTGTATTCTCTTACTGCTGGATGCAAGATTGTGTATATGACCATTAGATTGAGTTGGCTAATTGTATTGATCAAATTTTCTATTTTTTTTTATTTGCTCAATTTATCAGTTACGAAGGAAGGTATTTTGAATGTCTTTGTATGATTGTAGATTCATCAGTTTCTCCTTTTAATTCCATTGATCTTGACACTACATTATGTGGTGTATTTAAGCTCAGAAGGGGAGTATCTTTCTGGTGAATTGTTTCTATTGTCATTATGAAGTGGCCTTCATTTTTTCTAAAAATGCATTTTGTCTTAAAATCTATTTTTAGATGTTGATATAACTATCAGCCTTCTTTTGTTTAATATTTTCCAGGGTTATTTTTCCATTCATGTACATTAAACTTTCTGTAATCTTATGTTTTTGTAAAACCTCTTATGTGTTTGTATATGACTAGATTTAAAAATATCTTACTGAGAATCTGTAACTTTTGTTTTTGAAATACATGGAGTTTTTTAATGTTTATTTATTTTCGAGAGAGAGAGAGAGAGAAAGCACGTACAAGGTGGGGAGGAGCAGAGAGAGAAGAGGGAGAGAGAGAATCCCAAGCAGTCTCCACACTCAGTGAGAAGCCTGACATGGGAGCGCGATCTCATGACTGTGAGATCGTGACTTGAGCTGAAATCAGGAGTTGGATGCTTAACTGACTGAGCCACTCAGGCATCCTGAGAGTCTCAAACTTTTAAGTCAAATTCTTGGTCTGTGTATATTTATTGTGATTACTGAGTATTTGTATATCTACCATTTTATTTTTTACTTTATCATAGTTTTCTTTGTTTTTCTCCTCCTTTCTATTGAATTAGCCAATTTTTTTTTATTTCTGTTTTCTCTGCTAATTTGGAAGTTATACATTTTATTTCTTATTGTTTTGGTAGTTACCCTTAATTTCTTTTTTTTAACTTTTTATAGAAATTAAAAGGCACCTATAGAAAAGTGCAGTTATCATAAGAAACAGCTTGGTCATTTTCACAAACTGAAAACACTTGTGTAATCAGCACCTAGATCAAAAACCAGAAATTCCCAGCATGTCAGAAGTCCCCTTTATGCTCCCTTCTAGTAATTTACCTCCTCCTACTCCTTGTAGGTAACTATATCCTGACTTCTTTTTTTTTTTTTTTTTAATTTTTTTTAATGTTTATTTTTGAGAGAGAGACAGAGTGTGAGTGGGGGAGGAGCAGAGAGAGAAGGAGACACAGAATCCAAAGCAGGCTCCAGGCTCCGAGCGGTCAGCACAGAGCCCGACGTGAGGCTCGAACACACAGACTGCCAGATCATGACCTGAGCCAAAATTGGACGCTTACCGACTGAGCGTCCCTGTATTCTGACTTCTAATGGCAGGATTACGTTTGTCTCTATATTTTTGTATCTGGCTTTTGTGCTGCACACTCTGTATTCTAGTGTCTAGCCTCTTTGCTCAACGTTATGATTGTGAGATTTATTCTGTGTAGTTGTAGATCTTTCTTTCTCATGACTGTATACTATTTCATTCATATTATCTATCCTCATATTGATGGGCATAACTTAATTTTTTTCTTTTTGTTTTGAGAGAGAGAGAGAGAGAGAGAGAGAGAACAGGGGAAGGGCAGAGAGAGAGAGAGGAAGACACAGAATCCGAAGTAGGCTCCAGGCTCTGAGCTGTCAGCACAGAGCCTGACTCGGGGCTCAAACTTAGGAACTATGAGATCATGCCCTGAGCCAAAATCAGACGCTTAACAGACTGAGCCACCCAGGCTCCCACTTAAAATTTTTAACATACATTCTTAGTTTAGAAAATCTAAAATTGAAGATACTGTTTCCATCATTTCTAGCTCCTGTTGTTGCTCTTGGAAAGTATGCTGTTACTGTAAATTTTGATCCTTTTTAGATAATTTTTCTTTTATCTTGGGCTCTTTTCAAGATCTCTTTGTCCTTAATTTTCTGCATTCACAGGATGTCTAGGTATGAATTTACTTTTAGTATCCTGTTTGGAACTTGTGTTTCTGAATCTGAAGATTGTCATCTTTCATTAGTTCCAAAAATACTAAGCCATTATTCTGTTAACCTAAGGGCAATAAGGTTTCAAGAACGGTGGTGACACAAGCCAATAAATATTTTTTTAAAAATCACTCTGCTGCTTACTGGTTGGTACTTTGGGGAACACATTTAAATGACTTATGCTATAGATTTCTCATCTCATCTCATCTCCCTCTACAATGGGAACAGTAATAATATCTGTTCTTCCTACTTCCAAGAGCTGCTTTGATTATCTAATAGAAGAATGTACTTTATTTTTTTAATTTTTTTATTTTTTAAATTTTTTTCAACGTTTATTTATTTTTGGGACAGAGAGAGACAGAGCATGAACGGGGGAGGGGCAGAGAGAGAGGGAGACACAGAATCAGAAACAGGCTCCAGGCTCTGAGCCATCAGCCCAGAGCCCGACGCGGGGCTCGAACTCACGGACCGCGAGATCGTGACCTGGCTGAAGTCGGACGCTTAACCGACTGCGCCACCCAGGCGCCCCTAGAAGAATGTACTTTAAATTGCATTGCAAATTATAACATGCTATACAAATACCACAGGAGTTAGCTCTCTGTAGATGTTTAATAAAATTTGTTGTGAATGAATCTCAATAAATACTTGAATTGTTAGCAAATAAGTGGATAGTAGTAGTACTTAATATTTTTATTCTTTTTTTTCTCTTGACCCACCTCCCACGAAGAAATGCAGGAATATTTGTATACTTGTGGGAGTGATCTATATACATAGAATGTAAATGAAAAATCACCATGGTGGCTTAGGCATAAAATAGAATTTTATTCAGCTCCCATTGCTGTTGATTTTTCTGAAATATGAGTCATTATTATCACCACTGGTGGTATTTAATGTCTGTAACTACTGTTGTTCCTTTTGTCTCTACCAGCTATCAGATACTTTGCATATCCTTGTCTTAGCATTCGTTTTAAAATGAATTAATGTATTTCCTGTGTCTCCAATTAGATTGTATAGAGACAATCTAATGGAAAGTTTGTAGGTTAAAATTAGGCAGATCTGAGACCAAATCTTGGCTATACTATTTCATGATCTGGTGACATTAGGCAAGTCAGTTTACCTTTCTCATCTTCTGTTTATTTTTCTAAAAAATAAGGAATTAATTTATTTATAGAGTGCATGCCATGTGGATAGTGCTGTTATAGGTGTTTGAATTACTTAATTTGTATCATAGCAACCTGGCAGTATAGATATTATCCCTGTTTTATAGGGAAGGAACCTGATACTCAGAAGAGCAGAGTAATTGCTCAAAGTCATAAAACTCGTATGCGTGATAGCCAGGATTTTCACCTGGGGTGTTTCATTATAAAGCCTGTACCTTCACTAGTACCTCAGAAAATGATTAGCATTTTCTGGGAATCCAGTGGGTAATAAATGTAGGCTATTTTGTAGGACACTGATGATGTACAGTTTTTTAGCACTTGGCATTTTTCCCTGCATTTCGTAGGCACTTCTTCCCTAATTGTTTATTGTCTCTGTTTCTGCTGCTGTTCTTGTATTCACTGATTGTTGACTTTCTAGCCAAAGGGAAAGGACAGTTCCAAACCAGAGTGAATCTTAATGCTGCCTTGATTGAGGATATAATCAGCTTGGAAGAGGTGGATGAAGAAATGAAGTCTGTGATAGAAGCGCTCAAAGATAATTTCAATAAGACTGTCAATATAAGGACCTCACCAGGTTAGTGACTGAACCAATGTTTTGGAGAAGGGCATAGTGGAAAGATCATGGCTTTGGCAGGGCTGGGTTTCAGTCCTAGCTTTGTTACTTACTAACTGGTGACCATGGGCAGTTAACTTTACTTTTCTGGTCCTCAGTTTCCTTGTCTGATTCCCACCTTATAGCTTTGGGGTGAGTATTAAAGTCAGTGAGGTAACACATGTAATGGTTCGAGCACAGTGCCTGGCTCGTAGTTAATACTACGTTTATTTGTCCATTCAACGATGAACTAAGTATTGTGCTGGTCCACAAGTGGTGAACAAAAGTAGGCATGGTCTTTGCTCTCATGGAATTGCACTCTCAAAAAATGGGATTTTTATTATGATTATACTATATAAGCACTTCTAGGTATTTGGTCTTACAGTAACTGACATCTTTAATCTGATTTTTCCAATTTGTCCTATTTGGCCATTCTTATCCCTTACTGGGAACCAAGTGGCTGCAGACCTATCCATCTGAGGCATTTCTGTACCTCTGAGCTTGACCAGGAAGATTCCGTTTGGGTTAATAACTTCCTGAAAGTGGCTTTTCTAAGTGGGAAATGTCAGAACTGTCTAAAAGAACTGTTTGCAGATGTGATGGAAGAAGTGAGTTGTCAGCTAATGGTGCAGGCAGGCAGGAAAAATCCAATTGCTGTTAAATTGGCCTTTTGGAAATTGTCATCATCCTAGAGTCAAGCCTGGGACCTCCTCTGAAGGTATCTCTAGGAGCTTGGGCTGCTCCCACTCACATCTTGGCTGGGATAGTTCCTAAGGAAACTAGGAAATACTTCATGAACTTGTTCTTAAGAAAACCAAATGAAAAATATACAGCTCCATTTATAAACACCAGCAGAAACATACTGAGTTTAGAGACGAGATCCTGTGTGAAATCAGAAGACCATTCCGTCATTTGTCAACCTTTGGACTGGGGCATTTCTGCCTTTGCTGACAGTAGAGCGTGCCATTCAATCTCTCCCAACTGTTTATTTTAAACTTGCTTATTATTTTAGGTATGAAACTGATAAAGTGCTTTGTCTCCCCTGTGCTTTCTGGCCTGTTAACATTCTGCAGCCGAAACCAGAGAGCAGTTTGAGAGGAGCTCAGGGAGAAATGTGATACTTAAAATTAGCCAGCAAGCTCCACTCTTGTTGAACTTAAAAAGATGATGGGCCTGGAAAGGGGTTGGGAGTGTAATTTGTTAAATGTTAACCTCTGCGAAAATGAGGGGCAGGAATGAGGCTGAGGGAGATTCTCGCTGGGGACAGATTGAGGGAAAAGGATTTGATGCATTATGTCGATATGGATTTAGGGAATGGGAACCACCACAATTGCATACTGAAAAGGCCATGTTGCGACTTCTGTGGCAAAGGATCTTATGGCAAATCAGGAAGGCTGAGTTAAGATCCATTTTCAAAAGGCCTCCCGTTGGTATTTCCTCTTTGCCTCCTTCTCTTCAGGGTTATGTTTGTGTAACGTTCTCTCTAGAACTTGGAGCCATGAAGAGACTGGGTGAAACTGAACTTAGCCAGTCTTTTCTGTGCCATATTCTTCCATATCCTCTTTCACTACTATCTGAGCCAGCAGGCACTTTTCCTTTCACACCTCTGTCTGTCTACCAGTAATTTCTATCTCCAAGGTAGTTGATTGCTTTTTTTTAAAATTATTTTTTTAATATGAAATTTATTGTCAGATTGGTTTCCATACAACACCCAGTGCTCATCCCAACAGGTGCCCTCCTCAATACCCATCACCCACCCCCCTCTCCCTCCCACCCCCCACCAACCCTCAGTTTGTTCTCCGTTTTTAAGAGTTTCTTATGGTTTGGCTCCCTCCCTCTCTTAATTTTTTTTTTTCCTTCCCCTCCCCCATGGTCTTCTGTTGATTGCTTTTAATAGTTGTCTAAGATACAAATTTATCCATGTATTTGTTCTTGCCCTCTTCCATCCATCCATCCATCTGTACGCTGATGTATTCACCAAAACATTATTGAGCACTTATTCCGTGCTGGTGAGTAGGTGCTGTAGATACAGAGAGAAAAGACGTTGTTCCCAGCTTCCAAGAGCCCAGAGCCTAATGTGAAGAGATCAACAAGTAAACCAACATAGATAAAACCAGATAGCAAAGCAGAGTGGTGAAGAACATGGCTGTAGAGTTGTCCAGACCTGGGTTTGAATTTAGGCTCCATTATTAAGAACTGTTGTGACCTTGGGCAAGTTATTGTCTGGTCCTCCATTTCCTCATCTGTAAAATAGTGGAACTATTTCATAGAGTTGTGACAATGAAACAAAAGAAATTATAGAGAGCATTTAGTATGGTGTCTTGTGCATAGGAAATGTTCAGCAAATACTGGTTATCATCATTATAGAAGGGTGCATGGGGCCCTAGGGAGCTCATAAGGGGGTTTGTTATCCAGCCTAGAAGGTCAGATAAGATTTCTGAGATTGGATGCTATTATAGCTGAGTGTTAAAGAATGAGCTGGAGTTATCTGAGCAGAGAAGGACATTCTCAATAGAAAGAACAATATATGCTCAGAATCCTGAGGCAAGAAAGAGCAGACTGTATTAAAGAAATTGTAAGTAGTTTAGCTTGGTTAAAATACAGGAGAAAGTCAAGAAGTAGTAATAGTTAACATTTACTGGGCACTCGTATATGCCAGTTACAAGTGCTTTCCAGAGACTTTCATAACAACCTGATGAGGTAGGTACAATTTGTATGCCCCATTTACAGAGATCAGGAAACAGGTGTCTAAAGGTTTAGGGGATCTGCCTAGGGTCACATAATCAGGAGGGGGCAGAGTTGGTATTTGAACCCAGGTCATTGGTCTTCAGAATTGTGGAGATTTTTACCATTATACCTCCTGGACTTTTCCAGATTGAAGCCAGTGTTGTCAACAACCTCCTCTCCTGTGATGACATTGAATCTGGTTGAATACTTCACATCAGATCTTGGGGTCTTAATAAAGTACTGCACTGCATTATTCTTACAACAGTATGCTGGGACAATTCCCAGTTTGCCTAAGAGGACCCCTCCCCCACTTTTTCTTTGTGTCTCAGAATGAGCCATTTATGATTGGCCACCCTGGTTGACGGTAGGGAAGTCCTAGTTCTGACAACACTTCAGAGCTCTTTCCGGCATGTGACACTGCTGCTCCTGTGACAGCCCCTTGAACAGTCTTGCCACATTGATAAGGGATCACTGAATATTAGTTGAATCTGAATTAGGTAGGGACTTAGATGTGGTGCTGTTAAGGTCTTTCTGAGTTCTAAGACTCTGTGACTTTTCTTTTAGGATCCCTTGATCATATCACTGTGGTAACTGCTGATGGGAAGCTTGCTTTAAACCAGATTGGCCAGATCTCCATGAAGTCTCCACAGCTGATTTTGGTGAATATGGCCAGCTTCCCAGAGGTAAGGTGGCTTTTGCCAAAGGGACCTCTTCATGATCTCTTTTGGAATGGAGGAGGTTGGGTCAAGTCAGGAAGAAGTAGTCCCTGCAGCTTGGGATGGAACAAGAGAGAAGGCACAATAAAGGGAACTTAACGATAAGGAAAAACTCTCTTCTTGTTTCAAAATTCCTTTTTTGTTAAACTCAAGTGCTAAAAGGCCAGGCAAGTAATTTGAATACTGAAACTGGCTCCATCTAAGGAACGTAATAGTGGCGATACAGTGATTGGCGCTTAGCCAAATGGAAGGGGCTGGGGTAAGCGGGAGAGCCTGCACCCTGTCTGAAGGGAGCAGCCTCTCCAGCTCCTGCTGATCATTGCCAGGCAGAAGTTAAACCTGGTAATCAGTGTTATCAGACGCTAAGGTTTTTATTTCTAGAATAAGCCAGTAACTCACATTTTTATATAAGATCTTTCCTAAATGTTGGTAACAAATTCACTTTTTTTTTTTTTAAAGACTGTGAGACAAAGTGTATTAATGGGCCAGATTTGGGCTATGGGCCCCCAGTTTGTGACCTTTGCATTAGTATTGGGAGCAGACCTTCAGGAATTCATATTCCTTTCAAATTGGTCCATTGCAGAATTGGACAGAGCACAGAGCCTCCAGGGCTGGAAGGTGGATTGCATTAGATCATCGCAACCTTGAGGCTATGATTTTAAGTCTAGTTGAGGAAGACAAATGGGCTTTTCCTTATTGTTCCAGTGGATTGGGAATTGACCTGGACTGGGAGTCCTGGAGAACCTGGGACCCGGTCCCATCTCTACTGTTTGACCTCCATTTTATCATCTGCTAACATGGGGTGGAGGAATCTGAAGTCTCTTCCTGTTCCGGTGGTCTCTATCAATACTTCTCTCCCAAAGACCAAAGTGGAATCTGTTGGATTTGACAAACTGGGTTAGAGACATGAGGAGGGAAATCCCTTGCTGTGAACAAACTGTTTCAAATCAGAAGGCTGCTGTAGCTAATGTGCCAGGCACACTTGTGTGGGGCTGTTCTGTTTTCCATACTGCAGCCAGAGTGGACTTTTAAAAATATATATTGGATTGTATCATTCCCATGCTTTAAATTTATCAGTGGCTCCATAGTCTTTTGGAAAAAAAGTTATTTTGGCCTAGAAGGCTTTGCCTTATGGGGGCACCTGGGTGGCTCAGTCGGTTAAGTGTCCAACTTCAGCTCAGGTCATGATCTCACAGTCCGTGAGTTCAAGCCCCACGTCGGGCTCTGGGCTGACAGCTCAGAGCCTGGAACGTGCTTCGGATTCTGTGTCTTCCTCTCTCTCTGCCCCTACCCCGCTCGTGCTCTGTCTCTCTTCCTCTCTCTCAAAAATAAATAACATTAAAAAAAAAAAAAAAAGGCTTTGCCTTCTGATATGGCCCTGGTCTGCCTCTAATCTCTGCAGTCTAATGCCACTGTCATCTCTGTACACCGGTCTAGGCACACTGGCCTTTCAGTTCCTCAAATGCACCATACCTTTGCATCCCCAGGAATTACGCATATGCTGTTGCCTTTGCTTGGAACACTCTTGCATGTCTAATTGTTACTCCTACTTTGGATCATAGCCTAAATGTCACTTTTTCAGGGACAGCTTCCCTAATCTGCTCAATCTCAATTATTCATCCACACTGGCCTCTCTTGCATAGCACGTTCTTTTTCTTCATCACACTTATCATTAACAGTTACACATTTATTTCCATCTTTATTTTCCATCTCCTTTCCATTAGATTGTAAGCTTGGAAGGTAGGAATTGTATCTAACTTGTTCCTTGCGTCCAGCACCCCTCACGCTGCCTGGCACACAGAGGCACTCAGTAGATTCTCCTCAAGTGGATGAATACTTGTCGTTAGATTGATGGAAGGAAGGCACTCTTTCCTGGTGTCACTGAGAAGCAGAGAAATGGATGAAAAGAGAATTGTCAACTCTTTCCCATGCTGGCTCCCTCTAAATGGCTGAGGCCTTCTGCCTTGTTCATCAGATCCCATAGGCACCGTGGGCCAATTTAGGGAATAGCCTCCTAATTACACAGCTTGAAGACCTCATCAGACAGATTGCTTTTCAGAGCCAGCCACTTCTGTTATTAAATAGCAAATGGCATTCACAGAAGAAGCACCTGATTGGCCACCAGAGCATCTTATGAGGCAGGAGGAGGTATTAACAGCTTAATTTTTTCTTAGGAAGTTGGAGTATATCTTCATTTTTTTAACCAAAGTATCTTTGCCATCTTCCTAAGTTGAAATTCTGTGAGTTTTGAAAAGAAAAATCTTCATAATCATCTCAGTAGAGAGTTCTTTGCAAGGACAG